>NC_087160.1:15570789-15925789 GCF_035594125.1 Scylla paramamosain
CTACTACTACTACTACTACTACAGGTAATGATGGCACTATTACTAATCCCTCTAATCTTCCATAATGCAACAAAAAAAGCACCATCACTCCTACATTGAAAAAAAAAACAATAAACAATAACCTCAACTACTTAAATAACAACAATAACTATTCCACTATACTCTCTCAGCTAAACTATATTAACTTCCCCCGATACTCTTCCATAAACCAAAAAATATCGTGGTGTTTCCGGCGGGAGGAGTCTTGAATAAACTGCGGCCACGGGGAAGCATGTCTTGAAGGATATTGAAACCCAGACTCAAGGGGGACGAGAGGAACGCAGAGATGGAGATTGGAGAGTACAGGAGAGAGGAGAGGCCAAGGATAAGGAAGGATAAGGCACTGGGGGGAACGGTGTGATGAAGTGAAGAGGGATAGGAGGAGGAGAAGGAATGTGAGAAGAATGTACTCATATAGGTAAGTAGATAAAGGAGGAGGAGGAATTGAAATAGGACGACGAAAAAAAAAGAGAACAACAAAGACAAAAAAAGGAGGAAGAAAATATAAAGATAAATGAAATGTGGGAGGAGGAGAAGGAGGAGGAGGAGGAGAAGGAGGAGGAGGAGGAGGAGTAGGAGGAGTCTTTTTAACCGTATACTCCATTTTATTTCTCTGTTCTGTTCTGTTGTGTGTGTGTGTGTGTGTGTGTGTGTGTGTTGTATCACTACCTTAATCGCACGGAAATCATCGAAGTGATAAATGGGTGAGAAATTACTGGATAAAAATAATTCCTGACAGTTATTAACAATGGGATAGAAGAAAGAAGGGAGAAACAAAGGGATAAGGATAATGAATTGCCTTCTTTGACTGCATTATTCTAGTTGTATTCTATTTATTTGTTTTATGATTACTTCTTTCACTAACTAATCATCATCCATCATTTTTACACTTTTTATGCACATTATGTTTAAGTTTTTTGCATTTTTTTTTTTTGTGATTTCATTTTTTTTCCTGCCTTAATTTTACGTGTTTACTTCTTTCAGTCGTTATAGCAGATGTAGTTTCACCAAACTCCTCAGTTTTCTTCTCCTTCTCCAATCACACTCATTACAAGTATGTCTTCTTTCACTGCATCCATAAACCTTCTCTTAGGTCTTCCTCTTTCTCATGCCGAGTATATCCCTTCTCCTCCTCCTCTCCTATATAATATACTGTCCTCTTGCTATTCCTCCTCTTCCTTCTACTACAAAACCGTTATGTGCCTTTAAGCATCATCATAAAGATAAAAAAAAAAGGATGAAGTGGACAAAAGGTGCACTTATGAGTACTATGAGTGAAGATGGAGGGTAAAAAAAAGGAATTAAGCTTGAAAACAAGAACAAAACAAAAAGAGGCTCCGTAAAAAAAGAGAGAGAGAGCACATTGCTGAGCTGGGAATGAGCCAGGCAAAATGAAAGAAAAAGAAAAAAATGGGAAGTTTTCTAGCACTATATGTAGAAAATATGTATGGACGCAGAGAAGAAAAAGAAAGTTAAATTCTCTAATTCTAATGAATCCAAACAAATATGAATGAGATTAAGAGAAAAAATAATGAATGTACTAGTGTGTGGCGGCCATAATGAATACCAGAAAAGACGGCAATATACGTGAAAATTATTTTATGCTTGTGAAAATGATGCAAATATATCAACTAGAAGAAGAAGAAGAAGAAGAAGAAGAAGAAGAAGAAGAAGAAGAAGAAGAAGAATATATGACAAGGGTGACTTAAACAAAATTCCTCCCCCAAATATGCAGGAAGCACAGTTAGCAAGTTAATATACACAAAAGACTTCAGAAAATCAATGCTTCACTTTATAATATGTTTAATTTATTTTCCTAATGGCTTGCGTTTTGAAGTCTTTGAGCTCACACTTGAGGGCGAGTGGAGGAAATTCGTACTAATAAACTTCACACTTGAAAGGATGCATGGAATAAATTGAAGTTAATTAATACTTTATGACTAGAATATTGCTCTGACCAACAAGAAGACTACGTAACGAAAACTTTATTCATATATTTCCGTCAGTGAATGTTTTTTTTTGTATCAGCTGATAAAAGAAAATATAAATAAAATATGCGAATTAAGATCTTTTCAAGTAATATTTTTAGTCTCTCTCTCTCTCTCTCTCTCTCTCTCTCTCTCTCTCTCTCTCTCTCTCTCTCTCTCTCTCTCTCTCTCTCTCTCTCTCTCTCTCTCTCTCTCTCTCTCTCTCTCTCATAAACACTAACCCTTTTCATTCTTCCTTCCCTCCCTCCTTCCTTCCCTCGTGAATACCTTGTAATTAATTAAAGAACACCTGCAGAGACCAAATATTAACAAAAGAAAGATGTAACAGTCCACTTTTTAAATATGCATTTTCTTTGATGTAGTTTTGAAATAAGAGAGTGTTATATGTGTTTTTTATGACATACTTTGTTAATTTGATCAGTTCTTTTCTAAGAGTGTGCTATTATATAATGAAAGCCAGAGGAGGAGGCAGTAGACACCTGCCGAAACGATAATTACTCCCAGTGAAGTCTAAAGCACTGTTCAGGGGGTGCTGTGGACTTATCATTAAACTCAGCTGTGACCTCACTGAACGTTTCCCTTTGTGTCTCACAACACAAGGGGGTAGTCACAGCCTGCCCTCTAAAGACAACTCTCTTCCTCCACACAAAACTAAAAGCACCTAATAACACACACACCCTTCACTCAAAAATTTTAAAATCATCATGGCGACTCATACACCAGCCTCGGAGTCCCCATCTGGGGAGGGGACCATAAATGTCCCCAGGTCGGACTGCCTTTCTGTCGACGACCCTAAGTGTCTTGACACCCCCCTTAACTTTTTCTTCATTAACTTCTGTAACATTCGCGGTCTAAGATCTAATTTTCAATCTGCAGAACACCACCTCTCCTCTTCTAAACCTCATCTTCTTTTCCTCACTGAAACTCAGGTGTCTGAGGCAACTGACAGTAGCCCCTTTTCTGTTCCCTCCTACTTTCTCTATCCTCATTTTCGATCCAAAGCTGGATGCTAAGTTTATGTGCGCAATGACTTAACCTGCTCTCTTGCCCACGCTCTTGAATCTTAAAAGTTTTCCACCATCTGGCTACGACTACAGAGTCACTCTCATACTAAATTTATCTGTGCTGTATACCTCTCACCTAACTACACTGATTATAAGAAATTCTTTGACTACTTAACTTCCAAAGTGGAGCACATTCTGACCCTCTTCCCTTCTGCAGAGATCTCCATTCTTGGAGACTTCATTGTTCACCACCAGCTTTGGCTTTCCTCTCCCTTCACTGACCATCCTGGTGAACTAGCCTACAACTTTGCTATCCTTCATGACCTAGACCAATTGGTGCAACACCCTACTCGTATTCCTGACCGTTTAGGAGATACGCCCAACATTCTTGACCTTTTCCTGACCTCTAATCCTTCTGCTTATGCTGTCACCCTTTCTTCTCCGTTGGGCTCCTCCGATCACAATCTCGTATCTTTATCTTGTCCTATCACTCTAATCCCTCCTCAGGATCCCCATAAGCGAAGGTGCCTCCGGCGTTTTGCTTCTGCTAGTTGGGGGGACCTGAGGAGGTATTTTGCTGATTTTCCTTGGAATGACTACTGCTTCCATGTCAGAGACCCGTCTTTGTGTGCTGAGCGCATAACAGAGGTGATAGTGTCTGGCATGGAGGCGTACATTCCTCACTCTTTTTCTCGTCCTAAACCTTCTAAACCTTGGTTTAACACAGCTTGTTCTCGTGCTATACATGATAGAGAGGTGGCCCACAAAAGGTACTTAAGCCTTCCATCACCAGAATCTCATGCACTTTATATTTCTGCCAGGAACCATGCCAAGTCTGTTCTCCAACTAGCCAAAAACTCTTTCATTAACAGAAAATGTCAAAACCTTTCAAGATCTAACTCCCCTCGTGATTTCTGGCATCTAGCCAAAAATATCTCCAATAACTTTGCTTCTTCTTCTTTCCCTCCTCTATTTCAACCAGATGGCACCACTGCTATCACATCTATTTCTAAAGCTGAACTCTTTGCTCAAACCTTTGCTAAAAACTCTACCTTGGACGATTCTGGGCTTGTTCCTCCCTCTCCTCCACCCTCTGACTACTTCATGCCACCTATTAAAATTCTTCGCAATGATGTTTTCCATGCCCTCGCTGGCCTAAACCCTCGGATGGCTTATGGACCTGATGGGGTCCCTCTTATTGTTCTCCGAAACTGTGCCTCCGTGCTTGCACCTTGCCTAGTCAAACTCTTTCAACTCTGTCTGTCAACATCTACCTTTCCTTCTTGCTGGAAGTTTGCCTACATTCAACCTGTTCCTAAAAAGGGTGACCGTTCTAATCCCTCAAACTACCGTCCTATTGCTTTAATTTCCTGCCTATCTAAAGTTTTTGAATCTATCCTCAACAGTAAGATTCTTAAACAACTATCACTTCACAACCTTCTAGCTGATCGCCAGTATGGGTTCCGTCAAGGCCGCTCTACTGGTTATCTTCTGGCTTTCCTTACTGAGTCTTGGTCATCCTCTTTAAGAGATTTTGGTGAAACTTTTACTGTTGCCTTGGACATATCAAAAGCTTTTGATAGAGTCTGGCACAAAGCTTTGATTTCCAAACTACCCTCCTACGGTTTCTATCCTTCTCTCTGTAACTTCATCTCAAGTTTCCTTTCTGACCGTTCTATTGCTGCTGTGGTAGACGGTCACTGTTCTTCTCCTAAATCTATTAACAGTGGTGTTCCTCAGGGTTCTGTCCTGTCACCCACTCTCTTCTTATTATTCATTAATGATCTTCTAAACCAAACTTCTTGTCCTATTCACTCCTACGGTGATGATACCACCCTGCACTTTTCCACGTCTTTTCATAGACGTCCAACCCTTCAGGAGGTAAACATATCACGCAGGGAAGCCACAGAACGCTTGACTTCTGATCTTTCTAAAATTTATGATTGGGGCAGAGCAAATTTGGTATTGTTCAATGCCTCAAAAACTCAGTTCCTCCATCTATCAACTCGACACAACTTTCCAGACAACTATCCCCTCTTCTTCAATGACACTCAACTGTCCCCCTCTTCTACACTGAACATCCTCAGTCTGTCCTTTACTTATAATCTGAACTGGAAACTTCACATCTCATCTTTAGCTAAAACAGCTTCTATGAAGTTAGGTGTTCTGAGACGTCTCTGCCAGTTTTTCTCACCCCCCCCCCAGCTGCTAACTCTGTACAAGGGCCTTATCTGTCCATGTATGGAGTATGCTTCACATGTATGGGGGGTTCCACTCATACTGCTCTTCTAGACAGGGTGGAATCAAAAGCTTTTCGTCTCATCAGCTCCTTTCCTCTAACTGACTGTCTTCAGCCTCTCTCTCACCGCCGCAGTGTTGCATATCTAGCTGTCTTCTACCGCTATTTTCATGCTAACTGCTCTTGTGATCTTGCTAACTGCATGCCTCCCCTCCTTCCGCGGCCTCGCTGCACAAGACTTTCTTCTTTTTCTCACCCCTATTCTGTCCACCTCTCTAACGCAAGAGTTAACCAGTATTCTCAATCATTCATCCCTTTCTCTGGTAAACTCTGGAACTCCCTGTATTTCCACCTTCCTATGACTTGAATTCTTTCAAGAGGGAGGTTTCAAGACACTTATTCATCAATTTTTGACCACTGCCTTGACCCTTTTATGGGACTGGCATTTCAGTGGGCATATTTTTTTTAATGGATTTTTGTTGCCCTTGGCCAGTGTCCTTCCTACATAAAAAAAAAAGTATTTTGAGTGTTTTTGTGCTTTTTACGTATAAAAACGACATAATTCATTGAAAGTAACGAAAGTACATTACTTGAAATGGGTATTATGAATGCTTCTTATGTACCAAAAAGCTAAAACGCATGAGTAACACTCTATATGGAAAAGAGAAAAAACAATAAAAAAACGTGTATTTTGAGAGTTTTTCACATTCTTAGGTATCTATACACCCTCTATGGTGAATTGAAACCATTTCCAGAAACATCTTTTGAGTGTCTTCCAGAGCATGTTAGGCACGAAAGCTCTAAAAGGCATAAGAAACACCCAGTATAGAAAAAAAATATATATTACCAAAGGTGTCTATTAAGTGCTTTTTTTTTTTTTGGCCACTTACGTACCAAAACGCTAAAACGAGTGCAAAACACCATTTAGAGAGGAACACAATAACTTTACCAAAAACGCGTATTTTTAGTGTTTATGAATGTGTTACGTACAAAACTGTCAAAATGTATTAAAAGTATACCAAATAGGGAAAAAAAAAAAAAAAAAAAACGTTACGAGAGACGTGTTTTGAGTGTTTTTGAGCTTCTTAGGCACCAAAATGCTAAAAGGTATAAATAGCACTAAGTAGAGAAAAAGAACATTACAAAAAAATATATATATTTTTGAGTGATTTTCACATGGTTAGATAAAAAAAAAAGCACCAAAATGCATACACAGTACCCTCTATGGTGAAATTAAAAGACATCAGAGGAAACATATAATTATTTTTGTGCATGTTAGACATCAAAAAGCGAAAAAGCATGGAAAACTCTTTAAGGAGAAAGAATAACATTATGAAAAACAGAGCATTTTAAAGTTTTTTACCTATAAAAACGACAAAATGCATGGAAAGTATGGGCTACCGAAAAAACATAAATAGAAACGGATATTATGAATGCTTTTGATCGTCTTACGTATCAAATCGCTAAGACGCATGAATACCATTCTGTATAGAAAAGAGAGCATTATCAAAAAACGTGTATTTTGAGTGTTTTTTTTCACATACTTAGATTCCAGAATGCCAAAGTGCATGTTCAGCACCCTCTATTGTGATTTAAAACTCCATTTCCAGGAACATGTCTCGTGAGCGTATTTTGATGCGTATTAGGTAAGAAAACAATAAAATACATTACCAAAACATTACCAAAAACATTACCAAAAACGTGTCTTTTGAGTGTTTTTTTTTAATTTACATATCAAAACGCTAAACGGCATGCAAAAACAATATAGAGAAACACAATAAATAAAAAAAAATATATTATCAGTGTTTTTTTAGCTTGTTACGTACAAAATCACAAATATGTATTAAAAGTGCAGAACATCGGCAAATAAAAGAACATTACGAGAGACGTGTATTTTCAGTGTTTTTGAGCTTCTTAGGTACCAAAACGCTAAAACGCATGAATTACACTGTATGTGGAGAAACAGAACATTAAAAAAATGAGTATTTTGAGTGTTTTCACAATGTTATGCAACAAAACACCAAAATTCATGGAAAGCAACCCGTATGGTGAAATTAAACGATTTTTAGTAACATTGGTATGTACGAAAACGCGGACATTCATGCAAAGTATCTTATATTGAATAAGGAAAAGACATTACAAAAAAAAAATGTATTATGAGTGCTTTTGAGCTTCTTATGTTCTAAAACGCAAAATACTTCAATAGCATTATATGTGGAGAAACAGAACATTACCAAAAACGTGCATTTTTAACTGTTTTTTGCATCATTAGGTGCCAAACTGCCAAAATGCATGCAAAGCATCCTATATGGGGAAAACAAACGAAATATCCAGAAGCATATTTTTGGAGTGTTTGTATGTTTTGCACCATAACTCTAAAATGCATGGAAATCACCCTGTATGAGAATACCAAATAACATTAAAAAAAAAAAAAAACTATCCTATGAGTGTTTTTAGCTTCTTACGCATCAAAATGCTAAAACGCATGCACAACACACTTCATGGAGTAAGAATACCATTACCAAAAAGGAGTATTTTTAATATCTTTTTAGCGTGTTACCAATGAAAACGACAAAATGCATGTTAAGAACCCTATTTCAGGTAATGATAGAACATTACTAGAAATAAGTATTATGAGTGAGTCTTAGGTAGGTCTTATGTCTTAAATACCAAAACGCCAAAATATATGAAAAGCACCTCAATTGTGAACTGAAATTTTATTTACATAAACATGTTTTTTGAGTGTCCTTTGAAGGCACGAGAACACTAAAAAGCATGGAAAAAAAATAATAATATGGAAAAATACATTACCAAAACGCTTTTTGAGTGTTTTTTAGTTACTTATGTACCGAAACGCTAAAACACTTCCAAAACACCTTTTAAAGAGAAACAATAACTTTAACAAAAACATACAATATCTGTGTTCTTTTCAGCTTGTTACGTACAAAACCGCAAATATGTATTGAACGTACACTATATTGGGAAACAAAAGAACATTACGAGAGACGTGTATGTTATGATACGCACGAATAACACCAAAATGCATGCAAAGCAACCTCTACGGTGAAATGAAACATTACAGGAAACGTATACTATGAGTGTTTTTGTGCATATTTTACAATAAAACGCAAAAAAAAAGTATCGAAAGCACCCGATATGGGAAAACAAAATAACATTAAAAAAATTCCTTTTGAGTGTTTTTTTGGGGGGCTACTTAATTAACAATGCCCTAAAACACATGCAAACCCCCTTTATTAAGACACAGGGTAACATTATCAAAAACAGGTATTTTGAGTGTCTTTTTTTTTTAGCTTGTTACATACATAAACGATAAAATACATGGAAAGTACATTTTATCGGGAAACTAAAGAACATTACGAGAGACATGTACTTTTAGTGTTTTTGGGCTTTTTAGATACCAAAACGCTGAAACATATGAATAACACACTATATGGAAAAAACAAAATAACAATAGAAAGAATGAAATATTAGAAAAATGAGAAAAACGAAAGAACATTAAGAAATATGTGTTTAAGAGTGTTTTTTGAGCTTAGGTACCAAAAAGCCAAAAAGTGTTCTCCACATGTAGAAACAACATCACCAAAAGCGTGTAATTTAAGTGTTTTTTACACTGTTAGGTATAAAACGCCAAAATGCATGCAATATACCTTATATAAGAAAAAGAAACGACATTAAGAGAAACGTATGTTTTGAGTATATTTGTGCATGTTATGCAACAAAACTCTAAAAAAGCTTGAAAAGCACTCTATATTGCAATACAAAACGAATCTTGATTTTTTTTTTTTTTTAGCTACACGCCAAAATGGTAAAAATGTTACACAGAGTAACATTATCAAAAACAAGTATTTTCAGTGTTTTGAGCTTGTTACATAAACACCAAAATGCATGCAACGCAACCTATGGGGAGACAAAAATTCATTACGAGAAACGTGTATTATGAATATTTTTGAGCTTCTCAATTACCAAAATGCTAAAAGGCATGAAGAGCTCTCTATATGGACAAAGAACAACACTACCAAAAAAACGTGTATTTTGAGTTTACTACACATTGTTAGATAATATAAATCCAAAATGCATGTAAAGCACCTTATATGGGGAAAAGAAATGACATTTTAAGATACGTATTTGTTGAGTGATAATGGGCATGTTAGCCACCAAAACGCCCTGAAAGCAATGAAAGTATCCTATATGGGAAAACAATACATCATTACCAAATACTACTCTTTTCAGTGTTTTTAAGCTACTAAGTACCAAAAGGCTAAAACGCAGGCAAAACACACGAAAGTGTTAAAAGGCTTCAATAGCACTCTGTATGGCGAAACAAAATTTCATTACAAAGACGTGTATTTTTAGTGTTTTTCACATTGTTAGGTACCAAACGCCAAAATGCTTGCAAAAGCCACCTACATGAGGAAACGAAACGACTTTAACAGAAACGTGTCTTTTGAGAGTTTTCAGCGTGTTAAGCACGATAAACGTAAAAAAAAAAAAAAAAAAAAAAAAAAACATAGATATCAACCTGTATGGATAAATAAAACAACATTAGTGAAAATGTGTTTTTGAGTGTTTTATAAACCACTTAAGTACAAAAACACTAAAACGCATGCAAAACACCTTTTATTAAACTTAACCCAAAAACAAATATTTTGATTCTTTCACTTTGTTAGTTACCAAAACGTCAAAAAACATATGAAACAGCTTACATTGGTAAAGAAAAAAAAAAAAACGAGATTTCCAGAAACATTACTTTTGAGTTTTTATGACCGCTCTAGGAACCAAAATACTAAAAAAGCATGGAAAACACACTAAAATAAAAAACAAAACAACTTTAACAAAAACGTCTCTTTTTAGTGTATTGAGTTACTTACGAAAACGCTAAAACGTATGTAAAACACCCTTTTATGGAAAAAAGAGTATATTTCTATTAAAAACGTGTATTTGGGGTGTTTTTGAGCTTGTTACATAGAAAAAAATGTCAAAAATACGTGGAAAGTACTTGATATGGGGAAAGAAGATATTATGAGAAACTTGCGTCAAGAGAGTTTTTGAGCTTCTCAGGTACCAAAACGCTAAAACGCAAGAATATCACTCTGTATGAAGAAACAGCAACACTACAAAAAAGGTATATTTTGAATTTATTTCATATTGTTAGGTACCAAAGCGCCAAAATGAATACAAAGCATCCTATATGGAGAAGGAAAACGAGACTTACAGAAACGTGCCTTTTGAATGTTTAAGTGCATGCTAGACACCGAAACGATAAAAAAAACATGGAAGGCATCCTATATGGGAAAACAAAAGAACATTACCAAAAACGTCTCTTTCCAGTGTTTTAAGCAACTTACGTAAGAAAATGCTGAAAACTCATGTATCTCTGTATGGCAAACAAAATAAATACCAAAAACAAGTATTTCGAGTGTTTTTGAGCATGTTACAAAAAGGCCAAAATGCTTCAAACTACTTTAAATGTAAAAAAAAAAAAAACATTACGAGAAACATGTATGAGTGTTTTTAAGCTTATTTAGGTACCAAAACAATAAAATGCATGAATAGCACTGAATATGGAGAAACAGGAAAACATTATCAAAACGTTTGTTTTACGAGTAATTCACATTTTTAGTGTCTTGTGAGTGTATTTGAGCTACTTACGTACCAAAACGCTAAAACGTATACAAAACACCTTTTTATGTAGAAACAGAATAACTATCAATTTTTTTTTCTTTTTTTTTTTTTTTTTTTTGAGCTTGTTACGTAGACAAACGCCAAAATGCATGCAAAGTACTCTGTAAGGGGAAACGAAAAAAAACGTTACCTGAAATGTGTATTAGCAATGGTTTTGAGCTTCCTTGGTACCAAAACGCTAAAACGCATAAATAGCACTCAATATGGAGAAACAGTACAACTTTACCAAGAAAGTTTATTTTGAGTGTATTTCACTTTGGTAGTACCAAAACGCCGAGCTGAATAAAAAACACCCTATATGGGGAAAGGAAACAACATTTCCAGAAACGTGTCTTTTTAGTATTTATGAGCGTGCTAGGTAATAAAACGCTAAAAACATGGAAAGAACGCCATATGGGAGAAAAAATAACAAAAATTAACAAAAGCTTCTCTTTTCGGTGTTTTTTGAGCTACTTACGTACCAAAACGCTAATGCATGCAAAACACACTTTATGGGAAAATATCATAACTTTACCAAAAAAAGTCTAGTTTGAGTGTTTTTCAGCTTCTTACAATCATAGAAAAATGCCAAAAATGCATGCAAAGTTCCCTACATGGGTTAACGAAAGAACATTATGTGGAACGTTTGTTGTTGGAGCTTTTGAGATTCTTATGTACCAAAAGCCTAAGACGCATGAATTTCACCCGCTGTGAGACATGTATGATATTTTTTTTCCCTTTGTTTCCTATATTGTTCTGATATACCCATTTTCTTTTGGCCTCCTATGAAAATGTATTGTTTTCTCTCCGAGTAGAACATTATATATGGAGAAACAGAACATTACCAAATACGTGTATTTTCAATTTATTTATTTATTTATTTATTTTTTTTACATCATCGAAATGCACGCACTTCCCTAAAAACGAAAACAAAACGACATTACAAGAAATATATCTTTTAAATGTATTTGTGCATGTTAGACAATAGAACGCTAAAAAAAAAAAAAAATGGAGAGCAATATAATACAGAAAAACAAAACAACAATACCAAACAAGTGTCTGAGTTATTTTGAGCTACTTACGTACTAAATCGCTAAAACCCATGAAAAACACCCTTTATGGAGAAACAGAGTAGTATTACCAAGAACAAGTATTTTTGAGTGCTTTTAAACTTGTTACGTACAAAAACGGCAAAATGCATGAAAATAACCTATATGGGAAAACAAAAAGACATTAAGATAAACGTGTATTATTAGTGCTTTTGAATTTCTTAAGCACCAAAGCACTAAAACGCATGAACAGCTCTTTATATGGAGAAACAACAAAATCACCAAAAAATATGTATTTTGAGAGTATTTCACATTGTTAAGTACGAAAAAGCCAAAATGTACGAAGAGCCACGCATATGGGGAAAGGAAACGATATTTCAATAAATATGTCTATTGAGTGTTTATGAAAGTGTTGGCACCAAAACGCTGAAAAGGATTGGAAATAATATATATATATATGGAAAACCAAATAACATTACCAAAAACGGAAAGAAATGGAAAGAAAAATATATATGAGAAAATAAAACAACATTACAAAACTCATTTTAATCTACATACGTACCAAAACGCCAAAACGCATGGAAAACTTTTTTTTTTTTGGAGGGGGGGAAACAATAAAATTAACAATAATAAGTATTTTGATTGTTTTTCACCATCTTACGTAGAAAAACGCTTTAATGCATGCAAACTTATCTATATAGGTAAAGGAAAAGACATTTCGAGAAAAATTGTATTATGAGAGTTTTTTGAGATTCTAAGGTACCAAAACGCTAAAACATATGAACATTTATGTGGAGAAGGGAAAAAGATCTTTAGAAACTTGTTTTTTAAGTGTTCATGAGCGTGCTAGCCATGAAAAGGTAAAAAGCTTGGAAAGCATTCTTTACTTGAAAACAAAACATTACTAAAAACGTCACGTTTCATTATTTTTGAGCTACTTATGTACCAAAACGCTATAACGCATGCAAACATCTTTTATGGAGGAACAGAATAACACTATCAAAAACAACTATTGTCATTGTTTTAAATGTTAACTAGTAAAACGCCAAAATTCATGCAAAATACCCTATTATTAGAGTATTAGAGTATTAGAGTATTAGAGTTTTTGAGTTTATTAGGTACCAAGACACTAAAACCTATGAATATATGGAATATTTTGAGAGTATTCCACATTGTTAAGTACCAAATCTCAAAAAAAAAAAAAAAAAACGCAAGTAAAGCACCCTGTATTTGGAAAGGAAAGGAGATTTCCAGGAACACGTCTTTTGAGTGTTTTTGGGAGGGAGTACTAGGCACCAAAACGCTTATGAGCATGGAAAGAACCCTATGTGGGAAAACAAAATATTTTCAAAAATGTCTCTTTTCAGTGTTTTTCAGCTGGAAACATAACATTACCAAAAATATATATTTTGAGTGTTTATTTTTTTTAGCTTATTAGGTAAAAGACAGCAAAATGCAGCACCAGAAATAGAAATTCTCCATTTTCTATTTCTGGTGCTTACGTTAATCTGGCTCTAGGCGCCTCATATATATATATATATATATATATATATATATATATATATATATATATATATATATATATATATATATATATATATATATATATATATATATATATATATATATATATATATATATATATATATATATATATATATATATATTTTAGGGGCTGTCCTCATACATTATTGAACACCAACCTGTGCCTCGTTCAGTACAATGTGATTTCTAGTTTTGGTTTATACTATTTATTTTATTTTAGTGCCATATACATGTATTCACTTGTGATCCTGATATATTTCTTTCTCTTTTAACCGCTTCTGGCAGTCAGTACCACATTTTTTTCCCTTCCGTTGTCTTCTATATATGTAAATAAATTCTATTAATGCACTTTCTTTGGTAAATATTTCTTGTCATCCCCTGGAACCTGGTAATTTCTTACTCCTCACTTGTGTCTCTGTAGCGGTTGAGTGAGGACGCGCTGGCATTGCTCTTCTCCACAACAACAGCGGCTGGTTTGAACTCGCTTTGCCTCTGCCAATAGCCTAGCTACCTCAAGAATGCGAGTTATTATTCTACTCCTGACGTATGACTGAAGGAGGATACATAGTACCCATGGCTGGACTGGAGGATGATTTGATGATGTCCAGCTCCAGTAGTGATCCAGACAACCATCAATCAACTGGTATGGAAGGTGATGCTGAATTTGAAGGGGCGATCAGTAAAGCGGAGAAGAAGAGGAGGTGTGATGCAGCAAGACTAAGTGAGGACAGTGACAGTGACAAGATGATGATCTCAAAGAAAAGTTATATTGGTCAGGAAGAAAGTGGTGGCAAGAGGGATCCACTACGTGGTACCACTGAGTGGAGCGAGAAGTCGTGCAGGAGGAAATGGACGGGGGTTGTTGCTGCAGTGTCTCACTCGCCTGAGTGACTGACACCGAGGATTAGGAGGATCAAGGAATTAACCAAGGCGGCAGAGGGTCACCAGAGCCAAGTCGTAATGAACACCAGAGGGTGTATTTTCCTCTCTCAGCAGATATGGATTTCTACCAAAAGCTCCAGTGGACAGTCAAGCTTTGTAAGTACCACAAATATTTTGAGGTTATGTTCAAGGATGGCAAATACAGGTCATATGTGACAGTTAAAGATGGACATGCTGTGGATTTCTTAACAACTAAAGGTTTTGAAAGCATTATAATGGAAAAGCCAGATGGAAGGGAGAAATGCCACAAGGTTATAATTTTTGATGTTCCAACCTGTATAGATCCTGAAGACCTTCCATTTGATGAGAGATTTGTGTGGGTTAAGCGACGTGAAGTGAAACTAAAAGGTAAAGTTGAACCTAAGCCATAACTTATTACTTTGCTGAAAGGGTCAGTCCCTGGGAGGGTGTTTATATCTTGCATTGGCTAGAAATATGTTTCTGTTTACACTGAAACCCCTGTTTTGTGTTATAAATGTAGTAAGTGGGGTCACATGCAGTACAAGTGTTACAATGATTTTCACTGTAGGTTCTGTGGTAAAAATCATGATGCCAGGGAATGTATTGCTAAACTGCAGGACAGTGTCAGGGTTGTAACTACCTGTTGTAATTGCGGTGAGAGTCACAATGCTACTTCATGGCTCAGTAAAAAGATCTCATGGAAATGCTCACAAGATTTCTGGAGGTAAGGCTAGTGAACCTGCAAGACATGTACAGGCCTTACAGGGTCCACAGCAAGATAACATGTGGCAGCGAAGGCTTGAGCAAAGGCAGGCAGGCAGATCAAGTGTCTCTATCAGGAAATGTAACAGACGAGCTAGGTACAGTTCCTCCCACAGGACAGGTATCTCCTGCTAATGAGGGTGTTTCCCTGAGGAGAGAAATTGATGACCTAAAGAAATTGATGGTAGAATTACAAAAACAAATGGCAGAACAACACACAGTAATTATGAGTCCTAGTGCTAAAGTGGATACTACTGTAGGCACCACTGTAGATTCTGCTGTGGGGACTGTTATGGACAGTGCTGGAGGAACTATGAATCTAATGCTGATGATGTAGTCTTGCAGATGGATGGTAATCCATCAGCTGTTATTAGTGAAGTGGGACACTTTGTGGAATTAATCTGGAGTTATGTGGATAACCCCAAGAGTAAAGTTAAATAAAAACTGTTAAAGGTAGCCTAATCTGTGGGAAATAAGATTCAACAAAATGATGGGTTGATATCTTTGCATACTATCCTGAAATGTCAACAGCTAACAGAAAAGGTCTACTGATGTGCATGCTCATGTTCTTGAAAATAATATAGATGTAATAGCACTGCAGGAAGTTGGTGTGAGAACAGATTCCTTGTCATTATGTGGATATCAGCGCTTTGAACTTTCAGCAGATTTACATACTAACACATGAGGTCTAGTCAGATACGTCAAAACTGTATTCCTGCCACCCTACACTCAGCTTACAAAGTTAATGGTACAGAGATACTGTGTGTAAACATTCATGTTAAGGACTGTGTAATAACTATTGTTAATATGTGCATACATGCAAATATGCTAAGATTTGAAGATCTTCCTGATTGTTTATTTAGTGATAAAAAGTCTTTTAGTTGGAGACCTAAATGCAAGGCATAGAAGTCTTGAGAGTTCATTTGGCAACCAGAACTCTAATGGTCTTGCACTATGTGATATTATTGATGCCTTTGAGAATGTTCAGATATTAGGGAATGGTAAGCCCACTTATGTTAGAGGTGGCAGGCTGGATTATGCTATTATTTTCAATATGATGCAGATATATGCAATATATGCAGATATCTTGTATGAACTAGTGAGTGATCATTTTGCTCTACAGGTAACTCTAGAGCTAGACAAGATGTGTGGTCCTACTACCAGGACAAGGTATAGATTAAAGAATGTTCAGTATAGAGAACTGATAAATAAAGTAAGTGATTGGTACAAAGATTATAAACCCACTGTACATAATGTTAATCAGTTTTATGAAGATCTGTTGAAGGTAATCAACCACATTTTAAGTAAGGCTAAAAGTCAGCAAGGTCACCCAGGTAGGAGGTATAAGTCAGCTTATTACAACGATAAGCAAGTTAAGGGATGGAACACGTTGCTTAGGAAAGCACAGAGTCGATGGAGTAAAAATCCATGTGATATCCAGAGTAGGACAACTATGATTCAAATTGCTGAATGTATAACGGAAGTGTGACAACAAGCATGCACAAGGTATTGGAATAATTTCCTAGAGAGCATATCTAAGACAAAGAATTTGACAAGTCTATGGAGGGAGGTGAACAAAGTAAGGGGAATAAGGAGTACAACTATTGCTCATCCTGATCCAAAATCTAAAGCCGATGAACTTGTAAATAGGTGGGCTCATGCCTCCAGCATTGAGAGTTTGCCTGACAATACTCAAGATTGTCTGAGAATTTGCCAGTCTGACAGACTAAACTTTTTGATGATTCATGTATATCAATTACTAAAGATGAACTCCTGCTTGCTATAAAAAAGGGGCAGTCAACACCCCCTGGACAAGATGGGCTGACTTATGATATATTAAATCACCTTGTTACCATGGAGAATAGTCCTTTATTGGATTTATTCATCATGTCTTATGAGAAAGGAAAGTTACCCAGTCAGTGGAAGGTTGGCCTCATCCATCCCATCCCCAAAGGTAATCAAGATTACAGGCCTATAACACTAACTTCTTGTATGTGTAAAATGATGGAAAAAATTGTTTTGAACAAGTTATTGTATAAACTAGGTGATCTTACGTCTGATAATTTATTTGGATTTATCAAAGGTAAAAAGCACAACGCACTGCGTTATCAGGTGCCTAAGTAACCCGAACATTAATTGCAGAATTTTTGTGGACTTAAAGGGTGTCTTCAGCAAGGTAAACCAAGATGTTATTCTCGAAGAGTTGGCAAATAAAAAAAATTAAAGGATGCTTACTCAGGTGGATTGGGGATTACCTATTTGCTCAGATGCAAAGCAAAAGTTTCTTTCCTGGGCTTTGAATCTGTAGAGAAAAGTTTTGAGTTAGGCATCCTTCAAGGTGGTGTTTTAAGTCCTATACTTTTCAATACAGTAAAATCCCTCTCATCCGGCATTCGAGTATCCGGCAGCTTCAAGTATCCGGCACATTTTTCCCACAGCCTTAAAATCAATAAAAAATCAATGTGTACTCATAAAATCGATTAAAATTCCCGCGCGAGGCATACTTTGTCCCCTCGCCACCAGAGCGCACTGCTTCACGCCACCCGCGGCCCACTGCACTGTATTTACTCAGTGACTCAGTCCTGCGAGTGCACTGTTTATCGCCTGATGCCTTCATCATGCCTAAAGTTGTAGAAAAGAGGAAGCATGTTGTGCTTACACTTAAGCAGAAGGTAGACATTTGTCAACGATTAGAGAGAGGTGAAAGCAGACAGCAGACATAATTTCACTTCTATTCAAGTATCTGGCAAATTCTGGTATCTGGCATGTCGGTGGTCCCGTTGATGCCGGATAAGAGGGATTTTACTGTATATTAATTGATCAGATAGGGAGACAGTTTTCCACATGGCACTCCAGTCTTGATTTATGCAGATGGCATCTTGTTACAATGTGTTAATGAAATGGTAATGATCCAGGTACTTGCTGAACTTGAATCCTTATGGTTATACATGGGATTGGTGATAAATAGAGGTAAGACCAAATTTCAATCACGAGACACGACCAAAAGAGTAATTATTTTTAATGGACAAAGACTGGAAAGAGTAACTAATTATAAGTAACTAGGCATATATATTAGCTTTCATTCAACCCAAAGTGCTGTGAATTATGTAAAGAATATTTGTAAAGCAAGGTTGAAACCCTTGAAAGTATTGGCAAATAATAGGTTTGGGGTAGGTGTACCAGTACTACTGACCATGTATATTAGCACTGTTAGGTCAATCATTGATTATGCTGCTCCTTGTGTTTCTTCTACAGAAAAGCTTACAAGCTTTGGAAGTGGTGCAGAATGAGGCAGTGAGAACTATATTAGGATGTGCAAGAACTATAAGAATTGAAATTAAGAGAATGGAATTGTATCTTCCTAGTATTCATTATAGAATTAAAGAGTTGATTATAGCTGCTGTCATTAGGATGACTAGAAGAGGTGATGATGCATTACTGTCCTTGCTGAACACCTGTCAGACTGCCTGTAGATCTGCTAAAGTAAACAGTTAAGGTAAAAAGTTGTATGCAACCTTGCTTGAGTATGGTGCAGTCCAGTACTGTACATCTTTGAGGAAAACTGATAGTGTTCCACCCTGGTTGCAGGATAAAATTAAAATGGATATTCTGCAACTGAATGCCAAGGAAGATGAACTTTGTGCTTTAGAGCTGAAGCAAATCTCCTTATCTAAGATTAATGTTTTACCCAGACATAATGTGGTTCACAAGTATTGTGATGGTTCAGTGAGTGATGCCAAGGCTGGATGTGGGGCAGTAATTAGGGAATATGTTGAAGAGGGTGAACCATGTATTGATAAACACATATCTAAGAGACTTGGCAATTTTTCGTCCATCACAACAACAGAACTTCAGGCTATATATGAAGGATTATTAGTTGCATCCCTTAAAGACAAAGATGTTTATTTATTTGTAGATAGTCAGAGTGCTTTGTTTTCTCTTAATAGTGTTGATACTGTAAATGATGCATTGGTGTCCCACTGTAAAGCTATTGTCCTTCAGCTGAAAGATGCTGGGCATATTGTGCAATTTATGTGGATACCATCACATATTGGTATTTGCCTCAATGAAACTGCTGACAAGCTTGCAAAGGAGGCATTAAATAAAAGTTCCATTGATTTTGAGGCCACCATGAATTTCAGAAGTCAAGGGTGTCTTGACAAGTAAGAGGAGACAATGGGACTATGAAAATATTGTCAAAATCATGGATAAAGGAAGTGAGTGTTTACAACACTAATGTATGCTATGGTAAAACATCCACTAGAGTTGACACTTATTATATGGCTAAGGTTAGGGTATAAGTATTGTTGGCAGTATATAAATGGTGAGGATGGAATACCCTGCAGGCTTTGTAATCAAGAAAATTCTCATACCTTGCAACATTATCTATGTTTTTGTCCAAAAACTGGAGACTTCAGGAATCCTAACATCAGTGACATCACTATGTGAGCTTGTCACATGATAAAATAACAATGTCGTGCCCAGCATCTTAAAAAAGTACAAATTCTTTGCCTCAAGAGTATGATATATTGTGCAATATATATATATAGATATACATACATAACTTTATTTTTCAATGATAGGTATAAATGTCTTCTCAAGTTCAAATATTTTTCTCACACTAGGTAAGTATTTTGTAAAACCTTACAAGGTCAGCTGGGTGGGCATCTCAGCATGCTGATTACCCCTTTTGATGTATTTTTTATGTCAATAAACCTCCTCATTTAATTCTACGCTTAAAGGTAGAGTAATGAGGAGGTAGGGTGGGTAACAACAGACAATGCATTTTTTTTACATACATACAGATTTCTGATTTCAGATATATATATATATATATATATATATATATATATATATATATATATATATATATATATATATATATATATATATATATATATATATATATATATATATATATATATATATATATATATATATATATATATATAGGGAGGAGGGAAGGAGAGGACAGTAAGAGGGCAAGGAATAAACCATGGAGGGGGGAACTGTACCCCCCTACTTAAGTTTCCCTTTCCTAGTGGAGGTATGGGATCAAGAGAAGGATAGGGGGATATGGAGGGCAAGGGAGGGACTATACAGGGGAAAACTGTGATGCAGGCTCTGCTAATGAGACTTTCTCATTCTGGATAGAGGATAGGACCTGGCGTAATTCATTTATGTGATTGGTGGGAAAAGGGATGCTGGGAGGAGAAACAGAACCTCAAGGACAATATACAGTCTTTAGCTACAGCCAAAACATAATATGGGATCACTCAACAACTAAAACAGAATGCATTTATGATGTCTATGTAGGCATCATGGCAATGAAAAGGTAATTAAAGATATGTATTTCAATTTAATTCTATATTCATAAAAAAAAAACTTAAATATGTAAATATACCATATTACATTAATTTAAATGGAAAAAGATGTTTTGGTTCATGAACAATTTGGTTTGCAAACCAAGGACTCAGTTTGTGAACCGAGGTTCTACTGTGTGTGTTCGTGTGCATATATAAAAAATATATATATATATATATATATATATATATATATATATATATATATATATATATATATATATATATATATATATATATATATATATATATATATATATATATATATATATTGGAAATAAAATGCCCCCACTCTTACACTGATAAAAATCTGGTCACCTTAGTTTTAAAGAGAGCAGAAACTCCTCAAGATCTCCATTCCAGCTTGGAGAGGAAGAGAGAATTACAAAGAGTTACACTGCTATACTTGTGATCCTCACAAGGTGACCTGACCTAGGACTACTAGGGTGATAGTAGAAGAGAAGAACAGCAAAACGGAAGGCTCTCTTCCCACCCTCCAATCCCTGTCATAAGCCGTACAGAATACAGGTTGGAAATAAATACCTTACAGGGTTGAGGAAGTAAAAACCTGAAGAAAATTCCATAGGAAAGATGAAATTATATGAAATAAGGTGCTCCTTTTTTTTTTTTTTTTTTTTTTTTTAGAGAGAGAGAGAGAGAGAGAGAGAGAGAGAGAGAGAGAGAGAGAGAGAGAGAGAGAGAGAGAGAGAGAGAGAGAGAGAGAGAGAGAGAGAGAGAGAGAGAGAGAGAGAGAGAGAGAGAGAGAGAGAGAGAGAGAGAGAGAGAGAGAGAGAGAGAGAGAGAGAGAGAGGCATTGTTGCACCATCCCGCCACCCACCTGGGGTCAGGTGGGACTCCAGTGGTTGCCAACTACAAGACCCCACAACCCCAGTCCCACTGGCTTGGCACCTTCCAAGGTCATGCCACGTGATATGGAGCCCCGTCGCAGCCCCAGACAGCGCTGCTGTAACGCGACAAACAGCGAGGTGAGAATCATGTCGGTGAACTTGAGGGGTTTCCACACTAATCTTGGAGAGCTCCCTCACCTGATGATTAGAAACCACAGTGCCGATGTAGTGTTTGTATGCGAGATATTTCTAGACAACAGAGTGCCAGCGAACTATGCCCGGTTGAAGGGATATTCTGCCTGGTTAAGAAAGGACCAAACCACCCAGGGCGGGGGCGTGGCCTTCTGTTATAAGGAGTCCCTTAGCGTCCGAGTGGTCAAGCCTCCCATGCCTGCCCCCAGGGAACTTGAGTTGTTAATGCTCAAGGTGACTGACACTCATGGAAAAGGCCTGTTGTGTATTAGGTGTTATCGTTTCCCCCTCGCAGGGTGCAGTGCTTTTAAATTACCCAACTGACAACATCGGCAATGTGATGATGGCAAACCAGTGCGAAAATGTAGTAATAATCGGTGACCTGAAACAGAATATAGTAAGGGACACCTTCAACACGCTGCTGGTTGTGCATGACCTAAAAAATTATGTCACGTTTCCCACCCACAGCTCCAGCTCATCAATTGACCCAGTGGTGACTGACCTCCCTTCTCTAAATGTTCAGTGCTCGCCTCTTGACTTTGTGGGTACCTCCGACCACGTGGCGGTACTCACAAAAATCAGCTTTAGGAAGCCACCTGAAGAGAGCCACACCAGTATGCTTTGGAAGTGGGAAGCGGCAAACTGGGAAGCCATGCGTCCCGCCTTAAGAAGCATGGACTGGGAGTACGTGCTGCGAGGCGACACGGACGAGAAGGTGGAGAGACTCACGGAGCTGCTGTGCGACCTGCAGAACAGCTGGGTGCCCTACTCCACACATAAAAGTAAGGCTTCAGACCTACCATGGTTTGGCCCGGAGTGCCGAGCCGCCTCTGATGAAAAGTATTGTGCCTGGCGTGCTTTTAAGAGGCATCCTATGGCCAAGAATCGGCAGAGACACAGGGAGGCAGCTCAGCACCTGAGGAACACCCAAGAGTGGGCCTCCGAACAGTGGAGAAGTACCCTGAAGACAAAACTGAGAGGTGGCCAAGTCGGAACTAAACGCTGGTGGAGCCTGGTTAAGGAGCAGCAGGGCGCATCTCCATACATACAGGGCGCATACTCCATACATGGATGGATAAGGCCCTTGTACAGAGTTAGCAGCTGGGGGGGTGAGAAAAACTGGCGGAGACGTCTCAGAATGCCTAACTTCATAGAAGCTGTTTTAGCTAGAGATGAGATGTGAAGTTTCCGGTTCAGATTATAAGTAAAGGACAGACCAAGGATGTTCAGTGTAGAAGAGGGGGACAGTTGAGTGTCATTGAAGAAGAGGGGATAGTTGTCTGGAAGGTTGTGTTGAGTTGATAGATGGAGGAATTGAGTTTTTGAGGCATTGAACAATACCAAGTTTGCTCTGCCCCAATCAGAAATTTTAGAAAGATCAGAAGTCAAGTGTTCTGTGGCTTCCCTGCGTGATATGTTTACCTCCTGAAGGGTTGGACGTCTATGAAAAGACCTGGAAAAGTGCAGGGTGGTATCATCAGCGTAGGAGTGGATAGGACAAGAAGTTTGGTTTAGAAGATCATTAATGAATAATAAGAAGAGAGTGGGTGACAGGACAGAACCCTGAGGAACACCACTGTTAATAGATTTAGGAGAAGAACAGTGACCATCTACCACAGCAGCAATAGAACGGTCAGAAAGGAAACTTGAGATGAAGTCACAGAGAGAAGGATAGAAACCGTAGGAGGGTAGTTTGGAAATCAAAGCTTTGTGCCAGACTCTATCAAAAGCTTTTGATATGTCCAAGGCAACAGCAAAAGTTTCACCAAAATCTCTAAAAGAGGATGACCAAGACTCAGTAAGGAAAGCCAGAAGATCACCAGTAGAGTGGCCTTGATGGAACCCATACTGGCGATCAGATAGAAGGTTGTGAAGTGATAGATGTTTAAGAATCTTCCTGTTGAAGATAGATCCAAAAACTTTAGATAGGCAGGAAATTAGAGCAATAGGATGGTAGTTTGAGGGATTAGAACGGTCACCCTTTTTAGGAACTGGTTGAATGTAGGCAAACCTCCAGTATGAATGTAGGCACACATAAACGCAGCATCCAGCTTTGGATCGAAAATGAGGATAGAGAAAGTAGGAGGGAACAGAAAAGGGGCTACTGTCAGTTGCCTCAGACATCTGAGTTTCAGTGAGGAAAAGAAGATGAGGTTTGGAAGAGGAGAGGTGGTGTTCTACCGATTGAAAATTAGAACTTAGACTGCGAATGTTGCAGAAGTTAATGAAGGAAAAGTTGAGGGGGGTGTCAAGACACTTAAGGTCGTCGACAGAAAGGCAGTCCGACCTGGGGACATTTATGGTCCCCTCCCCAGATGGGGACTCCGAGGCTGGTGTAGGAGTCGCCATGATGATCTTAAAATTTTTGAGTGAAAGGTGTGTGTGTTATTAGGTGCTTGTAGTTTTGTGTGGAGGAAGAGGGTTGTCTTTAGAGGGCAGGCTGTGACTGCCCCCTTGTGTTGTGAGACACAAAGGGAAACGTTCAGTGAGGTCACAGCTGGGTTTAATGATAAGTTCACAGCACCACCTGAACAGTGCTTTAGACCTCACTGGGAGTAATTATCGTTTCGGCAGGTGTCTACTGCCGAAAGTCTCATTGAAAGAGTTTGTGCTGCAAGTGTCGAGGGGCCTTTTCTCCAGCTCTTTACCGACTACCTGAGGGAGAGACATCAGAAAGTTGTGCTCAACGGCAGAAAGTCGGAAGTACACCCAATCAAAGCGGGTGTTCCCCGGGGAAGCTGCTTAGGCCCTCTGCTATGAAACATTTATATAAATGAACTATTAAACTTAATACCCAGTGCACAGGCCTATGCAGACAACATCACCCTGACGCACAGCTACGAGGCAGGAGAAGAGGCTCGCTCCACAGCTGAACTCAACAACACTCTGAACCGCATCGTAGCCTGGGGCAATAAGTGGCAGGTGAAATTTGCCCCTAACAAGGCTCAGCTGCTCACTGTCTTCAGGTTGGGGGAGCCCCTGCCCCTGGTTTTTGAAGGAAAGGCACTGGCGTCCCAGGAGGAAGTGGAAATTTTGGGGGTCACCTACAACAAGAAGCTGACCTTCAAATCCCACATCGAGCAACTCGCCAGAGAGGCTTCAGGCAAACTGGCATCCCTGAGAAGGATGTCATGGCTGCTTGACGGCGAGGGGCTCCAGACTCTCTATAAGGCGCAGGTTCGCTCGTCCCTGGAGTATGCATGCCTCGCGTGGGGCGGCGCGGCATGCAAACACCTCGCCCTCCTCGACAAGGTCCAGGGCTGTGCAGAGAGGTTGATCAGGGAAAGCAGCAGCGTGCAACAACATCCAGGACTCTGCAGTCTTCAGCACCGCCATGATGTGGCGGGCCTCACGGTGATGTTCAAGATACATCAGCAGCGGGTCCATCACCTCCAGCCTCTCAGTTCCAGTTCCAGTTCCCAGTTCTGCAGCCCCGCTGCAGAATGTGGCACCACCAGAGGCAATTCATCAATACTTATGTAACCTGGTGGAATGGACTGCTTGCCTCACAGCCACATCTGGACAACATGACGGCACAGAGCTTCAAGGAGCTGGTGAACGCGTGGCTGCCATCATGAGAACACCAGGCATCAGAGTTGGGCTTTAAGATAGGACACACTAATCATGTTTCCTTTAGCCTGTAAAACATTGTACTTGTATGTATTATGCACTACATTGAACTCTGTATAAAAAAAAAGAGAGAGAGAGAGAGAGAGAGAGAGAGAGAGAGAGAGAGAGAGAGAGAGAGAGAGAATAGGATTAGGTTATAGTGAATATCAAGAATTTGCCAAACATGTGAAGGATAAAAAGGCTATATTTTTCTGCCTAAGATCTGTAATTCATCCATGTGCAACAGAGTACATAAAACCTTTCTCCTAACTAAGTTATTTTTTAAAATAATCAATGAATTTAATGTCTTTCTTTAAAATGATGAATATATTAACAGAAAAATACAATGATAATGACATTACAATAAATATCAATGAAGGAACTAATTACATTTATTTTCCTCAATTAAGGTGCTGTTCTTCTGAGGCCTCCTAAGAGGTATGCGGAACGGTTTGCGGGTCTGAAGAGAAGCAGATGACAAAATCTCTGGTGAGTATCCTGGTGATCCATACTGGCTGAGTAACTTCAGCTTGCTCTGCACCTCCTTTGCTTGCTGCTCTTGTCTATTTGCTTTCAAGTTGCTACCATTGTTCCCTTTACCAGTTTGGAATGATTCATTTCCCATACTTCTGATATGCTTCCATTCTATCATCTTCTCACTACAGTGTGAAACTTTGTCAGGAAATGCTGGACTATCAAGAGTTTCATCCAATTTCTTGTCTGCATCATTTATTAAGCTCTTCATGTCCTATTGAAAAATAAAAAAATTTTTGTCACACATACTACTACCCATAATTATCAATTACTGCTAATACCCTCATCCCCACAGCAAACTTACACCAACATCTAATAGCTATGAGAAATAGGAACGAAAGATAAGCATGAGTTACCCTTCTTGTTTTCTTCTATTAAGACATTTGAACCCATTTTCTATTGCTTGCTCCCCACCAAACCCTTCATTCTCCTCTTTGCTGTCATGGGAAGTACACATCCATCTAGCAAATACATTGTTTTTCCCTGGCTGAGTTTCTACTTCAGGCAGTGTACTTTTCTTTTTAAGTATGGCCCATATATCGTAAGTATTCAAAGTCCCTCCCGTCTGTAGGTGTAGATTCACATCTGGAATGTCTGTCATGTTGGGGAGGTTGTACTTTTAATACTCATTGTGACAAGTGTATGAGCTTGTCACACAAACAGCTTCAACTTTTTGTGGATAATGTGAAGGTCTGGCTTGAGTATAGAAAAGGAGTCTTCTGGTAAGAAATGAAAGCAGGTTTCCTCGTCTGTGGGTGATATTGATAAGAGAATGTGTAGGATGGAGGAGACTTTGGACAGTCTCTCCCAGGTTTTGTTTTCTCCCCAGGGTTCTCCCTAACAACTCTAACAGGACATAAAACCCTGTCCTCCAAATCGCCAATAAACTCAGCAAGAGCTGGTGTTGTGAATTCCAACAGATAACTGCCACCTGTAAGTTGAGTCTTGGCCAAAAACTCTGGTGCCAAAGAAAATGTCATACTAGACCAATCCTTAGAATGACGAACCTCCTCCATAATTGCATGAATTTCACTTGCTCTGTGGACTGACACCAAGACCAAAAGGAAAGCGGTCTTCATAGCAACATCCCTTAACAAGGCTGAACAAAGAGGTTCATATGGGGATTGCAACAAGGAACAGAAAACTAACAACAAGGTAGGAACTCATGGTGAGTGAGATGAGGTGGACTTGGCTAATCCCTTGAAAATGGCTGAAAGATCTCAATCATTGGAAATATCCAAACAAGCCTGCTGCAAAACGGGGGCCAATCTTGAACAATAGGCCCTAATGGAAGGAAATGACAAGTGTTTCTTATTCCAAAGAAACAGAAAAAAGTCTGCCAAGTTTGTCACAGAAGTAGAACATGGATCACAACCTCTTGACTCACTCCAGCTACATTACATTTTTTTTTTTTTTATGTAGGAGGGACACTGGTCAAAGGCAACAAAAATCCAATAAAACAAAAGCCCACTGAGATGCCAGTCCCATAAAAGGATCCAAAGCAGTATTCAAAAACTGAAGGAAACCTCTCTCTTGAAGGAATTCAAGTCATAAGGTGAAAATACAAAAGCTGGCAGGGAGTTCCAGAGTTTACCAGAGAAAGGGAGCTAGACAGAATACGAGTGATTGAAAAAAGAAAGTCTTGTGCAGTGAGGCTGTGGGAGAAGGGGAGGCATGCATTTAGGAAGATCAGAAGAGCAGTTAGCATGAAAATAGCGGTAGAAGACAGCTAGAGATGCAACAATGTGGCAATGAGAGCGAGGCTGAAGACAGTCAGTTAGAGGAAAGGAGTTGATGAGCTGAAAAGCTTTTGATTCCACCCTGTCCAGAAGAGCGGTATGAGTGGAACCCCCCAGACATGTGAAGCATACTCCATACATGGATAGAGTTAGCAGCTGGGAGGGTGAGAAAAACTGGTGGAGACATCTCAGAACGCCTAACTTCATAGAGGCTGTTTTAACTAAAGAGGAGATGTGAAGTTTCCAGTACAGATTATAAGTAAAGGACAGACCAAGGATGTTCAGTGTAGAATAGGGGGACAGTTGAGCATCATTGAAGAAGAGGGGATAGTTGTCTGGAAGGTGGTGTTGAGTTGATAGATGGAGGAATTGAGTTTTTGAGGCAGTGAACTATACCAAGTTTGCTCTGCCTTAGTCAGAAATTTTAGAAAGATCAGAAGTCAGGCATTCTGTGGCTTCCCTATGTGAAATGTTTACTTCCTGAAGTGTTGGACGTCTATGAAAAGATGTGGAAAAGTGCAGGGTGGTATCATGAGCGTAGGAGTGGATAGGACAAGAAGTTTGGTTTAGAAGGTCATTGATGAATAATAAGAAGAGAGTGGGTGATAGAACAGAACCCTGTGGAACACCACTATTAATAGATTTAGGAGTAGAACAGTGACTGTCTACGACAGCAGCAATAGAATGGTCAGAAAGGAAACTTGAAATGAAGTTACAGAGAAAAGGATACAAGCCGTAGAAAGGTAGTTTGGAAATCAAAGCTTTGTGCCAGACTCTATCAAAAGCTTTTGATATATCCAAGGCAACAGCAAAAGTTTTGCCAAAATCTCTAAAAGAGGATGACCAAGACTAAGTAAGGAAAGCCAGAAGATCACCAGCAGAGCGGCCTTGACAGAACCCATAATGGTGATCAGACAGAAGTTTGTGAAGTGATAGATGTTTAAAAATCTTTCTGTTGAGGATAGATTGAAAAACTTTAGATAGGCAGGAAATTAAAGCAACAGGGTGGTAGTTTGAGGGATTAAAATGGTCACCCTTTTTAGGAACAGACAATGTAGGCAAACTTCCAGCAAGAAGGAAAGGAAGATGTTGACAGACAGAGTTGAAAGAGTTTGACTAGGCAAGCTGCAAGCACAGGGGCACAGTTTTGGAGAACAATGGGAGGGACCCCATCAGGTCCATGAACCTTCCGAGGGTTTAGGCCAGCGAGGGCATGGAAAACATCATTGCGAAGAATTTTAATAGGTAGCATTAAGTAGTCAGAGGGTGGAGGAGAGGAAGGAACAAGCTCTAAATCGTCCAAGGTAGAGTTTTTAGCAAAGGTATGAGCGAAGAGTTCAGCTTTAGAGATAGATGTGATGGCAGTGGTGTAATATGGTTGAAATAAAGGAGGGAAAGGAGAAGAAGAAGAAAAGTTATTGGATATATTTTTGGCTAGATGCTAGAAGTCATGAGGAGAGTTAGATCTTGAAAGATTTTGACACTTTCTGTTAATGAAGGCGTTTTTGGCTAGTTAGAGAACTGACTTAGCATGGTTCCGGGCTCTAAGGTGAGGTCATCCTCTCTTCTATACTTGGGAATCAGTTCCTTAGCAATGATTAATAATTATGGGTAGTAGTGTGTAATAACAAACAGAATATTTTGATGTAGGATCCATTTTTATCTAAATACTTACCAATAATTATTACTTATAATTGAGTTTCCCTTTCTCCCTCCCTATGACCATTAGCTTAGAGGAGAATGAAGGCGGATACAGGCTTTGGAGGGAGCAAGCAACAGAAATTGGGTTCATACTCGTATGTCTTAATAGAAGAAAACAAGAAGGGTAACTCAAGTTTCTTTCATTCCTATTTCTAATAGCTCTAAGACATTAGTGCAAGTTTCCTGTGAGGATGAGGGTATTAGCAGTAATTAATAATTATGGGTAAGTTTGAAGATAAAAATGAATTTTACATTTAGAAATCCTATATTTATTTATCTAGCAATTTTTTACTTTATTTACAAATTTTTACTTCATTTTATTTATCACTCATGTTATTCTTTACCCTTTCACCTGCTGCCTCAGGCTATACCTTACATAATGTATAATTATAAGGCCCTACATGCATACACTCTCACAAGCATTCCCTATGAATTCATCAAAATCATATCCTACTCTCTAGATATCTAGGGTTGTGGAAGTTAGTTGTGTAAAATACAAGTTTCTCCACATTTTGGTTCAACAGTATCTTTGCTGCATCACAGACTCATACCCTTTCTCACATTTGACTGGATAAGTTTACTGAACCAAATGGAAGTAAACCTTCCATACAAGCTCCTATTTTTAATAAATCTGCACTTTCTATCAAATCCATCAATTATTTTTCTTCCATGTAATGATATACATTTACATTATATATATATATATATATATATATATATATATATATATATATATATATATATATATATATATATATATATATATATATATATATATATATATATATATATATATATATATATATATATATATACTTAAACATTAAGATGTATAGGGCAAAATTTATTCATCTTTATTATAGTTGTGTGTGTGTGTGTGTGTGTGTGTGTGTATATATATATATATATATATATATATATATATATATATATATATATATATATATATATATATATATATATATATATATATATATATATATATATATATATATATATACACACACACACACACACAACTATAATAAAGATGAATAAATTTTGCCCTATACATCTTAATGTTTAAGTAAGAATTTCTCATTGCCTCTCACCTTGATGCTGTTCCTAAGATGTGCAGCTGCTTCAACAAGATGAGGGCTGCTGGGGGAAAAGGTGGCCATGCTATGCTCAGTGAAATGAATACAACCAATAATGCCACCATTATATCCTCTCCAACTGCAGTTCATGAGGCACATCATGGTACCAACCACTACACTGTCCTCATAGCCACACTTCTGCAGGCAAACACAAATTAAAATTAGAAGGCTACTACATCATTATCACAGTATCTACTAATATCATATTAGGATGAGGCAGTAGACATCTGCCAAAATAATAATTAGTCCCAGTGAGATCTCAAACACTGGATCAGTGGGTGTTATGAGCTTATCAATAACCCAGCTGTGACCTCACTGAATGTTTCCCTTTGTATATCACAACAAAATAGGAAGTCACAGCCTGCCCTCTAAAGACAACTGTTCACACAAAACTACATGCACCTAATTACATGCACACCCTTCACTCAAAATTCTAAATTAAATATGGCAGCTCCTACATCAGCCTCGGAGTCCCAATCCAGGGAAGGGATAAAAAAATGTTCCCAGGTTGGACTGCTCTTCTCATATTGACCGTAAGGGTCTTAACACCCTCCCACAACTTTTTCTTTGTTTACTTCTGAAACATTTGTGGCCTTAGATTTTTTCAATCTGTAAAACACCACCTCTGCTCTTCTAAACCTCATCTTTTCTTCATAGAAACACAGGTGTCTGAAGCAACTGACAGTAGCCTCTTTTCTCTTCCCTCCCACTTTATATTTATTTTCAATCCAAAGCTGGATGTTGTATCTATGTGAGCATTGACTTAACCTGCTCTCCTGCTCATGCTCTTAAACTTTCTGAATTTTCCACCATCTAGCTACGACTAGTCACTCTCAAACTGAATTTATCTGCACTATATACCTCTCACCTAACTCCTCTGACTATAAAATATTCTTTGACTACTTGACTTCCAAAGTGGAGCACATTCTGACTCTCCTCCCTTTTACAGAGATCTCCATTTTTGGAAACCTCAATGTTCACCACCAGCTTTGGCTTTCCTCTCCCTTCACTGACTATCCTCATGAACTAGTCTTTAACTTTCCTCTCCTCCATGAGCTAAAGCAACTGGTGCAACACCCTACTTGTATTTCTGATCATCTTGGAGATATGAGGCATCCCACATCAGAAGGACTGCTTGCACCAAAATAAAGAAAGTGAGAAAAAAGCACTCAAAAGTGAAATTCTGAGAACGTAACTTTCTTATTATATACACTATGACAGTGATCTTGGTGTTAAAATGACCAGTACACAATCAAAATCATGATGGTCTCAAAAAATGTTTGAGATCATGATATTCACAACCTGTTATGCATATCCTTTGTAAATTGTGTTATGGCTTCAGAAGTTCACCAAAATTTGAGTGAATTTTTTCTCTGAATACTATATACAATAACAATAATTCATGAATAATGGAACATAAAAACATAAAATGACAACATTTACAACAGCATAAAGTAGAAAAATACTGAAGAAACTGAGCAATGGCTTAAAGGCCACTCATCCAGTTGCTAATCACAGCAGAAAAGCTGGGAGCATCTTTCAGTTTCAACAAAGACACCAAAACAAAAGGAACTAATTCCAAATTTTCAGAATTATAATGGCAACTCATCCTGGATGGGCAACCCCTAAACACAGAATACTGCTCAGCAGCATGTTGTGCCTTCATTGATGTTTGACTACACATAAAAATTATCCTCTCCTTGTATAGATTTTTGACCTTACTGACGGGACACTTATCCACTCCTGGGCAAAAGTTAAGACCTCAATAGAGTGTTATACGCAGTTATCTAGGTTTCGGCCAGAGTGGCGCAAGTGCCCTTTCTAATGTGGGATGCCTCACATGCCCAATTTTTTTTATCTTTTCTTAACCTCTAATCCTTCTGTTTATGCTGTTACCCTATTTTCTCCATTGAGCTCCTCCAATCACAACCTCATATCTGTATCTTGTCCTATCACTCCAATCCCTCTTCAGGATCCCCCAACGTGGAGGTACCTCTGGCATTTTGCCTCTGCTGATTTCCTTGGAATGACTGACTACTGTTTCTATGCCAGAGACCCATATCTGTGTGCTGAGTGCATAACAGAGGCAACAGTGCCTGGCATGAAGGCATACATTCCTCACTCTTTCTCTTAACCTAAACTTCCATTCCAAACCTTGATTTAACACAGCTTGTTCTCGTGCTATACATGATAGAGAGGTGGCCCACAAAAAGGTACTTGAGCCTTCCATCACCTGAATCTCATGCCCAGAATCATGTCAAGTCTGTTCTCCAACTGGCCAAAAACTCTTTCATTAATAGAAATTGTCAAAATCTTTCAAGATCTAACTCCCCTTGTGATTTCTGGCACCTAGCCAAAAACATTTCCAAAAACTTTGCTTCTTCATCTTTCACTCCATTATTTCAACCTGATGTCACCACTGGCATCCCATCTATTTCTAAAGCTGAACTCTTTGCTCAAACCTTTGCTAGAAACTTCACCTTAGATGATTCAGGTCTTGTTCCTTCCTCTCCTCCACTCCAACTACCTCATGCTACCCATCAAGATTCTTTGCAATGATGTTTCCCATGCCCTTGCTAGCCTTAACCCTTGGAAGGCTTATGGACCTGATGGGGTCTCTCCTATTGTTCTCCAGAAATGTGCCTCTGTGCTTTCACCTTCCTTAGTCAAACTCTTTTAACTCTGTCTACCAACATCTACCTTTCCTTCTTGCTGGAAGTTTGCATACATTCAGCCCATTCCTAAAAAAGGGTGAGTTCTAATCTCTCAAACGACTGGCCTTGCCTGAGGGTTGGCACCTCAGTGGCCTTTTTTTTTTTCTTATTAGTTTTGTTGCCCTTGGCCAGTGCCCCTCCTACATAATAATAATAATAATAATAATAATAATAATAATAATAATAATAATAATAATAATAATAATATAAAAAGGTTTTTGTGGCAGCCACTGCTGCTACCCCTGCTGCTGCAGCTGCCACCACCATATAAAGTGATACAAATTTCGTGAAGAGAAAGGGCATGCTGCAGCTGCCACTGTTGCTGCTGCTGCCATCCATAGTGATATCATCAGTGAGCATTCACCAGTTGTGTGTGTAAACAGTGGCTCAGTGTGATTTTTTAGTGATTATTACTATATTGTATAAGTTTTTATACATTATCCTTTCAATGTTTCATGAACTCTTATGTATTTATTACTTTCAGTTATATCCATAAAAAAAATTAAATGTTATAAATAGATTGGAAATATTTGATTTGAATTCTTGAGGAGCCTATCTCAGCCAGGTCGGAACCATAGTAATTTTACTTCGGCAAAATCACCTATCTGCTGGGCGGACATTTCCCATGAGAGAGTGCGTCACGCGCTGCCGGCAGTTCTTTGCTGATCGCCGCGTCGGGCAGACACGGTCATTCTGGATCATACGGACTTCCAAGTTTTTGCTGTTTTCTTTCAGATAAGGCCACGATACTTGTTACGCAGGTACAGTGCCTTCAACTTCGTTACCCGTTTTTGGGGCGAGTTGTATTATTGGTATGTCAGTCTCCACTGACGATGGTACTGTGTGGGAAGCTTACGGCTTTGTTCTCCTTATCGCAGTGCGGCAGCCATGTCGGAGTCTGGTGAAGCGTCCTCTGCCTCTCGATCCCCTTCCCCTCCTGCCCCACGTGCCTTCTGTGGGCCTTCTCCTCTCCCTGGGTCCACTGTTCGCCCTCAAGATGACGACGACAGGCACAGGGATCATTCATCTCGTCGCTTGAGTGGGAGGCATGGTTGCGTGAGATTACGTAACAGTGCTGACGCACGTGGTTCCCGCGGCACTTCTCCTGCTCCTCTCCCTTGGTCAGTTGTGTTGGACGCCTTGACTGATTTGCGGGGTGAAGTGGAGGCCTTGAAGGCAGACAGACGGCAACTACCACCCCCTACTGGGTCGGCGCAGGTGACTGTGGAGGACAGTACTCTGGGGGGCAGGGGTTTGTCGCCTCCTTGTTCTGCCACTTTTTCTGGTTTCTTGGCCAGGATGAGTGAGGATGAGGCAGTGTCGATGCCTGCCGCCCCTGCTGACAGCACCTTAATTCAGGGCACTAAGGCCTTTGGTCCTTCTGACACGGTGGTTGCTGACATTGACAATAGAGTGGCAGAGATGGTAAACTTTCTCTTTGATAATGGTATGAGAGAGGAGGACTACAAGGCCATGTGTGAGGACGATGTTGTCAAGAGGCCTAATAACTGCCATGCTCTTGCGCCAGTGGAATGCAACCCACAGGTGTTGGAGGCCCTGAAGCTGGATGCCAGGAAGACAGACTTCCGCTTGATGGAGGTAAATAAGGACATCCTGCGGGCTTCAACCATTATCACCAAATCCTTAGTGGCGCTGGATGATTTGGCTGAACAGGAAGGTAACCCCAAGTTGGCACATGAGGTGAGCATGCTAAATGGTGCCTTGGCATTGCTAGGCAATGCCAATCACAGGAACAATTTGGCCAGGCGTTTTGTCATGAAACGCGAGATAAACTATAAATATGCTCATCTTTGTTCAGATAAGGTGCCAATTACTCGCTTTCTGTTCGGTGACGATGTGTCCCAGTCTGCCAGACAAATTGAGGAAGCGGAGAAACTGCGGAGTAAGTTCTCGCAGAAAAAGCCTGCCTTTACTAGCAAGTTCGCAGGTAAACGCCCTGGTGGATATTGGAACAAGCCTGCTAGTAGGGGATATTACGCCAGGTTCCAACCCTACGGGCAACAGAGGTATGGCTCCAGGGCTGCCCCACGACTGCCTTCCACTCGTCAGGATGTGGAGCCAAAAAACTCCAAGGGCCGGGGCGGCCGCAGCAGGCAGCCCCAGTAAACTTACAGGCAAGTGCATGTTTTGAAGCTGGCAGATTACACTCTTTCCTGCATGAGTGGCGTAAAATTACCAGTGACCCTGTCATTTTGGATATTGTTCAGCATTGCCACCTTGATATTGATGTCGATAGTGTTCATCCTTTATTTTTTAATGATTTGGAATACAGGTTCAACACTGTGCAACAGGGGATAATTTCTGGAGAGATCAAAAAACTTTTACAGCTTAAAGTCATTAAAGTCACACACAAACAAACTCAGCAGGTTATCTCTCCTATTTTTTTGCGAGAAAAGAAAAACGGGGAATTTCGCCTGGTGCTTAACTTGGAGAGGTTAAACAAATACATACCATATAAACATTTTAAAATGGAAAATTTTGAACAGGCCATCAGGCTCATCAACCAGGGTGATTTTTTGGCTTCTGTCGATCTCAGGCATGCTTATTATTCTGTTAGGGTTGCAGATGAGCAACAACGATTTTTATGTTTTACATGGCAAGGTGTTATCTATCAATTCACCTGCCTCCCTAATGGCATTTCTGAGGGACCTCGACTTTTCACCAAACTGATGAAGCCAGTATTTGCTACTTTAAGGCAGGAAGGATACACTATCACCAGCTTTATAGATGACACATTAATTTGCAGTAACTCTTACTCAGGATGTCTTCAGGCGATTCAGGCCACCATTTCTCTGTTGCAGAGGTTAGGCTTTTGTATCAATATGGAGAAGTCTGTTCTCACCCCCACACAATGTATTGAATACCTAGGCAATGTTATTAACACCAAGTTCATGACTGCCTCTTTACCTGAGCGTAGACTAATCAAAATTCGCCAAGGATGTGCAGAACTTTTGTGTAAAGATGTTGCCCCCATTCGAGCAGTGGCCAGGGTGATCGGCCTCATGGTGGCTGCGATCCCAGCAGTGGAGTTAGGTAAACTTCACTACAGGAAGTTGGAGGGGGGAAAAATTGCCGCTTTGAAACAGGAGTATGGTAATTTTGACAGGCCTTTGAATATTACTGCAGACATGAAACTAGACCTTTCCTGGTGGTTAGACAATGTGGACAGACACCACAGACACATTTTTAGGCCAGGGACTGACATCGATTTATTTACTGATGCCTCCAGCCTTGGTTGGGGGGGTCATTTGGGGTGTCAGATTACAAGTGGTACTTGGTCCCTGGATGAAAAGGAGCTTCACATTAACATCCTGGAGATGAAAGCCATTCTATTCTCTTTGCAAGCATTTGAACATGAGCTGGAAGGTAGACATGTTAGAGTTTTTTGTGATAATACCACTGCCATAAACTATGTCAATGAAATGGGAGGCACAAAGTCCAAGTCCTGTAATGATGTTGCTACCCAGATTTGGGATTGGTGTCTGGAACATGACTCATGGGTTACATGCTCGCACATACCGGGGAAGGACAACACCTTGGCTGATGTAGCCTCTCGCAAGATTAATGACAGACATGAGTGGAAACTCGACTCACACATTTTTACTACCTTGTGTAATTTTTTGGGACACCGTCCATTGATTTATTTGCCTCAAGGCTTAACAAACAGGTTAATACATTCTGTTCGTGGTTGCCAGATCCGGAGGCTAAATATTTTGATGCTTTTTCCTTGGACTGGTCAAACTTTGATTTGTCTTACATTTTCCCCCCATTCTCATTAATTGCTAGGTGCCTTCAGAAGTTACGTGCGGAGCAAGCACGAGGCTGGATGGTGGTTCCTCTGTGGCCGTCCCAGTGTTGGATGGGCATGCTGCTCCAGTTGCTAATAGACTTCCCACGTTTGATAACGAACAGGAGGAATGTTCTAACACACCCGTCCACAACAGATCCACACCCCATCATGTCCCACACGAGGCTCATGGCATGCCTTCTGTCAGGGAAAACTTGCAGAAACGAGGAGTTTCGCCGGCTGCTGCGGACATCATACTGGCCTCCTGGAAACCAGGTACTGAGAGGCAATACCGCCCACATGTCCAGAGGTGGTCGTTGTTTTGTGGTAGACGGAATGTCGATCCCACTTCTCCAACTGTAGGTCACATTGTAAATTTTTTGACGGAAACCTTTGACAGGGGTGTGGGTTATGAGTGTGTGAACACTGCGAGGGGTGCCCTGTCTTCTCTCGGCATTGTGGTGGACGGATGCAGGGCAGGAAATCACCCTTTGGTCATCCGATTCATGAGAGGGGTTTTCAATCTTAGAACTCCTCAGCCCAGGTACACTGACACTTGGGACGTCCAACCTGTCTTAGAGCAACTAAGGTCCATGTTCCCCTTACATGCATTAACCCTTAAAGAATTAACGCTAAAATTGGTTATGATGATGGCCTTAACTCAAGCTGCCAGAATTCAAACTTTACAACTACTGTTACTCAAAGACATGCTCATTAATGAACACTCCATTTCAGTACAGTTGGGGGGCACTCTTAAACAATCCAGACCAAATTTTAACATCAACAGGGTCACATTCCATCGTTACCCTAAGGATCCACGATTATGTGTCTGTAGCACTCTCCTGAGGTACATTGATGTGACTAAAGAGCTTAGACAGGATGAGATGCACACTGATGCCAGGCTCCTCATTAGCTTCATAAAACCCCACAAATCAGTTTCCAAAGACACTATTGCCCGTTGGGTCAGGACCATTCTCCGCATGTCAGGCATAGACATCTCAAAGTTTTCCGCTGGTAGTGTGCGGCCAGCAGCAGCTTCAAAAGCTGGAGTGGCGGCTGTCCCTGTCGCATGCATTATGGCTAAGGCGGGCTGGTCTAGGGAATCTACCTTTGCAAAATATTATAATAAGAACATTGTGGCTGCTTCTGACCTCTTTCAGGATGCAGTGCTAGAATAAGACATAATTTGGGTTTGTTGCTGCACTCCAGTGTTGCAGTACACGGATATTTTAAGTATTTAGTATCTAGTACCTTAGCTTTATCTTATGATGTGAACTGTTACCATTTTTCAACATTGTTTGTAGATTGGATTAAGTTGGATGCAATGTACCTTATTTTATACACCAATTGTATGATTGTCTCATGTACAAGATCCTTCCATGGAATAATAGTTATAGTACTGTTTCTTGTGGGGCATTTCCTTTTCCTCTCTACTATTGCATCCTCCCTCGTCATCCACATGGCTTCAAAGCCTCATGGGAAATGTCCGCCCAGCAGATAGGTGATTTTGCCAAAGTAAAATTAACAAAGTACACGAGACTTACCGTAGGTCAGTTGAAGTGTACTTCTAATTTTTCGAGGCAAATCACCTCTGCTGGTGCGGAGATTTCACATGCCCTCCTCTCCCTCCCTACCTTAAGCTCTACAAGTTACTTAATTTCCTAATTGGTTCATCATGTGGATGTCGAGTCCTTGCTTTAAAGTCTGCCGGCAGCGCGTGACGCACTCTCTCATGTGAAATCTCCGCACCAGCAGAGGTGATTTGCCTCGAAAAATTAGAAGTACACTTCAACTGACCTACGGTAAGTCTCGTGTACTTTGTTAATTTTAGCAATAAATGACAATATACTATTTATTTACTTATTTGCAGAAAACACCTAATGTTTCCAAGACATATTTATATATAAATCACAAAACTCTTCAAGGAATATTTCTAGAAAACAAACCAGTTCAGCTTCAGCAAACTTGATAAATAAATTGAGAATTTTTCTAACATCTTCCAATTAAACTTTCTCTGGCTCTTCTTCCTCATTACTTTCCTCTTTTGTCTCCAGAGCAGAAAGGTTTGTCTCACTTAAAATAATCAGGTAGTTAACGTGCTCCTCAACTACTAATGGATTTTTATTCACAAAGACTGAATGGAAAGAAAAGCATGGCAGTGTAAACACAATAGACTTGTTCTCATATTTTTTTTTTTTTTTTACTCTGTGCCTGTTATATTTTGGATTAGTAACATTCCTTTCCTCTCCTCCTCAGTCTAGTACTTTATTCACATATTCCAAATTTACACCAAAAATACTCTCATATACACCACTCACACCACCATATCCATGGCTCCTGTAGCTTGCAGGGGAGCCTACATATGATGGCACAATAACAATGCTCTGGGACCATTTTTAAATTGTCACATGCTAGTACCTTTTTCAAACATGCCAAAAGATCAGATATCTTTCAGAATGGGACTATTTTGCAAGTGATGAAACATCAGGTTCTTCAAAACATTGGATGCTGAAAGATGGGCCAAGGGCAACAAAAATCCAATAAATAAAAAGACCACTGAGACACCAGTCCCAGAACAGGGTTCGAAGCAGTAGTCAAAAATTGAAAGATAAGGGATTTGAAAACTTCCTCTTGAAGAAATTCAAGTCATAGGAAGGTGGAAATACAAAAGCAGGCAGGGAGTTCCAGTTTACAAGAGAAAGTGATGAATGATTGAGAATACTGGTTAACTCTATCATTAGAGAGGCAGACAGAATAGGGGTGAGAAAAAGAAGAAAGTCTTGGGCAGCAAGGCTGAAGAAGCAGGGGAGGCATGCAGTTAGCAAGATCAGAAGAGCAGTTAGCATGAAAATAGCTAGAGATGCAACATTGCAGCAATGAGAAAGACACTGAAGACAATCAGTTAGAGGAGAGGAGTTGATGAGACGAAAAGCTTTTGATTCCACCCTGTCTAATAGAGCAGTATGAGTAGAACCCCCAGATGTGTGAAGCATACTCCATACACGGACGAATAAGGACAAATAGGGCAACAGCAAAAGTTTCACCAAAATCTCTAAAAGAGGATGACCAAAACTCAGTAAGCAAAGCCAGAAAATCTCCTGCAGAGTGATCTTGACAGAACCCATATTGGCGGTCAGATAGAAGGTCGTGAAGTGATAGATGTTTAAGAATCTTCCTGTTGAGGATAGATTCCAAAACTTTACATAGGCAGGAAATTAAAGCAATAGGACAGTAGTTTGAGGGATTAGAACAGTCACCCTTTTTAGGAATGGGCTGAATATAGGCAAACTTCCAGCAAGAAGGAAAGGTAGATGATAGACAGAATTGAAAGAGTTTGACAAGGCAAGGTGCAAGCACAGAGGCACAGTTACAGAGAACAATAGGAGGGACCCCATCAGGTCCACAGGTTTTTAGCAAAGGTTTCAGCGAAGAGTTCAGCTTTAGAGACAGATGTGATAGCAGTGGTGCTATCTGGTTGAAATAAAGGAAGGAAAGAAGAAGAAGCAGTTATTGGAGATATTTTTTGTTAGTTGCCAGAAGTCATGAGGGGAGTAGGATCTTGAAAGATTTTGACACTTTCTATTAATGAAGGAAGTTTTGGCTAGTTGGAGAATAGACTTGGCATGGTTCCGGGAAGATATATAAAGTGCATGAGATTCTAGATAGGGAAGGCTCAAGTACCTTTTTTGGGCCACCTCTCTATCATGTATAGCAAGAGAACAGGCTGTGTTAAACCATGGTTTGGAAGGGTTAGGTTGAGAAAAAGAGTGAGGAATGGATGTCTTCATGCCAGACACTATCACTTCTGTTATGCGCTCGGCACACAATGTCTCTGACATGGAAGCAGTAATCATTCCAAGGAAAATCAGCAAAATACCTCCTCAGATCCCACCAACTAGCAGAAGCAAAATGTCAGAGGCACCTCCACTTAGGGGGATTCTAAGGAGGGATTGGAGTGATAGGGCAAGATACAGATATGAGATCACGATTGGAGGAGCCCAACGGAGATGAGAAGGTAACAGCGTAAGCAGGATTAGAGGTTAGGAAAAGGTAAAAAATGTTGGGCGTATCTCAAAGACGGTCAGAGATATGAGTAGGGTGTTGCACCAGTTGGAGGACAGCAAAGCTGAAGGCTAGTTCACCAGGATGGTCAGTGAAGGGAGAGGAAAGCCAAAGTTGATGGTGAACACTAAAGCTTCCAAGAATGGAGATCTCTGCAAAAGGGAAGAGTCAGAATGTGCTCCACTTTGGAAGTTAAGTAGTCAAAGAATTTCTTATAGTCAGAGGAGTTAGGTGAGAGGTATACAGCACAGATAAATTTAGTTTGAGAGAGACTTTGTAGTCGTAGCCAGATGGTGAAAAATTCAGAAGATTCAAGAGTGTGGGCACGAGAGCAGGTTAAGTCATTGTGCACATAAATGCAACATCCAGCTTTGGATTGTAAATGAGGATCTAAGACTACAAATGTTGCAGAAGTTAATAAAGAAAAAGTTGAAGGGGGTGTCAAGACACTTAGGGTCAATACCAGAAGAGCAGTACAACCTGGAGGCATTTGTCGTCTCTTCCTCAGATAGGAACTCCGAGGCTGGTGTAGGAGTCACCATGATAATTTTGAGTTTTGAGTGAAGGGTGTGTGTGTAATTAGGTGCATGTAGATTTGTGTGAAGGAATAGAGTTGTCTTTAGCAAGCAGGCTGTGACTGCCCCCTTGTGTTGTAAAACACAAAGGGAAACATTCAGTGAGGTCACAGCTGTAATTACCGTCATAGCAACTGATTAAGTGATCTTATAAATATTAATAAAATTAATTTTATAATTAACCTTCCTTTCAACAAGCCTTGCCTATCCTACCAAATTACCAGAATGGAAATACTACTGTAAGCAAATTTACTGATACTTGTGAGATATTATACTAAAATTGGAAATAGAAAGTGGTTAGCAGTGATGACCATAGCTAGGCACAATAACGAAAAAATTTACCACAATAACCAATAAATCAATAACAATAATCTTATTGGTGAGAACTGATAATCGATAACTGCCGATAAATTCATCGCCCAATAACCGATGACTGATAAATCAATAAATCCTAAATTCCAATACCAGCGATAATAACAGTGATACAGTGGGGTACATGACAATGTATGGTTGTTATAATGTATGTACAACTGCAATAATGCATTGAAATTTTAATAAATATTTACTGTATTTGAAGGTGTATTAGATGCACCTCTGCATAAAATGCACCCCTATTTTACAATGATGTTTTGTGGAAAAAAATTAATGTTTCATCATAAAGTTATGGAAAAAAATTGTAGTGTATTTTTTTTTTTTTTATGTAGGAAGGATACTGGCCAAGGGGAACAAAAATCTAATGAAAAAAATGCCCACTGAAATGCCAGTCCCATAAAAGGGTCAAAGCAGTGGTCAAAAATTAATGAATAAGTGTCTTGAAACCTCCCTCTTGAAGGAATTCAAGTCATAGGAAGGTGGAAATACAGAAGCAGGCAGGAAGTTCCAGAGTTTACCAGAGAAAGGGATGAATGATTGAGAATACTGGTTAACTCTTGCATTAGAGAGGTGGACAGAATAGGGGTGAGAGAAAGAAGAAAGTCTTGTGCAGCGAGGCCGCGGAAGGAGGGGAGGCATGCAGTTAGCAAGATCAGAAGAGCAGTTAGCATGAAAATAGTGGTAGAAGACAGCTAGATATGCAACATTGCGGCGATGAGAGAGAGGCTGAAGACAGTCAGTTAAAAGAGAGGAGTTGATGAGACGAAAAGCTTTTAATTCCACCCTGTCTAGAAGAGCAATATGAGTGGAACCTCCCCAGACATGTGAAGCATACTCCATACATGGATGGATAAGGCCCTTGTACAGAGTTAGCAGCTGGGGGGATGAGAAAAACTGGCAGAGACGTCTCAGAACACCTAACTTTATAGAAGCTGTTTTAGCTAAAGATGAGATGTGAAGTTTCCAGTTCAGATTATAAGTAAAGGACAGACCGAGGATGTTCAGTGTAGAAGAGGGGGACAGTTGAGTGTCATTGATGAAGAGGGGATAGTTGTCTGGAAAGTGGTGTCGAGTTGATAGATGGAGGAATTGAGTTTTTGAGGCATTGAACAATGCTAAATTTGCTCTGCCCCAATCAGAAATTTTAGAAAGATCAGAAGTCAAGCGTTCTGTGGCTTCCCTGCGTGATATGTTTACCTCCTGAAGGGTTGGACGTCTATGAAAAGACGTGGAAAAGTGCAGGGTGGTATCATCAGCGTAGGAGTGGATAAGACAAGAAGTTTGGTTTAGAAGATCATTAATGAATAATAAGAAGAGAGTGGGTGACAAGACAGAACCCTGAGGAACACCACTGTTAATAGATTTAGGAGAAGAACAGTGACCGTCTACCACAGCAGCAATAGAATGGTCAGAAAGGAAACTTGAGATGAAGTTACAGAGAGAAGGATAGAAACCGTAGGAGGGTAGTTTGGAAATCAAAGCTTTGTGCCAGACTCTATCAAAAGCTTTTGATATGTCCAAGGCAACAGCAAAAGTTTCACCAAAATCTCTGAAAGAGGATGACCAAGACTCAGTAAGGAAAGCCAGAAGATCACCAGTAGAGCAGCCTTGACAGAACCCATACTGGCGATCAGATTGAAGGTTGGGAAGTGATAGATGTTTAAGAATCTTCCTGTTGAGGATAGATTAAAAAACTTTAGATAGGCAGGAAATTAAAGAAATAGGATGGTAGTTTGAGGGATTAGAATGGTCACCCTTTTTAGGAACAGGTTGAATGTAGGCAAACTTCCAGCAAGAAGGAAAGGCAGATTTTGACAGAGAGAGCTGAAAGAGTTTGACTAGGCAAGGTGCAAGCACGGAGGCACAGTTTTGGAGAGCAATAGGAGGGACCCCATTAGGACCATAAGCCTTCCGAGGGTTTAGGCCACGAGGGCATGGAAAACATCATTGTGAAGAATTTTAATACGTGGCATGAATTAGTCAGAGGGTGGAGGAGAGGGAGGACCAAGCCCAGAATTGTCCAAGGTAGAGTTTTTAGCAAAGGTTTGAGCGAAGAGTTCAGCTTTAGAAATAGATGTGATAGCAGTGGTGCCATCTGGTTGAAATAGAGGAGGGAAAGAAGAAGAAGCAAAGTTATTGGAGATATTTTTGGCTAGATGCCAGAAGTCACGAGGGGAGTTAGATCTTGAAAGGTTTTGACATTTTCTGTTAATGAAGGAGTTTTTGGCTAGTTGGAGAACAGACTTGGCATGGTTCCGGGCAGAAATATAAAGTGCATGAGATTCTGGTGATGGAAGGCTTAAGTACCTTTTGTGGGCCACCTCTCTATCATGTATACCATGAGAACAAGCTATATTAAACCAAGGTTTAGAAGGTTTAGGACAAGAAAAAGAGTGAGGAATGTACGCCTCCATGCCAGACACTATCACTTCTGTTATGCGCTCAGCACACAAAGGTGGGTCTCTGACACGGAAGCAGTAGTCATTCCAAGGAAAATCAGCAAAATACCTCCTCAGGTCCCCCCAACTAGCAGAGGCAAAACGCCAGAGGCACCTTCGCTTAGGGGGATCCTGAGGAGGGATTGGAGCGATAGTACAAGATAAAGATATGAGATTGTGATCGGAGGAACCCACCGGAGAAGAAAGGGTGACAGCATAAGCAGAGGGATTAGAGGTCAGGAAAAGGTCAAGAATGTTGGGCGTATCTCCAAGACAGTCAGGAATATGAGTAGGGTGTTGCACGAATTGTTCTAGGTCATAGAGGATAGCAAAGTTGTAGGCTAGTTCATCAGGATGGTCAGTGAAGGGAGAGGAAAGCCAAAGCAAAGAATGGAGATCTCTGCAAAAGGGAAGAGGGTCCACTTTGGAAGTTAAGTAGTCAAAGAATTTCTTATAATCAGAGGAGTTAGGTGAGAGGTATACAGCACAGATAAATTTAGTATGAGTGTGACTCTGTAGTCGTAGCCAGATGGTGGAAAACTCGGAAGATTCAAGAGCGTGGGCACGAGAGCAGGTTAAGTCATTGCGCACATAAACGCAGCGTCCAGCTTTGGATCGAAAATGAGGATAGAGAAAGTAGGAGGGAACAAAAAAGGGGCTACTGTCAGTTGTCTCAGACACCTGAGTTTCAGTGAGGAAAAGAAGATGAGGTTTAGAAGAGGCGAGGTGGTGTTCTACAGATTGAAAATTAGATCTTAGACCGTGAATGTTGCAGAAGTTAATGAAGAAAAAGTTGAGGGGGGTGTCAAGACACTTAGGGTCGTTGACAGAAAGGCAGTCCGACCTGGGGACATTTATGGTCCCCTCCCCAGATGGGGACTCTGGGGCTGGTGTAAGAGTCGCCATGATGATTTTAAAATTTTTGAGTGAAGGGTGTGTGTGTTATTAAGTGCTTGTAGTTTTGTGTGGAGGAAGAGAGTTGTTTTAGAGGGCAGGCTGTGACTGCCCCCTTGTGTTGTGAGACACAAATTGAAACATTCAGTGAGGTCACAGCTGGGTTTAATGATAAGTTCACAGCACCCCCTGAACAGTGCTTTAGACCTCACTGGGAGTAATTATCGTTTCGGCAGGTGTCTACTGCCTTCTCCTTTGTGTGTGTGTGTGTGTGTGTGTGTGTGTGTGTGTGTGTGTGTGTGTGTGTGTGTGTGTGTGTGTGTTTACCTAGTTGTGTTTTACAGGAAAAGAGCTATGCTCGTGCTGTCCTATCTCCATATCTATAAGCATCCAGCTTAACTTTAAATTCACGAATATTTGTTGTTTGTACCACTGTTTCATCTAAGTTGTTCCATATTTCTATGCTTCTATTTGGGAAACTATATTTCTTGACATCTCTTCTAATTGCTGTTTTCCTCAATTTCACTCCATGTCCTCTTGTATCTCTTGAGTCCCACACAAATAAGTCTTCTTTGTCAACTTGATCCTTACCCTTTAAAGCTCTGTATATAGCAATCAGGTCTCCTCCTTCTCTTCTCTCTTGTAATGATGGAAGCTTCAATCTCCTTAATCTTTCTTCATAGGTTAAATCTCTCAAACTTGGTATCAATTTGGTTGCAGCTCTTTGGATCCTTTCTATTTTCCTTATTTCCTTTTTATTATGGGGTAACCAAACAATTGTGGCATATTCCAGCTTTGGTCGAATCACATATTCCATCAACTTTTTCATCATCTCTTCATCCATGTAAGCAAATGCCCCTTTCATGTTTCTTATTAACTCATAGGTTTCCCCAACTATTTTGTTTACATGTTTTTCTGGTGATAAATTATCACTTATTGTAATTCCCAAGTCTTTAAGTCTTTTTGTTCTTTGATTTTCTTAATTTCCACTTCTTCCATTGTGTAGGAAATTGTCAATCTTTTTTTGCTTTTGTGTATGTGTGTGTGTGTGTGTGTGTGTGTAAGAGGGCCACTGGCCAAGGGCAACAAAAATTTTTCATAAAAAAGAAAGGCCCACTTAATTCCAATTCCCATAGAGTCAGATAGAATAAAAATAAACAGAGGATGTGTGTCTTGAAGCCTCCGTCTTGAAGGAGTTCAAGTCATAGGAAGGAAGAAATACAGAAGGTGGCACGGAGTTCTAGATTTTACTAGAGAAAGGGATGAATGATTAACCCTTTCCTTCCGGCAATCGTATATATACGATTGCAAAAATGCGTCCGTAGCGACGGCGATGATACCGGTAATCAAGAATTTTCGCGCCTCAATTTTGAGGTCCAAGCGCGGTTTCTCGAGTCAGATGGTGTGAGTGGAAGTGTCTGGCATGTTTCCACATGTAGTGTTGTCACTAGCTCTGGAAATTTAGCGGTAACTAAGCTATTTTCCTTTTCTCCGGGCGACACTTGGCAACCCCAGCGACCCGCCGGGTGGAAAGCACTCGCCGGGTGGAAAGCACCATGATAAGTGTGAAGTGATAAGAGCCAAGGATCTCAGATCATAACTCACCATGGAGCAGGACACAACATATGTATTTAGCAGTGCTTCTGAGTTTGAAGACAGTGACAGTGAATATTTAGAAGATGAAGAAAGCGAAGACATTAGTGAGGACTCGGAAAATGATTTACAGGATCCACCTGTTTTATCAGAACAGAGAGATGATACCTATCATTCTTTCATGGTAATTTTTTCATTATCTTCGATTTTATAATAAAATGGTAGAAGGTAACTTGTCAGAGAGAGAGAGAGAGAGAGAGAGAGAGAGAGAGAGAGAGAGAGAGAGAGAGAGAGAGAGAGAGAGAGAGAGAGAGAGAGAGAGAGAGATAATGTTATTTGCCTGAAACTTGATATGAAAAGGGATGAAATCTCTCTCTCTCTCTCTCTCTCTCTCTCTCTCTCTCTCTCTCTCTCTCTCTCTCTCTCATTGGAAGTGTACAATTTCCCCTCAAAGATGAGAGAGAGAGAGAGAGAGAGAGAGAGAGAGAGAGAGAGAGAGAGAGAGAGAGAGAGAGAGAGTGTGTGTGTGCGCGCGGCGTCATCGCTCTCCGGGCTGTTTCTGGATGACGGATCACACAGCGGGAGGAGGAGGAATCTTTTATAAGGCATAAACTCAACTTTGAGAGGTCACATCGAGCTACAAAGTATATCATTGTATTCAGAATAACAAAGAGAAAATAATTATTAGTATTCAAACAATTTTCTGACAATTTCTAGGTTTACCATTTTTAGCCGTCATACAAAACGGTAAAATAATTTAAGCGCCGGAAGGAAAGGGTTAAGAATGCTGGTTAACTCTTGCATTAGAGAGGTGGACAGAATAGGGATGAGAAAAAGAAGAAAGTCTTGTGCAGCCAGGCTGCAGGAGGAGGGGATGTTTGCAGTTAGCAAGATCAGAAGAATAGTTAGCATGAAAATAGTGGTAGAAGATAGGAAGAGCTGCAACACTGCTGTGATGAAAGAGAGGCTGAAGACAGTCAGTTAGAAGAAAGGAGTTGATAAGATGAAAATCTCTTGATTCAACCCTCTCTAAAATAGTGATGTGAGTGGAAGTCCCTCCCCCCATCCATACATGTAAAACAAACTCCATACATGGGCAGATAAAACCCCTGTACAGAGTTAGCAACAGGGGTGGTGGAGGGGTGGTGAGAAAAACTGGCAGAAACAACACTAAACACCTAACTTCATAGAAGCTACTTTAACTAGAAATGAGATGTGAAGTTTCCAGAGAGGGGGATAGATATCTGGAAGATTGTGTTAAGTTGATAGATGGAGGAATTGAGCTTTTGAGGCATTGAACAATACTAAGTTTGCTCTGCCCAAATCAGAAATTCTAGAGTGATCAGAAGCCAGGCATTCTGTGGTTTCCCTGGATGAGCTTTTTATGTTTACTTCCTGAAGGATTGGAGCTCTACAAAAAGACGTGGAAAAGTGCATGGTGGTACCATCAGCGTAGGAGTGGATAGGACAAGAAGTTTGCTTTAAAAGATCACTGATGAATAATAGGAAGAGAATGGATATCAAAATCACTAAAAGAGTGTGTTTTGTCCTTGCATCTGGTATGATGCAGTGCTGTAGCTGTGAAGTACTACCATCACATCTAAAACCACATGTTTGTGTGTGTTTGTGTGTATTTACCTAGTTGTATAGTACAGGGTCCGAGCCAAAGCTCAATTAGTCCTGTCTCCATACCCGAATTTGTCCAATTTCTCTTTAAACATGTGCACACTCTTTGCCGCAACCACCTCTTCTTTTAAGTTATTCCATATTTCAACCGTTCGATGCGGAAAGCTGTATTTCTTAATATCTCCCAAACAATGACTCTTCTTTAATTTCTTCATATGTCCCCTTGTACGTCTATCTCCTTCCTCCACTTTTAGAACTAGGTCATCTCTGTCTATCTTCTCCATGCCATTTACTAATTTGAACATTGTTATCAGGTCTCCTCTTTCCCTTCTTTCTTGCAGTGTTGGTAATCCAATTTCTTCCAGTCTTTCCTCGTAACTTAGGTCTTCCAATTCAGGTATCATTTTTGTAGCTGTTCTTTGTATTCTTTCCAATTTCCTTATATCTTTCTTCTTGTGTGGAGACCATACCACTGCTGCGTATTCCAGTTTGGGGCGTATCATGTGTGTTATGATTTTCTTCATCATTTCTTTGTCTAGGTAATTAAATGCCACCCTGATATTTGCTAGCAAATTATATGTAGAGCCAAATATTCCATTGATGTGTTTTTCTGGTGATAGCATGTCTTGAATTATTACTCCCAAGTCTTTTTCTTCTTTGCTCTTTCGTATTGTGATTCCTCCCATCTTATACTCCCATGAAGGTCTCCTTTTACTTCTTCCCATCTCCATTACATGGCACTTTTTTATATTGAATTCTAATTTCCATCGTTTACTCCATTCATAAATTCTATCAATATCCCTCTGTAGTTCCTCACAATCCTCTTGGTTCTTTATTACTTTCATCAATTTTGCATCATCTGCAAACATGTTAATGTAGCTATTTAAACCCACAGTCATATCATTTATATAGACCTGAAACATTATAGGTGCCAACACAGACCCTTGTGGTACTTCGCTTGTTACTTTGCACCAACTTGATTTATTATCTCTGATTACTGTGCTCATTTCCCTACCTTGGAGATAATCCTTCATCCACTTAAGTATTTTTCCTTTTAGCCCTCCTCGATGTTCCAGTTTCCATACGAGACTTTTATGTGGAACTGTATCAAAAGCTTTTTTCAGATCTAAATAGACAGCATCAACCTAACCATCTCTCTCTTGTAGTTTATCTATTACTCTTGTATAAAAGCTCAGTAAGTTTATTACGCAAGATCTCTCTTTCCTGAAACCGAACTGTTTTTCTGTTATTATATTTTCTTGTTCAAGATATTGCACCCATCTGTTTTTAATGACTATTTCACAGAGTTTACTTACAATACTCGTGAGTGAGACTGGTCTGTAATTCAGTGGTTCCATTTTATTACCTCCTTTGTATAACGGTACTATATTTGCTCTCTTCCATTCCTTTGGTACTTTTCCCTCCTTCAAAGAACTGTTAATTATCTCCCATGTTGGTTCTTCCAATTCCTCTCTACATTCTTTCAATATCCATCCATTTACTTCGTCTGGTCCCATCGCCTTCCTAGTATCTAGCTCTTCCAGTAGTCTTTTAATTTCTTTTCTTTCCACTTGTATGTTTGCTATCCCTTTCTGTTGTTCCTCATCTCCCAGTGATGCAAAGACAGTTTCTCCTGTAAATACAGACTTAAAGCTTTTATTCAGTATCTCAGCCATCTCTTGTGTGGTTTCATAAATTTCTCCATTTTTCTTCAGCTTTGTAATGGTATCTCTATGCTTTATTTTTCCATTTACATATCTATAGAAAAGTTTGGGTTCTTCTTTACACTTTCCAACTACATCTCTTTCAAAATTTCTTTCTTCTTCTCTTCTTATTTTAACATAATCATTTCTAGCTGTCCTGTATTCTTCTCTATTTATCTCATTCCATTGTTTCCTCATTTTTTTCCATGCCCTCTCTTTCTTCTTTTTGCCTCTGCACACTTTGCATTAAACCACACTTTCTTATTTTCTTTTATCTTATATCTTGGCACATATCTTTCAACACCTTCTCTATACTTGCTTAAAAACACTTCATATTTTTTCTGCACCTCCATACCTCTTAATAAATTACTCCAATCAAGCTCTCCGTAGAATTTCTTTAACCCTGTAAAGTCTGCCTTAGCATAATTTTTTCTCTCATTTTTATATTCCTCATTGAATTTTGGCACTTCTTCTTTGATCACTATCTCTATCTTCACATGATCACTTTTTCCCACTGGACACAAATATTCTATACTTGGTTCATTTTCTGGCTTTTTTGTAAAAACCAAGTCTAGGAGTGATGGTTCATCTTCCCCTCTGTACCTAGTATTTTCTTTCACCCATTGATCCATCGTGTTTACCATCATAGTCTGTAAAAATTCTTCACTCCATGTACTGGCAATCCCTGTCACCTCCATCTCCCCCCAGTTTATCTCCTTGCTATTAAAATCTCCTACTAGTAACACCTTGTTTCTTATCTTTAGCATGTCATCTATACTTTTTATGAACTCGCTTTGCATGTGCTTATAATCATCAGTCCCCCAAGTGTTGGTCTTTGGAGGCATGTATGCAACAATAATTTTTCTGCTTTCTTGTCCTTGGATCTTGATCTCCACACTCAATGTTTCTGACCTCCCTTCACCATATTCCACTGTTTCTATCAAGATAATTTTTCTTACTAGAATCATCACTCCTCCTCCTCCCTTATTCTTTCTGTCTCTTCTCCATGTGTTATATCCTTCTTCTTCAAATTCAACATTAATCTCCCTTGTTAGTTTTGTTTCCGTAATGCATGCCACTTCTGGTTTCTTTTCATGTAAATAATCTCTTAGTTCCCTTTGGCTGGACACTAATCCGTCTATGTTTGTATACATAACTTTAATTTTACTTATTGTGGACCCATTTCTTTTGTGTTCTCTCTTTGTTGTCTTACTTCTTGCCCCGCATTCTTTAACCACCATTTCCTCATTTTCATGTCTATCACTCTCCATATATACCTTTCTGCCTGTTCCTGTGTTCTCTCTTCGTTTTTTGTCGAGGCCTCCTCTTTTAACTCTTTCACCTTGTTTCTTTCCTCCTCATTCATTTCTCTTCTTATATATATATCCTTCATACCCTCTATCTTTCTTAACAAACTCGTTCTTTTCAAGATGTGTTCGGCTGCCGCTTGGGTATTAAGTCTTATTTTCATGGGACGTTTCCCCCTTCTGAATATTTCCCAATCCTGTACACTTCTTCTATTTGTATATCCGTTTCATCTCCTTCTTCTACAATTTTCCCAATGATTTCTTTTGCTCTTTGTAATTCTTCTCTTTCTCTTAGAACTTTATTTGATATGGTCTTCTCTTTATCCCCAAACACCATCAGGCACATCTTTTTTTGTACCGTATCCCTTACTATGTTATCTTTTTCCTTAATGATTTTCACTACTTTTTTCGCCATCTATTTATCATGTTCTTCTTGCTGTTTTCTTATTATTTCTGTCATATCTATCTTCTCTTGTTCTCTCTCTTCTTTCCAACTTTTCACTTCCTTTTCAACTAAGCCTTTTACTTCACTCTGGATTTTGCCTTCATCTATCCTAACTTCTTCCTTCTCCACCATGGTCCTTAACTTTCCATTTTCTTTTTTGAGTTCTTGTATTTCTTCACTGTACTTTACATTTAAATCCACTATCTTTTCCACTTCCTCTCTCGGTTTCTTGTTTTCCCTTTCTCTTTTTAACTCCCTTCCTTTCAACTCTTCCAGCTCTTCAACAATGTCGTTCGTGTCTTTAAGTCCCCTCTCCTTATCTCCTTTCCATCCTCTGACAAATGTCACCAATCCTCTTATTTCCTCTCTTATCTTTTCATTCTCTTCTTCTAATTTCCATAATCTTGCATTTAACTTGCCTACCTGTATATCCTTTTCACTAAATCCTTCAAATTTTGGTGTGCCTCTGGGCGACGGCGACGCGGCGGCGGCCGCCATCACGCTTTGTTTACAACCGATTTGGATTCGGTGCTTTCACCCACAATTTTCACTTCATCTATTCCATCTCTGATCTTTTTCTACTTCCATAAAAACTCCACCCCACACTGTGCACTTTCTTATACTTTTGTATGGAGCCAGGCTAAGAAAATACCTCGGACCCTGTACCCACAAATAGGCAAGTCTGCGCAGCTGCTCCTGACACGTCTGCTCTCAACGTGTGTATATGTGTGTGTGTGTGTGTGTGTGTGTTCTCTCTCTCTCTCTCTCACTGAGAGAGAGAGAGAGAGAGAGAGAGAGAGAGAGAGAGAGAGAGAGAGAGAGAGAGAGAGAGAGAGAGAGAGAGAGAGAGAGAGAGAGAGAGAGAGAGAGAGAGAGAGAGAGAGAGAGAGAGAATACTAAGAATCTGTGTGTGTGTGTGTGTGTGTGTGTGTGTGTGTGTGTGTGTGTGTGTGTGTGTGTGTGTGTGTGTGTGCACATGAGGGAGAGAGGAAAGACTTTTTTTTAATGGAACCAAGCAGGTAAATGGAGAAATACATCAAGATGAGGAGGTTAATGATGGGAAAAAGGTTAAGAATCCCTGCTCTGGAGGGTACTTTATATTTTTGTTGTGTTATCTCAAATGCAATAGTGTAAATTGCTTATTTTTATTTATTTTTTTATTGTGGAATTTTGAAAAATCATTTTCTGGTTCCCTGGAACTAATAATTTTTTTTCCCATAGGTTCTTCAGTCACCATTATGCACTTCTGCCATGATAAACGCTGCATTGGAACGAATCATGTTCCTTGTCATGTCCCCTACTGTATTTTAAATTTTTAAATCGATAAATCCAAATCTTTATTTTTATTTTTACCTTAAAAAACTCAGAAAAATCTTAGAAAAACTTGAGATTTAATATTTATCCAGTCTATTCACTAATGAAAAGTAGTTTTAAATAGAATAACTACATTTGATTTTAAAAGTTTAAAACTTCAGCATCCTCACATTCCAAAAACTAAAATTGTTGATTATCACTAGTTTGGAACCAAAAGTATCAGCAGTACCAATGAATCGATAACATGGAAAAAATAATTATCAGATAACTGATAACCCGATATCACTACTATGATATTATTGCGACAATGCCAACCTATGGTAATAACATAAAAAACTGTTAGGAAACAATACAGGAAGCCTGTGGTGTAATTATCACTAGTGCTCTCTGGCCTAAGACCTAAAGTAATTTGTTATAATGCCTTAATATGCCTTCTCAGCCTTATTTTTCACTCACTCATTTTCACTCATTTTCATCCATCCCCTACAAGACTACCCCTTCCTTCACTCTATCTCTTTCTTTTCCTTTTCACTGTAATATGATATTACTGTCCCTATATGTATGAGTTGAAAGGAGGAAGAGGAAGCTGAGTCAGCCAACTGGTCTTCCTGCTAATGTAAATGCAACCATAACCAAGGATGATTCAAGCCTCACATGGGCAAAGTAGAGCCCTGGGACAGCCATCATACATGTGATAGGCAGTTATTGTGTTCACACTTTCTTTTAACTGTTACTTATTGGTGACCTTTAACCTTTAATTTGAAAACTGGATCACCTTCCACTATGTTCTAAACTTAGATTTACCATTCTCTTTTTATATCAGTTTTTACTCAGAACTAATATATCCAACTTTCACATTGACCGCATCCACACTCATTCACTGACTCAAATCTCTGTGCCTTGTCTCCTCTAATTTTGGTTACTCCTTCTAACTCTACTCTTTAGGAACTGGTTTATATATATTTTTTTTTTCTTTTCATGCCTTTTGTAGCTGTTGGCCAGACCTCTGGATAAGAGAAGGAAATCATACAAAGGAACAGTATCCCAGCCTCTACCACTGCCTCCCATGATATGCATGGAATACAAAGCCAAGTATTTTAAGTTTCATTCTTTAAGACTGAATATATGGCTAAGCAGTCTAAAAACATCAGAAAATAATATAAACCAATAATAACAATGATGATGATGATGATGATGATGATGATGATGATGATGATGATGATACTCTACTACTGCTATTACTACTACTACTACTACTACTACTACTACTACTAATAATAATAATAATAATAATGACTACTGATAAGAATAATGATAGAGGTAAATACTAAAAAAATAATAACCTTGAGGCCACCCCAGAAGTTGACAGCCAAAATGTTGAGGCAGTGATCCACAAGGTACACAATCTGATATTTAGGATTGGACTTTCCAATCTTCAGCACCACCCCAACTACATCCACCTCCCGCCACAGTGGATTTAGGTCTTTTGAAGTGATAAGGCACAAAGGAGTTACTGAGCGAGCAAACTTCTCACGCCACAATAAAGGGCCTCTGAAGGACTCTTCCCATCTGGTCTGTCGAGTGGTTATGAACTGCCTGATGCCCCACCTGCAAGAGGAATGATTTGATTAAGAAAATCACATCATATGTAGTAATTAGACTGAATTAAAATTGTGATCCTAAAAAGTGTGTTGAGAGAAATGATGACAATTAAAAAAAAAAGGCACAATGAGCCTAAAGTACTTCCCCATGAAGAAAATAACAAATATTTCCTCTTTTCCTTTTTAAAAGATCTCACCAGCATTTAACTAGCACCCCTGGTGCAATGCTGTCAGATATAATCCTGCCATTGACATACTATTTACATTTAAGTCTCATAACAATTGTTTTCTTTTCTACAACACAAGTGAGAAGATTCACTTGGAAAGTTGTGAATGTGAAAGTAAGAAAATGGTGGCACAAAGATGCCACACAAGATCACCAAGCAGAAATTTAAACATTATGTATATTAATGTAAATGGTTTGGTGTTGAGCCTATTGAAACTTAAAGACTACTTAAAGAACAATAACCCAGATGTGGTATGTTTAACAGAAACCAAAACTAAAAAAGGAAATAAAGTTGATATTTGCAAAGGAAAGATATAGCACATGGAAGAGAGACATAGAAGGAAAGGGAGGAGGAGTGATGATACTGGTAAAACAGGATATTATAGCTGAGGAAGTGAGAAAAGGAAAATCATTGTGACATACATACCACCATAAACTAATGCACAGGAGACTGATAAATTTGAAAGTATGCAACTAGAAACAAAAAAATAGTATAGAGGAAATGATAAGGAAAAACTATGCAACTAGAAACAAGAAATAGCAAAGAGGAAATAATAAGGAAAAGTAACAAAGTGCTCTTAGTAGGTGCCTTCAACACTAAAGAATTAACTGGGAGGAGATGGAAGTGAAAGAAAATGTCAGGTCATGGAGCAAAGAACTTATGCAAACCATGATGAGGCATTTTGTCTCTGCTAGTTGGGGGAACCTGAAGAGGTATTTTGCTGATTTTCTTTGGAGTGACTACTGCTCCTGTGTCAGAGACCCATCTTTGTGTGCTGAGCGCATAACAGAGGTGATAGTGTCTGGCATGGAGACAATGGGTGAACAAACCTACAAGATACAGAGAAGAACCATCACAGCTGGACTTCGTGTTTCCAAAAACCCAGAAAGTAGACCAAGTATACATTGTCTGAGTTCAATGGGAAGAAGTGATCATGTGATAATAAAAATAGTATCAAAGGAGGAAAAAATGTTGCACAGGAAAGAACAATACAGAAATGGGAGGCAGAACTATGCTAAGGCAAACTTCGCAGAACTTTAAAAAATATTATGGAAAAATTAACTGGAAAGAGCTATTTGAAGGTAAAGTAGTGCATGAAAAATATGAGATATTTTGAGTAAGTATAAAGAGTAGGTGCAACAGTTTGTGCCAAGTTATAAAGTGAAAATCGGGAAACATGAATGGTATAATGCCAGGTGTGTAGAAGCAAAAACGAAAGAGGATAGAACATGGAAAAAAACTGAGACAACTGAAGAGCAAGGCTAGAGAAGAATACAGAAAGCAAGGAATGAATTTAGTAAAATAAGAAGAGAAGAAGAAAGAAACTTTGAAAATGACATAATAAGAAAATGCAAGGAAGAATCCAAACTCTTCTATAGATATATATGTCCCCATCTGGGGAGGGAATCACAAATGTCCCCAGGTCAGACTGCTCTTCTGATAATGAGCCCAAGTGTCTTGACACCCCCCTCAATTTTTTCTTCATTAACTTTTGCAACATTTGTGGTCTAAAATCTAATTTTCAATCTGTAGAACACCACCTCTCCTCTTCTAAACCTCATCTTATTTTCCTCACTGAAACTCAGGTGTCTGAGGCAACTGACAATAGTCCTTTTTCTGTTCCCTTCTACCTTCTCTATCCTCATTTTCAATCCAAAGCTGGATGTTGTGTTTATATGCGCAACGACTTAACCTGCTCTCGTGCCCATGCTCTTGAATCTTCCGAATTTTTCACCCTCTGGCTATGACTACAAAGTTACTCTCAAACTAAATTTATTTGTGCTCTATACCTCTCACCTAACTCCTCTGATTATAAGAAATTCTTTGACTACTTAACTTCCAAAGTGGAGCACATTCTGACTCTCTTCCCTTTTGCAGAGATCTACATTCTTGGAGACTTCAATGTTCACTGCCAGCTTTGGCTTTCCTCTCCCTTCACTGACCATCCTGGTAAACTAGCCTTGAACTTTGCTATCCTCCATGAACTAGAGCAATTGGTGCAACACCCTACTTGTGTTCCTGAAAGTTTTGGAGATACGCCCAACATTCTTGACCTTTTCCTGACCTCTAATCCTTCTGCTTATGCTGTCACCCTCTCTTCTCCGTTGGGATCCTCCAATTACAATCTCATATCTTTATCTTGTCCTATTGCTCCAATCCCTCCTCAGGATCCACCTAAGTGAAGGTGCCTCTGGCATTTTGCCTCTTCTAGTTGGGGGAACCTGAAGAGGTATTTTGCTGATTTTCCTTGGAGTGACTACTGCTCCTCTGTCAGAGACCTGTCTTTGTGTGCTGAGCGCATAACAGAGGTGATTGTGTCTGGAATGGAAGTGTACATTCCTCACTCTTTTTTCTCGACCTAAAGCTTCCAAACATTGGTTTAACACAGCTTGTTCTCATGCTATACATGATAGAGAGGTGGCCCACAAAAGGTACTTTAGCCTTCCATCACCAGAATCTCATGCACTTTATATTTCTGCCTAGAACTGTGCCAAGTCTGTTCTCCAACTAGCCAAAAACTCCTTCATTAATAGTGTCAAAATCTTTCAAGATTTAACTACCCTCATGACCTCTAGAATGTAGCCAAAAATATCTCCAATAACTTTGCTTCTTCTTCTTTCCCTCCTTTATTTCAACCAGATGGCACCACTGCTATCACATCTATCTCTAAAGCTGAACTCTTTGCTCAAACTTTTGTTAAAAACTTTATCTTGGACGATTCAGGGCATGTTCCTCCCTCTCCTCCACCCTCTGACTACTTCATGCCACCTATTAAAATTCTTCACAATGATGTTCTCCATGCCCTCACTGGCCTAAACCCTTGGAACCTGATGGGGTCCCTCCTATTGTTCTCTGAAACTGTGCCTCCATGCTTGCACCTTGCCTAGTTAAACTCTTTCAACTCTGTCTGTCAACATCTACCTTTCCTTCTTGCTGGAAGTTTGCCTACATTCAGCCTGTTCCTAAAAAGGGTGACCATTCTAATCCCTCAAACTGCTGTCCTATTGCTTTAATTTCTTGCCTATCTAAAGTTTTTGGATCTATCCTCAACAGGAAGATTCTTAAACATCTATCACTTCACAACTTTCTATCTGATCGCCAGTATGGGTTCCGTCAATGTTGCTCTACTGGTGATCCTCTGGCTTTCCTTACTGAATCATGGTCATCCTCTTTTAGAGATTTTGGTAAAACTTTTGCTGTTGCCTTGGATATATAAAAAGCTTTGATTTCCAAACTACCCTCCTATGGCTTCTATCCTTCTCTCTGTAACTTCATCTCAAGTTTCCTTTCTTACCATTCTATTGCTGCTGTGGTAGACAGTCACTGTTCTCCTAAATCTATTAACAGTGGTGTTCCTCAGGGTTCTGTCTTGTCACCCAGTCTCTTTTTATTATTCATCAATGACCTTCTAAACCAAACTTCTTGTCCTATCCACTCCTACGCTGATGATACCACTCTGCACTTTTCCACACCTTTTCATAGACATCCAATACTTCAGGAAGTAAATATTTCACACAGGGAAGCCACAGAATGCCTGACTTCAGATCTTTCTAAAATTTCTGATTTTGACAGAGCAAACTTATTATTATGCTTGTCTGCTCCGATTTTCTTCATTGTATTTTTAATGGAATTGGAAGGCTGCTGGTATTCCTGAGTTGCCTGGCGAGTTATGAAGCTACAGACATCATGATGACGCAAATAGTTTGCTTTCTACTCTTCTGGTGGGTGCTACAGAGCTGTTCTGTGAGTGTGGCCGCTGTGTCTACCCGGACTGATGAGCCGCCGGATGTAAACAAACAGCAGGAATGACTGATTTATGGCAAGGATATTCTGCTAACGTTAGCAAAGTCTAGCAACGTTGAGACAATTGCTGTGACCGTGCCAGATGCTGTGAAAAGGAAGGTGTTGCATCCAGAGGGAAAAACTAGAAATAACAAAAGGAGAGGAAGGCGGGGTGGTGTGAGGGTGAGGTGCAGACGACGCGGCGCCCGGTTCCCTCTCCCTATGTGTGTGGTCGGAAATGTTCGTTCAGTACGGAACAAGTTTGATGAACTTAGTGCTTTGTGCAAGTGGAATTATGCATTCAGAGAGGCATCTATCATTTGTCTGACAGAAACTTGGTTAAGTGGTGATAACGATCCCGACTCAGCATATCATATTGATGGGTATCAATTAATAAGGAGCGATCGAACACCAGACTCAGGAAAAAGTGCTGGTGGCGGAGTGTGTGCTTACGTAAACAACAGGTGGTGCAGGGATATAACTGTGATTGAGAAAGTCTGTAATGATTGCATTGAATACATGACACTTTCCGTGAGACCTTACTATTTACCAAGAGAATTTAACAAGATTTTTATAATAGTAGTTTATATTCCTCCAAATGTGGATATAAAAAAGGCAGAAAGTCTGTTATATGATGCTGTGTGTAAGACTGAAAATATGTCACCTGAAGCAGCTAAATTAATAGCAGGAGATTTCAATGGTTCTAAATTTCAGTTATGTTCCTCATTATCAACAGTATATTGACTTTGCTACAAGAGAGGAGAAAATATTAGATCATTATTATTGTAACATAAAGAATAGTTATAAGGCAAGTAAAATGAAGCCCCTCGGTTTGTCAGACCATGAAATGTGCCTCTTAACACCTATTTATAGACAAAAATTGAAAACTTGTAAACCTGTCATTAAGAAAATATATGAGTGGGATGACAAAGTGAGCGATACTCTGAGAGGCTGTATGGAATCGACAGAATGGAACATACTGTATGATGAAAATGCTAGTATTGACGAGAATGTGGATGTCTTAAATTGCTATTTATCTTTTTGTGTGGAAAACATTTTGCCTGTCAAGAGTGTTAAGTGCTACCCTAACAATAAGCCCTGGTTTATGAAAAGTGTGAAAAATTTGCTACATGAGAAAAGACAATGTAGGTTACGAAATGGTAGAGTCAACTTAAGAATCATTCAGAAGAAAATTGATGATATGATTAGTATGGAAAAAGAAAAATACAAAAGGAAAATAGAACATTGGTTTGAGAAAGATACAAAGGCTGCTTGGCAAGGTTTGCGTAACATTACTGGAATGACTAAGAAATCCGTGTGTCCAGATATTACAAATGTAAAGGATTATTGCAATGAATTAAATAAGTTTTATTGTAGATTTGATGACCAGGATTATTCTTCAGAACAGAACAGCCTTACTGAGTTTTTATATAACAAGGAACATGGAATATTTACTGTAACGTGTGAGGATGTACTAGAAAGTTTGAAAAGAGTTAAGAGCAATAAAGCGGCAGGGCCTGATAGAGTAAGTGCTAAGGTAGTAAGCATTTGTAAATACGAGTTGGTTCCAGTTTTATGCAGAATTTTTCAGAGTTCCTTGGATCAATCTTATATACCTAAACTGTGGAAGACATCTGAAATTATTCCAGTGCCAAAACATCAAACCCCTAAAGGTTATAATGATTACAGACCTGTAGCCTTGACATGTATATTTATGAAATGTTTAGAAAGTGTTATTAAAAAGTTCCTGTTTCTTGAAGTGAAAGACCAAATGGATGTTTATCAGTTTGCCTATAAGAAAGATAGGTGCGTGGAAGATGCTACATTATCAATTATAAATCATATACTTCGATTTCTGGAAAATGTAAACAACAAGTCCAGTAAACACTTTGCTAAGGTGTTGTTCGTTGATTTTTCAAGTGCTTTCAACACAATACAACCTCATGTGTTAATGGAAAAACTTATAAGTCTTAACGTGAGTCCACCACTTGTTCTATGGATACGTGAGTTTTTGGTAGGTAGGGTGCAATATGTAAAGCTTAAGGACCAGATCTCTGACTCAATTGTAACAAACACAGGTGCGCCCCAGGGTTGCATATTGTCATCACTACTGATTTCTCTTTATACAAATGATTGTAGAAGTCAAAATGAGTGTACTAAGATACTCAAATATGCAGATGACACTGCCATTGTCTCCCTCTGTGTAAATAATGATGTTATTTATAGAGAAGAAATTAACAATTTTAGTACATGGTGCAGGGATAATTTTTTAGAATTAAATGTTAACAAAACTAAGGAGATGATTATTGATTTTAGTAAGACTCCCGTACAACATGAACCTTTGGAAATCAATGATGAAACTGTTGAAGTAGTAGAAGAATACAAATACTTAGGAACGATCATAGACAATAAACTCAACTTTTCCTCTCACATAGATAAAATATATAAGAAGGCAAATTCAAGGATGTTTTTTGTTAGGAAACTATGCAAGTTAAAAGTTGGTAGTAAGATAATGGATTTGTTCTACAGTAGTATACTACAATCAGTTTTTTCATTTGCTATATGTTGCTGGTATGGAAATAGTACTGTGGAATCTAAAGGTAAACTAGGCAAGATAATACAGAAATGTAGCCGATTAAAAGTAAAAAAATACAAGACCATTGATGGAACTGTATAAACGAGCGGTTATTCAGAAAAGCAATATCATAATAAAAGACCCCAGTCACCCACTGCACACATGTTACGAATTGTTACCATCTGGCAGAAGATGGAGATCTGTGCAGGGCCGAACATCTCGGTATAGGGAGTCGTATGTTCCATCTAGTATCAGGATATTGAATGGGAATCAACAGTTGTAAAAGAAGGCAGCAATCAGGGACATCAGCAATACTTTTAATGTTTTTAATATTTTAATGTGTTCTATTTTTGATAGTCTATGATTGAGAATTTAATAGATGTAACTGATAGTTTTAAGAATTTTTATACTTCTATATTTCTCTTTTATACTTTGGCAAGCACAAGACAAATTCTCTGTAAGAGCAATAAAGTATTATTATTATTATTATTATTATTATTATTATTATTATTATTATTATTATTCAGTGCCTCAAAAACTCGATTCCTCCATCTATCAACTCGACACAATCTTCCAGACAACTATCCCCTCTTCTTCAATGACACTCATCTGTCCCCCTCTTCTACACTGAACATCTTCGGTCTGTCCTTTACTTATAATCTGAACTGGAAACTTCACATCTCATCTCCAGCTAAAACAGCTTCTACGAAGTTAGGTATTCTGAGACCTCTCTGCCAGTTTTTCTGCTGGAAAGAGAGGACCATGGATGGAGGAGAAGAGTCATGGGGATATATGCTTTTAAATTTAATAATGACAAATACTATGACCCAGTGGATTGGAGAAAATACAAGATTTGGGGGTAATGGAGAGGCATCAAGATTAGACTTGGTGTTTACAAAGGAAATGGACATTATCAAAGGAATAAATTATCAGTGCCCACTAGGTAAAAGTGACCATCTGTTAATTGAATTCAGTATAGGCAGTGGTCCAACAGAAAATAGGAATGAAATTTACAAGAATGGAAGATATAATTACAAGAAAGCAGATTTTATCAGGTTGAGGGAATATTTTGCAGAGGCTAAATGGAAACAACTATTCACGGCAAGCAGTAAGCAGGAAAAGTGGGATATACGAGTATTCATGGAAATTTATAATGAAGGGGTCAGTAGATATGTACCGAAGATCAAAACAAAGGAAGTGAAAAAGAAAAAAAGACTAGTTTAATACGAGATGTATAACAGCAAGAAAAGAAAAAGAAGCAGCATGGAATAGATGGAGAAAAAAAAAAGGAAGTGAGAAATGAGAAGATTTCAAGAAGGCAAGAAATGAATATATCAGAATCCTGAGAGATGAAGAAAGGAATTATGAGAAAGATATAGTCAACAAATGCAAAGATGAGCCGAAGTCATTCTTCAGATATGTGAATGGGAAGATGAAAAACAGGCAAACAATAGATAAATTAACGAAAGATGACATTACATATGAAGATACATGGTTACAAGTGGAATTAACGAACAAGTGCTTTCAGTCAGTATTTACCAAAGAAAGCAAATTTGAAGGAGAAAGAGCATGACACAGAGACAATGTGATGAAAGAGATACAGGTGGACATAAGTAAAAGTAAGAAGATTATGAAAGATTTGGATGTAAGTAAGGCTCAAGGACCAGATGGAGTGTCCAACTGGATACTTAAGGAATGTTGTGAACAACTGGCAGAAGGTATACACAATACCATAGTATGTTCTTTTAAGGAAGGAAAAATTCCTCTAGACTGGAAGAGAGTCAATATTGTGCCCATTTTTAGAGGTAATAAAGAAGATCCATTGAATTACAGACCAGTGTCCCTAATAAGTGTGGAGGCAAAAATAGCTGAAAGAATAGTTAAAAACAGATGGATGGAATATTTAGAAGAAACACATACACTGACCAACAGACAATTTGGTTTCAGAAGTGGAAGATCTTGTGTCATGAATTTAGTGAGCTTTTATAGTAGAGCAATTGATATAATTCAAGAGAGAGAGAGGGTTGGGCAGTGTTTATTTAGACCTAAAAAAAGCATTTGATAAGGTACCACACCAGAGACTGCTATGTAAAATTCAAAATATAGGGGGCTTGCAAGAAAACACACTGAATTGGATTACAGACTTCTTGAGGGATAGAGAAAAGAGAACAGTAATAAAGGGAGAAAAATCAGAATGGTGTAGAGTTACAAGTGGAGTACCACAGGGAACAGTCTTAACCCCTGTAATGGTTCTGGTGTATGTCAACAATATGGTGGATGAGGTTGACAGTTATATAAATCTGTTTGCAGACGATGCAAAATTATTGAAAAGAGTGGAAAACAATATGGATTGTGAAATATTACAGAAAGATCTAAACAAGATATATAAATGGAGTAAGAAATGGGAAATGGAATTCAATGCAAAGAGATACAAGGTGATGGAATTAGGAAAAAAGCAAAAGAAGATTGACAAGTTCCTACACCATGGAAAAAGTGGAAATTAAGAAAACCAAAGAAGAAAAAGACTTGGGAATTACAATCAGTGATAATCTATCACAAGAAAAACATGTAAACAAAATAGTTGGGGAAACCTATGAGTTAATAAGAAACATGAAAGGAGCATTTGCTTACATGGAGATGATGAAAAAGTTGATGGAATATGTGATTCAACCAAAACTGGAATATGCCACAATTGTTTGGTCACCCCATAATAAAAAGGAAATAAGGAAAATAGAAAGGATCCAAAGAGCTGCAACCAAATTGGTACCAAGTTTGAGATATTTAACCTATGAAGAAAGATTAAGGAGATTGAAGCTTACATCATAACAAGAAAGAAGAGGAGACCTGATTGCTATATACAGAGCTTTAAAGGGTAAGGATCAAGTTGACAAAGAAGACTTATTTGTGTGGGACTCAAGAGATACAAGAGGGCATGGAATGAAATTGACGAAAACAGCAAGTAGAAGAGATGTCAAGAAATATGGTTTCCCAAATAAAAGCATAGAATTTTTATTTTTTTTATGTAGAAGGGACACTGGCCAAGGGCAACAAAAATCCAATAAAAAAAATGCCCACTGAAATGCCAGTCCCATAAAAGAGTCAAAGCAGTAGTCAAAAATTGATGAATAAGTGTCTTGAAACCTCCCTCTTGAAGGAATTCAAGTCACAGGAAGGTAAAAATACAGAAGCAGGCAGGGAGTTCCAGAGTTTACCAGAGAAAGGGATAAATGATTCAGAATACTGGTTAACTCTTGCCTTAGAGAGGTGGACAGAATAGGGGTGAGAGAAAGAAAAAAGTCTTGTGCAGTGAGGCCGTGGGAGGAGGGGAGGCATGCAGTTAGCAAGATCAGAAGAGCAGTTAGCATGAAAACAGCGGTAGAAGACAGACAGAGATGCAACAATGTGGCGGTGAGAGAGAGGCTGAAGACAGTCAGTTAGAGGAGAGCAGTTGATGAGATAAAAAGCTTTTGATTCCATCCTGTCTAGAAGAGCAGTATGAGTGGAACCCCCCAGACATGTGAAGCATACTCCATACATGGACGGATAAGGCCCTTGTACAGAGTTAGCAGCTAGAGAGATGTGAAGTTTCCAGTTCAGATTATAAGTAAAGGACTGTTATAAGTAAAGGATGTTAAATCCGGCAAAGACAAAAATGGGGAATGAACTGGGGAAGAGAAAAAAAAAATATTATTTTTTAATGTATGAGGGACACTGGCTAAGGGCAACAAAAATCCAATTAAAAAAAGAAAAGCCCACTGAGATGCCAGTCCCAGAAACGGGTCCAAAACAGTGGTCAAAAATTGAAGGATAAGTGTCTTGAAACCTCCCTCTTGAAGAAATTCAAGTCAAAGGGAGGTGGAAATACTGAAGCAGGCAGGGAGTTCCAGAGCTTACCAGAGAAAGGGATGAATGATTGAGAATACTGGTTAACTCTTGCATTAGAGAGGTGGACAGAATAGGGGTGAGAGAAAGAAGAAAGTCTTGTGCAGCAAGGCCACAGGAGGAGGGGAGGCATGCAGTTAGCAAGATCAGAAAATTAGTTAGCATGAAAATAGCGGTAGAAGACAGATAGAGATGCAACATTGCGGTGGTGAGAGAGAGAGGCTGAAGACAGTCAGTTAGAGGAGAGGAGTTGATGAGACGAAAAGCTTTTGATTCCACCCTGTCTAGAAGAGCGGTATGAGTGGAAACCGGACATGTGAAGCATACTCCATACATGGATGGATAAGACCCTTGTACAGAGTCAGCAGCTGGGGGGGTGAGAAAAACTGGTGGAGACATCTCAGAATGCCTAAATTCAAAGAAGCTGTTTTAGCTAGAGAGGAGATGTGAAGTTTCCAGTTCAGGTTATAAGTAAAGGACAGACCAAGGATGTTCAGTGTAGAAGAGGGGGCAGTTCAATCTCACTGAAGAAGAGGGGATAGTTGTCTGGAAGGTTGAGTCGAGTTGATAGATGGATGAATTGAGTTTTTAAGGCATTGAACAATACCAAGTTTGTTCTGCCCCAATCAGAAATTTTAAAAAGATCAGAAGTCAGGTGTTCTGTGGCTTCCCTGTATGAAATGTTTACTTCCTAAAGTGTTGGACGTCTATGAAAAGATGTGGAAAAGTGCAGGGTGGTATCATGAGCGTAGGAGTGGATAGGACAAGAAGTTTGGTTTAGAAGGTCATTGTGGAATAATAAGAAGAGAGTGGGTGACAGGAGAGAACCCTGAGAAACACCACTGTTAATAGATTTAGGAGAAGAACAGTGACTGTCTACCACAGCAGCAGTAGAACAGTCAGAAAGGAAACTTGAGATGAAGTTACAGAGAGAATGATAGAAGCTGTAGGAGGGTAGTTTGGAAATCAAAGCTTTGTGCCAGACTCTATCAAAAGCTTTTTATATATCCAAGGCAACAGCAAAAGTTTCACCAAAATCTCTAAAAGAGGATGACCAAGACTCAGTAAGGAAGGCCAGAAGATCGCCAGTAGAGTGGCCTTGACAGAACCCACACTGGCGACCAAATACAACGTTGTGAAGTGTTTGATGCTTAAGAATCTTCCTGCTGAAGACAGATTCAAAAACTTTAGATAGGCAGGAAATTAAAGCAATAGGACAGTAGTTTGAGGGATTAGAATGGTCACCTTCTTTAGGAACAGGCTGAATGTAGGCAAACTTCCAGCAAGGAGGAAAGGTAGATGTTGATGGACAGAGCTGAAAGAGTTCCACTAGGCAAGGTGCAAGCACGGAAGCACATTTTTGTAAAACAACAGGAGGGACCCCATCAGGTCCATAAGCCTTCTGAGGGTTTAGGCCAGCTAAGGCATGGAAAACATCATTGCAAAGAATTTTAATAGGTAGCACGAAGTAGTCAGAGTGAGGAGGGGAGAGAGGAACAAGCCCAGAATCGTCCAAGGTAGAGTTTTTAGCAGAGGTCTCAGCAAAGAGTTCAGTTTTAGAGACAGATGAAATAGCAGTGGTGCCATCTGGTTGAAATAGAGGAGGGAAAGAAGAAGCAAAGTTATTGGAGATGTTTTTGGCTAGATGCCAGAAGTCACGGGGGAGTTAGATCTTGAAAGATTTTGACACTTTCTATTAATGAAGGACTTTTTGGCTAGTTGGAGAACAGACTTGGCATGGTTCCGAGCAGAAATATAAAGTGCATAAAATTCGGGTGATGGAAGGCTTAAGTAACTTTTGTGGGCCACCTCTCTATCAAGTATAGCACAAGAACAAGCCAAACCAAGGATTGGTTTGGCTTGGTTTGGTTTAGGTCAAGAAAAAGAATGAGGAATATAAGCCTCCATGCCAGACACTATCACCTGTGTTATGTTCTCAGCACACAAAGACGGGTCTCTGACGTGAAAGTAGTTGTCATTCCATGGAAAATAAGCAAAATACCTCCTCAGGTCCCCCCAACTAGCAGAGTTAAAATGCCAGAGGCACCTCTGCTTAGGGGGGATCCTGAGGAGGGATTTGAGTGATAGGACAAGATACAGATATGAGATTGTGATTGGAGGATCCCATTGGAGAAGAGAGGGTCACAGCATAAGCAGAAGGATTAGAGATTAGGAAAAGGTCAAGAATGTTGGGCGTATCTCCAAGACAGTCAGGAATATAAGTAGGGTGTTGCACCAACTGCTCTAGGTCACTGAGGATAGCAAAGTTGAAGGCTAGTTCACCAGGATGGTCAGTGAAGGGAGAGGAAAGCCAAAGATGGTGGTGAACACTGAAGTCTCCAAGAATGGAGATCTCTGCAAAAGGGAGGAGAGTCTGAACATGCTCCACTTTGGAAGTTAAGTAGTCAAAGAATTTCTTATAGTCAGAGGAGTTAGGTGAGAAGCATAAAGCACAGATAAATTTAGTTTGAGAGTGACTCTGTAGTCGTAGCCAGGTGGTGGAAAACTTGAAAGATTCAAGAGTGTGAGCACAAGAGCAGGTTAAGTTGTTGCACACATAAATGCAACATCCAGCTTTGGATTGAAAATGAAGATAGAGAAAGTAGGAGGAAACAGAAAAGGGGTTACTGTCAGTTGCCTCAGACACCTGTGTTTCAGTGAGGAAAAGAAGATGAGGTTTAGAAGAGGAGAGGTGATGGTCTACAGATTGAAAATTAGATCTTAGACTGTGAAAGTTACAGAACTTAATGAGAAAAAAGTTGAGGGGGGTGTCAATATACTATGGGTCATTATCAGAAGAGCAGTCCAATCTGGGGACATTTGTGGTCCCCTCCCCAGACGGGGACTCCGAAGCTGGTGTAGGAGTCGCCATGATAATTTTAAATTTTTTGAGTGAGAGGTGTGTGTGTTATCAGGTGCTTGTAGTTTTGTGTGGAGGAAGAGAGTTGTCTTTAGAGGGCAGGCTGTGACTGCTCCCTTGTGTTGTGAGACAAGGTGAACCATTCAGTGAGGTCACAGCTGGGTTTAATGATAAGTTCACAGCACCCCCTGATCCAGTGGTTTAGACCTTACTGGGAGTAATTATTGTTTTGGCAGGTGCCTACTGCCTCCTCCTATAGTGGAAAGTAGTAAACATGAAATTAAAGAAGTGGTACATAGGAAAGAGGGAGAAGAGCTGAAAGAGCTAAAGGTGGCATACACCAATATATATTATCAATATATATTATCAGTGCAAGAGGAGATAAACAATTTCCCAAGAGAAAATATGCCTGGCATTATAGGAATTACTGAATCTAAATTAAGTGATGAAATTACTGCAGTTAATATCGGTGAAGGAAAGTACAACATGTGGATGAAAAAAAAAAAAAAAAAAAAAAAAAAAAACGGGTGGTGGAATAATGATGTTAATAAGAAAACAGCTACAAGTGAAAGAAGTATTTTTTGGAGAAGGAAAAAGTGTAAATGATCGAAGTAAAGATAAAATAGGCAGGGAAAGGACTAAGGACCTTTATTGTGGTATATGTCCCGCCTATGACAAACTCATGGGAGTTAGATTATGATACTCTGGAAGACACAAGAGATTGTTTGGACAGAATAATGAGTAAGAATGATATTAACTGCAAAAGAAGTTTGTTGGGAAGATCTGACAACCACAGGAGGGGTCAAGTCATAGGGATGCAAACTCTTGACATTGTCAATGGAGAATACCCTTACCCAGTGGGGTGGAGAGAATGCAAGATACAGGGAAAATGAAGAACTATCAAGACTAGATTTAACATTTACTAAGGAACCCAAAATTATAGATAATATGGAATATAAATGTCCAACAGGAAAAAGTGATCACTTGGTGATAGAACTGACTTTAAAAGAATTTAGAGAAGAGCTTATGAGAAGAAACCATAAGACTGGAAGACTGAACTACAGAAAATGAAAATTTGCTCAGCTTAAAAAATACTTTGAAGAAACTGACTGAAGTAAGTTTAAAGAAGTAAGGGGAGTGGAAAGGAAATGGGAAGAATTTGTTGAAGTATATAATGAAGAAGTGCAAAGATATATACCAAAAAATAAGAGGAAGAGAAGCTGGACATAAGAACTGGTTTAATAAGAGATGTGAAATATCAAAAAGAGAAAGAGATATTGCTTGGAAAAAATGGAAGAGAGGAAGAAGACAAAATTTGTGGGCTGAATGTATGACAAAGAGAAATGAATGTGTTAAGATACAAAGAGAAGAGCATACAAAATATGAGAAAGATATAATAGATAAATCCAAAGACCAATATTAACTATTCTACAAATGTGTCCACAATAAGGTACAACAAAAGGAAATAGCTGAAAAATGGATGGCAAAGAATATGAAGATATTGAAGATATGGTAGAGGTGATGAGTGATGTCTTTCAGTCAGTCTTCACCAAAGAAAGTGAGTTTACAAAATAAGGAAGTGAAGATGTTGTAGTCAACTCTCTTGGGGAGGTTAGAAGTAGATAAAGCACAAGGATTGAACAGTATATTAAACTAGATTTTAAAGGAATGTAATAGTCAGTTGGCAGACAAAATACATCATATTGTTGATGATTCATTAATAGAGAGCATGGTACCAAGAGATTAGAAAAAGGCTGATATTGTGCCAATATTTAAAGAAGAGTGTAAAAAAGACCCTCTGAAATACAGACCAGCATCATTAACATCAGTTGTGGTAAAAACATGTGAAAGAACTGTGAAGCATAGATGGATGAAATTCTTGGAAGAAAATGGCAAGATAACTGATAGACAATTTGAATTTTATAGAGGAAGATCATATACAACTAACATGATTTTGTTTTTACTCAAGAATAATTGACATAGTACAAGAGCGAACTGGGTGGGTAGGAAGTATCTACCTGGATTTAAAAAAGGCCTTTGACAAGGTCCCACATAAGGGACTCCTGTGGAAGATAAAGAAAATTGGTGGAGTGGGAGGGGGACTCTTGAAGTGAATGGAAGATTTCCTAAGTAATAGAAAAATGAGAATAGTTATTAAAGATCAAATGTCATCCTGGAGAAAAGTAGTAAGTGGAATACCTCAGTGTTCAGTATTGGCTCCAATCATGTTCACTGTGTATATTAATGATATGACAGAAAGGATCAACAGCTATATGAGTTTATTTGTAATAGCTGCTAAATTGATAAAAAATAGAAACGGAGGAAGATCAGAAAGCTTTATATTAAGATTTGAACTAGATTGGAAAATGGAGCTGTAAATGGAAAAATAATTTTAGTGCAAAGAAATGTAGCTTATTGAAATTTGGGAAGAGTAAAAAAGGTGTTTACAAGTGTTCACAAGTTGGGAAATTATTATATTGGAAAAAGAATAAAAGAAAAAGATCTTGGGGTGATAGTAGCATACACATTAACAGCTGACTACCATATAAACAAGATTGTTGGGGAAACAATGAATCAACTAAGGAATATGAGAACTGTATTTGTATACCTGGATGAAGATATAATGAGGAAACAAATTGTAACAATGATTCATCCAAAATTAGAATGTGCAGCTGTGGTATGGTCACCAAGTCTAAAGAAACATATCAGGAAACTGGACAGGATACAAAGAGCAGCAACAAATATGATCCCAACCTTAAGTGATGACATAAGAAAAGAGGCTAGAAAACTGGAACAAAGAAGGGAGAGAGGAGACTTAATTGCAACATATAGACTAATGGAAAGACAAAAAAAAGCTAGACAGCAAGGAAATTGTGACATGAGATACAAGACACACTAGAGGACATGGAAAGAAGCTGAAAAAAAAAAAAAATTGTAAAAGAGATATCAAAAAGAATAGTTTTCTGCAGAGTAGTTGATACATGGAACTGTCTAAAAAGGGATGTGGTGCAAGCAAAACCTATTCATAATTTCAAAGCCAAGTTAGATGATAATAGATTCAGAGGCAGGACAGTATGAGCATAGCTCCTTTCCTGCATGACAAAACTAGGTCATCACACACACACACACACACACACACACACACACACACACACACACACAATAACAGCAGAAGATTTGCTCACATTAAAAGGTTGATTTTATGGAAAATCTACACCAGAAACTGAATCTGGATGAGGACAGCATTATTAGGAAGACCTAGGGATGTGGTTTACAGGGTCAGAGTAAGTGAGTGTGGTCCCACAGATGAGGAATAGTTAGTGTTGGTGGTTTGTGGCTTAGCTGGCCTGACAACAAATGTAAACAAACATGGCATATTCAATTTGAGTCAATTTCACCAAGAGAAATAAACTTTGATGGATTTAGTGAAAGTGAAATAGGGTTTCTGAAGTTGAGATTGAGAAAAGTAGAACATGATATCGATCAACAGAGGAAGGAAATGAAAAGTAATGGAAGTGGTAAAATCCCTTCAGGAAAAGTTGGAAAGCAATTTAGGAAAAGATGGAGAAATATCCAAACTGAAAACAGAACTGGAGGAGATGAAAGTGAGAGAACAACAAATATATTAGGAAAAATGAGGAATTATAAAACAACATGGAAAAAAGTAATGAAAAAAAAAAATAGATTTGAAAGCAGAGTTAGTGAAAGATGAGAAGAGGATGAGAGAGGGAGTCATGGATGAAATGAAAGGCTGAAAAATCTTAAATGTTAAAGCAAATGTTGACTTCAAGGAAATAATTGAAAAGGAACTGAAAGAAAAAAAATGCAGAAAAGGAAGTGGTAAAGGCACTGATAAAAAATGAAAAATCTGGTAAGAGGCAGTAGATAAGAAGAAAATGTTATAGTTTATAGAATAAAGGAGAAAATATAACACAAATTAAAAAGACATAAAAAAGAAACAAAAACAGTAAAGGACTGGCTGAAGAAACTAAATGATGAAGATGACACTAAATTCAAGGAAGAAGTGGAAGAAGTTATTAGACTGAGACCATAGGTGTAAGGCAAAACAAAACCTAAGACTAAAATCACAACAAGCAGCAGAAGAGATACTAGAAAGAACATCCAAACTAAGAGAAGTAGAAGATTGCAACGATTTATACATTAGGAAGAACAGAAATGGAAAAGAATGTAAAAAAAAATGAAAGAAATGTATGAAGAGGCTAAATAGAAAAATTTATCAAGAACAGATGAAGAAAAGACTAAATTTTGTTGGAGAGTTTTGGGAGACAGAGTAAAGAAATGGTACATAAAGGAAAAGAAATAAATCAAGACAGAGTAAAGAAATGGTACATAAAGGAAAAGAAATAAATCAAAATAAAATAGAAAAAAATAGTAAAAATGAAGGACTGAATGTGATGTATACAAACATAGAATGATACACAGAAAACTGGAATTACAAGACTATTTTAAAAGAAAAGAATCTGAAGGTGGTGTGTTTAACAGAAACAAAGATAAAAAAAAAGAAAACTAAGAATAACTACAATATATAGAGAAGAGACAGGATTAGTAAAGGAGGGAGGAGGTGTAATAATAATGACAAGAAAAGAAGTGAAGACAAAAATAGTGAAATATGGGGAAGGAAAAGCAGAAATAGTGAGTATTACCATTATTCTCAATCATTCATCCCTTTCTCTGGTAAACTCTGGAACACCCTGCCTGCTTCTGTATTATCCAGAAAGGATGTGTTGAATGAACTTAGTGACACAGAATTCATCAAAATATATTGTTTAGACCATGCAGGCATTCTCTTCGTCACCGATCAAGTGAGGGAAACCTTACAGAGTGACAGAGAGGAGCAACCCACTCACTGCCAAAATGAAGGTGATCATAACACTTAGACATCTTACTACTGGGAAAAGCTACTGGGGAAATGCAGTTGCAGTTGTGCAGTTGTGATGGCGTTGTGGGTCACAGAGAGAGTCACAGGAGGCTCAAAATTACTCCTGAGTGGTGAACCTTGTTTGTTTACATCGAGGTTCTTCAACAGTATCACATTTAACTTATTTCAAAGACAGAAATTAATGTCTTTGTGTCACTCTGTAAGGCTTCCCTCACTTCATCGATGACAAAGGGAATGCCTGCATGGTCTAAACAATATATTTTGATGAGTTCTGTGTCACTAAGTTCATTCAATACATCCTTTCTGGATAAAAAATTTATAAGCTGGAATTGTTGTGTAGTGGCCATCTTAGCAGTGGGAGTGTTGGTCATTAACCACTAAGACATGGTGGACAGGTGTCTGAGAATGGATTAATCTATCTTACATTGATTCCTATGGGGAAAATAGTTTTGATTTTTTAACATTTCAGGATTTTGAAAAGCATTCAGGAACAGATTAAATTTGAAAAATTAGGTTGGTGACTTCAACTGCAAAGAAGTAAATTGGGAAATGTTTGAGGCAGGAGGAAAAGAGACTGTATGGGTAGAAAGATTTCTGAAGCTGACTATGGAAAACATATTGATGCAATGAATGAATGAAAATGTATATATAGGGGAGATGACGAACCAACAAGACTTGACCTAATATTAACAAAAGGAATCAACCTAGCTAAAGAATCAAGATATGTGTGCTCCATGTGAAAAAGTGACCACGTAATGATAGAAAGAGAGACTATTAATGATGTCAGTGAAGAGGTTGAATCACACAAAGAAAACAAGAGAAACTATGGGAAAATGAATATGGATGAACTTAAACTTTATGAAGAAATGAACTGGGAAAAGCTGAAAAGAGCAAATGATGTACAAGATAAGTATGACATTTTTTTTATGAAACTATATGAGACAGTAGTGAATAAATATATTCCACTATACAAACCTAAAAAAAAAAAAGGAAAACAGGTTTGATTCAATGCAAGATGTGCTACTGTAAAGGAAAAAGCAATGAAGCATGGATAAGAATGAAAAGAAATCAAAACCAAAAAAATAAAGAAGAATTTAAGATCGCAATAAATGAATGAGTATGTGAAAATAAGGAGAGAGGAAGAGAAATGATATGAAAAGGATATAGTTGAAAAGTGCAAAGATGAACCAAAACTCTTCTACAGATTCATTAATGAAAAAAATTAAACTAAAAGAAAAGCTAGAAAGATTGAAGGATGGAAATGAAACATATGAAAACCCAAAAGATATGAGTGAATTGCTAAACAAAAAGTTTCAATAAGTTTTCACAGAAGAATCAGAATAAAAAAAAAAACACAAGATGAGAAGACAAAAAAGCAAATGTGGGAAATTACAGTAATAAAAAGAAATTTATAAAATGATGGAGGAACTGGAAGTAAAGCAATAGGACCAGATGGAGTATCAGGTTACATTTTAAAAGAGTGCAGGAAAAAATTAAGTGAGACAGTATATGACACAATAAAGTGCTCAAAATCAACTGAACGAGTGCCTATGAAATGAAAGAGAGCAGATATTGTGCCAATTTATAAAAGTGAAAAGAAAGAGAAACTAAACTAAACTATAGATCAGTATCAGTGACCAGCAGATTATGTAAAATCTGTGAAAAAGTGAAAAAGAAGCAGTAGACAAAATTTCTAGAAAAAAAAAAGATATAATAATAATTGCTTTAGACAAAAGTAATCATGTGTAACAAATTTGATGAGCTTCTATTACAGAGTGTCTAATATAACACAGGAGAGGGATGGATGGGTAGGCTGTGTGTATTTAAATATAAAAAAAAGCTTTTGATAGTTCCCCACAACAGGCTACTATTGAAGCTAGAAAATATAGGAGGATTAAATGAAAAAAAAAAAAAAAAAAAAATGAATGGAAGTTACTTAAAGGGAAGAGAAATGAGAACAGTAGTAAAAGATATAAAATAAAAATGGAGAAAAGTAGGTAGTGGAGTACCACAAGGATCAGTGCTGACACCAATACTTTCTTGACCCACATAAATTATATGCCTGAAGGGGTAAAGTTACACGAGTTTGTTTGCAGATGATGCAAAATTACAAAGACATATGAGAAACAACAAAGACTGTGAAATTCTACAAGAGGACTTGAATAAAATCTGGGACTGGAGCAAGAAATGGGAGACGGAATTCAAGATGAAAAAAATGTCATGTAATGGAAATGGGAAAAGGTGAAAAAGACCAAAATGGACATATAAAATTAGAAATGAAGAAATAATAAAAGTACAAGAAGAGAAAGATCTGGGAGATACAAGAGAGTCAACAGTTGGAGAAACATGCAGAAAAGATATTCAGAGAAACATATAAAATGGTGAAAAATATTGGAACAGCATTCCACTACATAGATGATGAGAAAGATAATTACTACTATGACTAGACTAAAGCTGGAATATGCACAATCAGTGTGGTCTCCCCACAAGAAGAAACATGTAAAAAAAACTAGAAAGGATACAAAGGATGGCAACAAAGGTGGTTTCATAACTGGAAGAATTAACATATGAAGACAGATTAAAGGAAATGATCCTGCCAACATTGGAACAAAGAGAAAGGGGAGGCTTAATACTGACTACTACTGGTAAGAGAAGTAGAAAATACCAGATACACATGAGGCCACAGCAAAAAAATAAAGATAGGAAGATGCTTGAATAATGTAAAGAAATATAGTTTATCACAGAGAAATATTGTTTGGAACAAGCTCAGTGAGGATGTAGTACTGGCAACAAGTATGCACAACTTTAAGGAAAGCTGGACAAGTGTAGATATGGAGATGGGACCACAAGAGCATAGCTCAGGACCTGTAAATTACAACTAGGTAAATACACACACACACATGGGCACGTGGTTTTAGATGTGATGGTAGTACTGCACAGCCACAGAACTGCATCACACCTGATGTGAGGACAAAACACACACTCTTTTAGGAATTTTAGTGAAACTTTTGCTGTTGCCTTAGACCAGTGGTTTTCAAACTATTTTGTATAGTGGCACACTAAGAAACAACTAATATTTTTTGTAGCGCACCTGCCCCTATATATATATATATATATATATATATATATATATATATATATATATATATATATATATATATATATATATATATATATATATATATATATATATATATATATATAATTAGTTACCCTTGATAAATGTAAATTACAATTTACAATAGTTTCATTATATTATGTACACAAATTAAAATCCCACCCAAATTTTCATGGCACACCAAGGAGATAATGGCAGCACACACTTCCAGAATCACTGCCTTAGACATATCAAAAAGCTTTTGATAGAGTCTGGCACAAAGCTTTGATTTCCTAACTACCCTCCTACAGCTTCTATCCTTCTCTCTGTAACTTCATCTTAAGTTTCCTCTCCGACCGTTCTATTGCAGCTATGGTAGACGATTACTGTTCTTCTCTTAAGTCTATTGAGAGTGGTACTCCTCAGGGCTCTGTCCTGTCATCCACACTCTTCCTATAATTCATCAATGATCTTCTAAACCAAACTTCTTGTCCTATCCACTCATATGTTGATGATACCACCCTGCACTTTTTCACATCTTTTTGTAGAGGTCCAACCCTTCAGGAAGTAAACAGTTCACACTGGGAAGCCACAGAATGCCTGACTTCTGAGCTCTCTAAAATTTCTGATTGGGGTAGAGCAAATTTAGTAATGTTCAATGCCTCAAAACTCAATTCCTCCTTTATCAACTTGACACAACCTTCCAGATATCTCTCCCCTTTTCTTCAATGACATTCAACTGTCCCCCTCTTCTACAATGAACATCCTCAGTCTGTCCTTTACTTATAATCTAAACAAGAAACTTCACATCTCATCTCTAGTTAAAGCAGCTTCTATGAAGTTAGGTGTTCTGTCTTGTCTCTGCCAGTTTTTCTCACCCCCTACCCCAGCTGCTAACTCTGTAAAGAGGACTTATCTGTCCATGTATGGAGTTTGCTTCACATGCGTGGGAAGATTCCATTCACACCAATATTTTTTGAGAGGTTGGAATCAAAAGCTTTTCATCTTATAAGCTCCTCTTCTGTAACTGGCTGTCTTCAGCCTCTTTCTCATTGCCAAAATGTTGCAGCTCTTACTATCTTCTACCACCATTTTCACGCTAACTGTTCCTCTGATATTGCTAACTGCAAACCTCCCCTCCTCCTGTGGCCTGGCTTTACAAGACTTTCTTTTTCTCTGATCCTTATTCTGTCCACCTCCCTAATGCAAGAGTTAACCAGTATTCTCAATCATTCATCCCTTTCTCTGGTAAACTTTGGAACTCCTTGCCTGCTTCTGTATTCCCTCCTTCCTATGACTTTAACTCTTTCGAGAGGGATGTTTCAAGACACTTATCCTCTGTTCTTTTATTATTCTATCTGACATCTCTATAGGAATTGGCATTAAGAGGGCCTTTCTTTTTTATTAAAAATTTTTGTTGTCTGAAGAAAGTGGCAGGTGAAGACAGCCAGATAGTAAAGCAAGTCGAAGAGTTCCACAGAATTGGGAAATATGAAGAAGAAAAAATGAGAACCATAAGAATAAGATTTGCATCACAAGTAAAAGCAGAAAAGTAATTAATAGGTCTTGAAGGTTGTCTGGAGACGAAGAATATAAGAATGTATGGATAAAAAGGGATATGGATGAGACTGAAAGGTTGAAGCAAAAGAAGCTGGAAAAAAAAAAAAATGAACAGAGGAAAAGAAGTTTTCTGGAGAGTAAAAGATATAAGAATAAAGGAATGGTACATCAAATAGTAAGGTATGTTATACTAATGTAAATGGATTAATGTCAACTAAAATGGAATTAAATGAGTTGTTAAACAGAACCGCACCAAATATTGTTGTATTATGTGAGACAAAATAAAAAAAATGAATGGGGAACTCCTGACGTTGGTAATGATGAAAAAATAGAAGTGACAAGGGAGGAGGTGTAGTGACAATTTTGACTAAAAAAATGTGTCAAAGTGGAGAAGGTAATAAAAAGTGAAGACAATTCTGAAATTCTACAGGTGATGATTAGAAGTGGAAATGGAAGGATAATGAATTATGTAGGAGTGTATGTGCCACCTATGACTAGTGCTTGGCAAAAAGAAGAGCATGAAGAGATGTTAGCAGATGTGCTAAAAGATCTTGAAAAGATAGTGATGGAAAGTAGTGATATAGTTATTGTTAGTGATTTTAATTGTAAGGAGATATATTGAGAGACATTGACAACTACTGGAAGTGAGATTTCATGGAGTAATAGATTACTGAACTGGGCAGTGGAAAACTTGATGACTCAATGGGTTGATTGTGATACCAGATTTAGTGGAAGAGATAAACCATCAGGACTTGATTTAGTGTTTACCAAGGACATGGAAATGATTGAAACTACACTATGATAGCCCTCTAGGTAAAAGTGATCATGTGATGATGGAATTTAATTTGAAAAATTAAAATATAATCATTGATGAAAATTATAAGGTAAGAAGATTTAAATATAGTAAAGCTGGCTTTGAAAAATTAAGAAAGTACTTTGTTGCCTTGGTCTGGAAAGACTGAAGATGCAGAAGATATTCGGAAAAAAATAGGATGAATTTATAAGGATATATAATTCTGTTGTGGAGAAATCTATACCTAAAGGAGAAGTGAGATGTAGAAAGGGTAAAGAATTACTTCCTATTATTCTTGGATGCCAACCAATTAAAACATGGAATATAAATATAAAGAGGAATTACTTTCTATTATTCTTGGATGCCAACCGATTAAATTCTTACTACTATGCTTCCTTCTTTATTTTGTGTGGTAGGGTTTGTATATTTGTTCTCTTCATCTAGATTAGTGATATAATTGAAATGCAGGCACCTTATAAAGTAATTCCATTATAGACAGCTTCATTATGAAGATCACAACCAGGAGACCAGAATGAAGCTTTATTGGGCAAGGGACTATATCCAGACACAATTAGAAAGGCACCCAAAATTTTCAGTTCTCCCATGACATTTAGAGCAGTCCAGTTTTTATAATTACATTAAAATTTAAATTGATTAACTATAAAGGGAAATAAAACCTTATCAAATAACATATCACAGAGCTCTGAAGGAAAACAATCCCTAAACTCTTTATTTATTTATTTATTTATTCATTTATTTTCTTTACATGTAGGAGGAGCACATGCCATTGGCAACAAATTTAAAGGAAGAAAAAAGGCACACTGAAATGCCAGTCCCCAGTCAGAAATGATCATCAAAAATTTGTGGCTAACTGGCATAAAAAGGCCACTGCCAGGTTATAAAAATTAGATACCTTTGTTTAGGTGGACACACGGGAGTTAAGTACCTATCAGTACACAGGCCTGTGACTAAACACCACCAAAGACGGTAGTGGAGGAGCGATGATGCAAACTGAATGCTGGCTAAAGTCTAATTTGAATGAAAGATCAGGTATGTTTATCCAACTTCTGCTTCAATGTGACTGACTCCTGGAATGTGAAGCAAAGTGAAAATGGTTTTGTTCTGGAAATCTAGATCTGCTTGAACAAAGTTACTTGATTTCAAATACTAAAAGACAAAGCAAAAGCTGTCGTTTATTACTAATTTATAGTTTCTATAAATATTTTCAGCATTTTGATGTATTTGGAGAGACACAATGGGTAAGATAGTAATTTAATCTTTGACATACAGTAAATGTGATACTATTGAAGAACCTCAATATAAGCAGAGTTTTCATGACTCAGGAGCAACATCGAGCCACCTGTTTCTCTCTCAATGACGCACAATGCCATTACTATTGCATAACTGCATTTTCCGAGTAGCTTTTCCCAGCAGCAAGATGTCTATGATTACCTTCATTTTGGCAGTAAGTGGACTGCTCCTCTCTGTATCACTTTATAAGGCTTCCCTCAATAGATTGATGAGAAATAGTATATTCTGATGAATTCCATGTCACTAAGTTAATTCAATATGTCCTATCTGGATAAATAATTTCTTAGGTGGAGATGTGGAGCAGCCATCTTGGCAGTGGGAGCGTCTGTCTTTAGCCGCTAAGGCAGGGTGGATAAGTATCCAGGCATGGATTAAACCATTTTACACTGATTCCTTTGGGAAAAACAATTTCAGTTTCTGAACATTCTGGATTTCAAAGGGCATTCAGAAACAAATAAAGTTTAAGAACTGAGGTTCCACTGTATTTATGTTACAGGACCCTGTTCAGTTTCACAGTATATAAATGTCACAATACCTGAGTTTTATGATCCTCAAGTTTAGTGCTGAGTCCTAAAATTCTTGTCAGCCCGACTTTTCTGCATTATTTTCTTGAGTTTTGCACTTTTGTCACACATTCCTACCTATGGTGTCACAGATGGCAAAAAATAAATAAGTACATACATGCTATGTATGTGCATTTCCATGTACAGTTTATGTACCTGAACATACAAATTCTTTTTGTGGATAAACCATTTGTTAGCCACAACACTTGTTAGCCAGCTTACTTGTGTGAGAGAGAGGGAGAGGAAGGCAGGTGGTAAGCCACTGCATTACTTTGGATGTGCAGACAAAACACACACTCACACAGTTTTAGATGCGATGGCACTGTACTGCTGAATCATTATGGATGTGATGACAAAACACACACACTCATGCAATTTTAGATACAATGGCACTGTAACATGGCACTGCCAGATGTGAGGACAAAATACACATACAGTTTTAGATGTGATGGCAATGCACTATCACACTGCCAGATGTGAGGACAAAATATGCACACACACACACACACACACACACACACACACACACACACACACATGATAAATAAGATTTATGGAGGAAAAATAGAAGTAACAAGGAAGAGAGGGAGTGATCATTCTGACTAAAAAAATATGCTAAAGTGGAGAAGGTAATAAAAAGTGAAGACAAGTCTGAAATTCTACAAGTGATGATTAGAAATGGAAATGGAAGGATAATGAATCACGTAGGAGTGTATGTGCCACCTATGACTAATGCTTGGCGAAAAGAAGAGCAAGAAGAGATGTTGGTAGATGTGTTAAAAGGTCTTGAAAAGATAGTGATGGAAGTTAGCGATATAGTTACTGTTGGTGATTTTAATTGTAAGGAGATAAATTGGGAGATACTGACAACTACTGGAAGTGAGAATTCATGGAGTAATAGATTATTGAACTGGGCAGTGGAAAACTTGATGACTCAATGGGTTGATTGTGATACGAGATTTAGTGGAAGAGATAAACCATCAAGACTTGATTTAGTGTTTACCAAGGACATGGAAATTATTGAAACTATACACTATGATACTCCTATAGGTAAAAGTGATCATGTGTTGATGAAATTTAATTTGAAAAGTGAAAATGTAATCATTTATGAAATTTATAAGATGAAAAGATTTAAATATAGTAAAGCTGACTTTGGAAAACTAAGAAAGTACTTTGTTGCTGTGGACTGGAAAGACTTTGAAGATGCAAAAGATGTTTAGAAAAAATGGGATGAATTTATGAAGATGTACAATTCTGCTGCGGAGAAATTTGCACTTAGAGAAGGAGCAAGATGTAGAAAGAGTAAAGAATGGTTTAATACAAAATGCAAAGAGGCTAGAAATTGTAAGTCAAATGCTTGGAATAGATGGAAGAAGAGGAAAACTGAAAGCAGATGGGAGGAATATACTGATGCTAAAAACAAATACACTGAAATAATAAGAATGGAGAGAAGAAACTATGAAAGAGATATAATAGATAAGTGTATAAATGAACCCAAACTTAGACATATTAATGGGAAGATGAAGAAGAAGGAAGGTGTATCAAGACTGAAAGTTGATGGAAAAAGTTATGAGGATGCACAGGACATGGCAGAGGTTATGAAAAACAGTTTCAGATCGGTATTTAATGTGGAAGGGAATTCTGATGCTGGAAGGGATAAGTTGGTGAGGAATATACAAAGTACAGTCCCAGTCAGTTATGAGGAAATACTTTAAGATGATGGAAGAACTTGAGGTAAATAAAGCAACTGGTCCAGATGGAGTATCAAACTGGATATTGAAGGATTGTAGAGAAGAACTGACTGATAAAATTCACAGTTTATTGGTGACATCACTATCACAGGGAAAAGTACCAAAAGATTGGAAGAGAGCAAATATTACACCAATATACAAAGGAGGAAATAAGAAAAATCCACTAAATTATAGACCAGTGTCTATAATTTAGATCTTGACTAATGTTGCAGGAAAATTATGTGAAAGAACAATAAAGGAAAGATGGCTGGAACACTTGGAAAGAGATAAAGTTTTAGTAAATTGCCAATTTTGATTTAGGAGGGGAAGATCATGCTCCATGAACTTATTGTCCTTTTATTCAAGGGTAGTCGATATTGTGCAGGAGAAAGACGGATGGGTGGTTGGTGTCTATTTAGACTTGAAGAGAGTGTTTGACAAAGTACCACATTGAAGATTGCAATGGAAGATTAAAAAAATTATTGGAAAATTGGAGGAAGATTGATGGAGTGGATGGATGATTATCTGGATGATAGAGAGATGAGAACTGTAATACAAGACCAAAATTTATCTTGGCTGAAAGTAACTAGTGGTGTCCCACAGGGGTCAGTGTTGGGACTGATAATGTTTGTAATATATGTGAATGACAGTAATGAAGAAATAGATAGTTATATGAAAATGTAAATGACTGTATGGTATTGCAAGATTATTTAAATAAGATAAACAGATGGAGTAAATCTTGGCAAATGAATTCAATTTAAGTAAATGTAAAGTAATGGAGTTTGGTAACAATAAGAAAAGAATGCAGTATCATTATGAGATGGATGGTGTGAAGTTGAAGTAAAAAAGGGAAGTGGATTTGGGAGTAACAATTATGGAAAATTTGACTCTGGACAGACACCTTGATAAAATTACTGGGGAGACGATAAATTTGTTAAAAAGAGTAAAAATGGCATTCTCATATCTGGATAAAGAAATTATAAAAAAAGTTGTTGATTTCCATGATAAGACCAAGATTGGAATATGCAGCAGTGGTGTGGTCTCCTCATACAAAGAGGAATATTATAAAATTAGAAAGAGTACAAAGAGCAGTCACTAAGATGGTTCTGGAGTTGAGTAAATTAACTTATGAAGAAAGATTAAGCAAGATTAGATTAGATAAGCAAGGGACCATGAGGATGTGCCAGGGACAAGGAACAAACAGGCATGCCCTGTGGACAGGAAGGTACACCACCTTGGGTATCCTTTGTCCTCACCATCACCAGCAAGTCCAGGTGGCCCCCGGTGGCCACATAACCTAGATCTCGACCTGCCTGAGAGGGACACTGCATGATTCTTCCATCCACACCCTACCTTACTGAACAGATAAGCACTACTCAAAGTTAGTTCAGTAGGCAGTCCCATCTCAGTCTTCAACCAGAGAGGGAGGAAGCAACAGACAGAAATCCTTCTTAGCCTGGCAAAATGTTAAGGTTTCCCATCTTGCAAGTACTTAAAGTAAAGGTATCTGTTTATTTTTGCTCTCTTTCACTGAAACCAGTAACTAATTTTCTTTTTTGTCTACTCCATTTTTTCTATTGATTGATTGATTTTTTCAACATGTGACCAGGGAATTGGCACAATAGGAAGGAGGAAATACAGAAACAGGCCGGGAATTCCAGAGTTTACCAGAGAAAGGGATGAACAATTGCGAATACTGGATTAACTTGATCTCTGCTAGACATATCAGTTTTTTTTCCTGATATAGTCTTTCAGTTCCAATAAGCTTGATACCACCCTATCTGTATTTGTATTTATTACTCTTAAAATCATTCTCACTTCCTTAGCCTTCGTATATTCCCTCTCAATTACTGTTCCTCTCCTCTGGCATCCTTCAACCACCACTTTTCATTTTTAAGTCCTATACAAAAGTCCTTGCCTAGTCCTGCATTCTCTCCTCATTTTTTTGACGTGTGTGTGTGGATGTGCGGTGTCTTGTCTGGGCCACCACATGTGGATTGCCAGCCTGGTACATGGAGAAATTCTTAAATATGTAATCAATTTTCCATACCTGAAACCATCAGCCATGAGATAACGTATGGTGAAGAAGGATCCTTCAGAGATATTCTCTCTCAGTTCCATAGATGGCCTCCATACTGTCACTAAGGCTCCATCACGTTCTCCATCAACAATACGCACCTGCAAAGGCATTAGAAACATAATTAATATGAGTAGATCATCAGCCTCATACAGTTATAGCAGTACATGTTAAGGTTATAACTGAGGAGAGTATGAATAATATTTTCATATTGTGCAAAGAATGAAAAATGATGGCTTAGTTAATAATTTTCAGGAAGATGACCAAAAGATGGCCAAAAGAATAGCGCAGCTTTGACCTCCAATATACAGCAGAGTAAGGTAACATACAAAAATAGGAGGTGGAAAGATATGAACTTGGGAATTAAAGGCAATGCAGTAAACTCTCTAATTTGAATTAATTGGGGAAGACTTGAGTCAAATTAGCTGAAAATCTGAATCATCCAATGGTTATCTCAACCCCCTCACATCTTGACATCATGGAATGGGAGTGAGTTCTGGAAGGCAAGACACAGCACTTTCATAAAAATCCTTATTTTTCTCTTCTATTTCTCTTTTTATGTAAAACTGAATGCATCTGTGGGAACTTTTTAGACCTATGCACTCACCCTTCTGTCTCCCAGCTAATATATAAAACACAGAAAGCATCGCTAAATATAATTATAAATAACTGGTAACTTATCTGTGATCAGAATTAATGGGACCAGTGACAGCCAGGGTGGAGAATCTGTCACTGGTGTTCCTAGCCAGTGGCTGGTCATGTTACATAGCAAAAGACAAGTTCCTTGCAGTTATCCAGGTTCTATGCTTTTAAGTTCTTAACTTAGCAAGTTAAAAAGCTTGCAAATGGTAGAGTGGCAGAAATATGACTTGCAAGGCAGCTGTCTGGTGACTGCTCAACCAGCAATAATAACAACTTAAAATTAGATCCACAAAGCAAGGTTGGTTAACAAGAACTATCAAGGAAGGTAATGAGGTAATAAGCAGTGACCAAATAACTCAAGGCAAAGAACAGAGGGTAATAGAATCCTTAAAGGAAAAATGGAGTAGCTATCAGCTCAGGGAGAATAATGATGACAAATTTGTAGACCAGCTTGGTGGTTATTATCTCCTTATTATCATAATTGCTGAGCGATGAGCTTGTGGACCAGCTTGGTGGTTATTAGCTCCTTATTATCATAATTGCTGAGAATTTCAAATGTCACCCACTTAATATATTTTGATCCAATCCACTCATCTAAATATTTCCTAAGTTGTCCAAAATTTGTTCAACCATTCTCTCCTGTGGTCTTCTTTTCTTGTAATGATGTTTTTATCCATTACTAAGAATTGAGTCAATGCATTGACACTTTTACCTACTGGGTTTTTGTGTTTTAAATCCTCTATTATGGCTTGTTTCTTCATAAAAATTATATCCAGCCTTGACAGTATTTCATTTCCTCTAAATCTCATGCCTTCTTCAACCCATAAGGTGTTATTCACATCACATGATGTGTTCCTGTTGGGTACAGACGGGTTTCTCACGCCACATGACATTTTTCAAATATCTTGTTTTTTGCTCCACATGCTTGCTTTGTATGGACAAGAACTATTCCTTTGGGAGTGTCTGGCATATCACTCTTTAAGATATGGGTCTTGGTTATGCACTCAGAGTCAGTACTCAATGAGTAATCATGGCTAATAAATGTCATGCCTCCCTGATTGTAGAGGAGACACGAGTTTTACTTTTCCCAGCAAACACTAACTCTTCATCACTTACTTCCTCACTTTCAGCATCACCCTCTCCACCATACATCATCCTCACTAATATTTGAAAAACGTCATGTGATATGAGAAACCTGCTGGCGTACCCAATAGGAGCACGTACCTATAAATATTTTAAGGTGGTGAATATACATTTTTTCCCCCACATTTTTGTTAAGTTTTACAACTTGAAGTGATAAACTGACAATAATAGGAGTAGTGTTTACAAGTGTTGTGATGATGGTCGTAGTGGTGGTGGTGGAAGCAGGTTGAGTATTAACTAAATTTTTCACACCTTTTGGGCATGAGCCTTCCTCCTTCTCTCTCCCAACTTTCTCTTCTCCTCCTTCTCCCACTAATAGCATAGAATAGTTGCCTAGTTATCCAAACAGCCTAGAAAGGACCTCAAGGTCTATTGCTGTTTGAAACTTCTTTGTACTCCTTTGTATTCTTCTTTCATAGCATGGAGATTGGAGGCAGAAAAGAAATGGAAAGAAAGAGAGAGAGAGAGAGAGAGAGAGAGAGAGAGAGAGAGAGAGAGAGAGAGAGAGAGAGAGAGAGAGAGAGAGAGAGAGAGAGAGAGAGAGAGAGAGAGAGAGAGAGAGAGAGAGAGAGAGAGAGAGAGAGAGAGAGAGAGAGAGAGAGAGAGAGCCTCAACATGTGAATTGGTTTAGTTGATACCTTTCCTTTGTATGGAAACTTTAACATACCATTAAGTTAATCCACCAAGGATCAGAAGGGGTGGAAGGCTCAGTGGTATAAAAATGCATGAAAAAAGGCAGAAAATTATGAACTGTTTTGACAATACAGATGTGTTACAACTCAGGTAAAGGAGTCTCTCTCTCTCTCTCTTCTTATTCTTCTACTTTGTCTCCTCCTCTTCTTTGCCCCTCTTCTCCCCCATTTTTTTTCTGTCTCCAATCTCCATGCTATGGAAGAATACAAAGGAGTACAAAAGAATTTTCAAACATGAGTTCATTATGTGCTTAAAATGTTGCTGGAAGAATAAGGGTAGAAAATGCATCAGCAGCATGGGGAGTACATCTGGCAACAGAGGGGGAATTCCAAGGATGGGTATTTAAAAATGGTGAATTGTGCCTTTCAAATGTTCTCCTTGTTTTATGGAGATGGTTTTGGACTGTTAGGGGTATAAAAAAAAAAAAAAAAAAAAAAAATTGTAACCTGTGGGGGTACATATTGTGTAAAATGATGAAACACTTTACGGGTTAACCCGCTGCATAAAAATATTCTCCACAGTCAACTCTAGTAATTTATTCCCCCATGATGACTCACTACCTTCTGTGGTCCAACTTTCCCAAGATACTTCTTTACAATTAAAGTCTCCCATCACAAGTACATCATCATTTTCCTCCAGTGTTTGTGTGTGTGTGTGTGTGTGTGTGTGTGTGTGTGTGTGTTTACTTAGTTATTTACCTAATTGTGGTTTACGGGAGGGAAGTAACCTCATAGTATCCCATCTCTATATCTATCCAGTTTGGTCTTAAAAGCATGGACAGTTACAGCATTGACAACGTCTTCACTGAGTTCATTCCATTTGTACACACTTCTGTGAGGAAAACTATACTTTTTGATGTCTCTCCTACAGTTAACTTTCTACAGCTTTTTACTGAGTCCCCTTGTTGTACTCTGTGTGTCTAAAGTTATAAAACATTTTTTGTCTATATTTTCCATACCATTTATCATTCTATAGATGTTTATCAAATCCCCTCTCTCTCTCTCCTATTTTCAAGGATAGGAATTTCCAAGATTCTTATGGCTGTACTTTTAAAAACTTTCACCAGGCCTGGTGAAGGTTTTTAAAAGTACAGCCCTTAATCTCTCTTCATGGGTCGACTTACACAACTCCGGAACCATATTAGTGATTGCTCTTTGTACTCTTTCTAATTTTATAATATCCCTCTTTATATGAGGAGACTACACCATTGCCACATATTCCAATCTTGGTCTTATCATGGAAATCAACAACTTTTTTATCATTCCTTCATCTAAATATGAGAATGCCATTCTTATTTTTTTCAACAAATTCATCGTCTCTCCAGTAATTTTTATCAGTGTGCCTGGTGTAAAATTTTCAGTAACTTACTCCCTAATCCATTTCTTCTTTTGATTTCTGTAACTTCATATCATCCATCTCATAATGATATTGTATTCTTTTCTAACTCTTACCAAACTCCTTTACTTTACATTTACTTAAATTGAATTCCATTTGCCAAGATTTACTCCATCTAATTATCTTATCATCATCTTGCAGTACCATACAGTCATTTACATTTTCTACCCTTCTCATCAGCTCAGCATCATCTGCAAGTAAGTTCATATAACTGTCTATTTCTTCATTTATACCATTCACATATATTACAAACATTATTGGTCCCAACACTGACCCCTGTAGGACACCACTAGTTACTTTCAGCCAAGATGAATTCTGTTCTTGTATTACTGTTCTCATCTCTTGATCATCCAGATAATCTTCCATCCACTCCAGCAGTCTTCCTCCAAATTTTCCATATTTTTTTATCTTCCATAGCAATCTTCAGTGTGGTACTTTGTCAAACACTTTCTTCAAGTCTAAGTAGACACCATCCACCAATCCATCTCTCTCCTGCACAATATCAATTACCCTTGAATAACAGGACAATAAGTTCATGAAGGATGATCTTCCCCTCCTAAATCCAAATTGACAATTTACCAAAACTTTATCTCTTTCCAAATGTTCCATCCATCTTTCCTTTATTGTTCTTTTGCATAGTTTTCCTACAACACTAGTCAAGGACACTGGTCTATAATTTAGTGGCTTTTCCTTATTTCCTCCTTTGAATATTGGTGTAATATTTGCTCTCTTCCAATCTTTTGATACTCTTCCCTGTGATAGTGGTCACCACTAGACTGAATTTTATCAGCCAGTTCTCTACATTCCTTCAATATCCACTTTGATACTCCATCTGGACCAGTTGCTTTGTTTACATCAAATTCTTCCATCATCTTAAGTATTTCCTCATAACTGACTGGGACTGTACTTAGTATATTCCTCACCAACTTATGCCTTCCAGCATCAAACAGTAATTACTGATCTGAAACTATTGTTCATAATCTCCGCCATGTCTTGTGCATCCTCGTAGATTTTTCCTTCAACTTTCAATCTTGATACACCTTCCTTCTTCTTCATATTCCCATTAATATGTCTAAAGAATAGTTAGGGTTCATTTATAAACTTACCTATTATATCTCTTTCATAGTTTCTTCTCTCCATTCTTATTATCTCAATGTACTTGTTTCTAGCATAAATATATTCCTCCCATCTGCTTTCAGTTTTCCTCTTCTTCCATCTATTCCAAGCATTTAACTTATAATTTCTAGCTTCTGCATTTTGTATTGAACCATTCTTTACCCTTTCTACATCTTGCTCCTTCTCTAAGTGCAAATTTCCCCACAGCAGAATTGTACATCTTATAAATTCATCCCATTTTTTCAGAACATCTTTTGCATCTTCAAAGTCTTCCCAGTCCACAGCAACAAAGTACTTTCCTAGTTTTTCAAAGTCAGCTTTTCCATATCTAAATCTTTTCACCTTAGAATTTTCATCAATGATTACATTTTCACTTTTCAAATTAAATTCCATCAACACATGATCACTTTTACCTAGAGGAGTATCATAGTGTATAGTTTCAATAATTTCCATGTCCTTGGTAAACACTAAATCAAGTCTTGATGGTTTATACTTCCACTACATCTGGTATCACAATCAACCCATTGAGTCATCAAGTTTTCCACTGCCCAGTTCAATAGTCTATTACTCCATGAATTCTCACTTCCAGTAATTGTCAATGTCTCCCAATTTATCTCCTTACAATTAAAATCACCAACAGTAACTATATCACTACTTTCCATCACTATCTTTTCAAGACCTTTTAACACATCTGCCAACATCTCTTCATGCTCTTCTTTTCGCCAAGCACTGGTCATAGGTGGCACATACACTCCTATGTAATTCATTATCCTTCCATTTCCTTTTCCAATCATCACTTGTAGAATTTCAGACTTGTCTTCACTTTTCATTACCTTCTCCACTTTAGCACATTTTTTAGTCAGAATGATCACTCCCCCTCCTTCCATCTTACTTCTACTTTTCATCCATAAATCATATCTAGTGTGTGTGTGTGTGTGTGTGTGTGTGTGTGTGTGTGTGTGTGTGTGTGTGTGTGTGTGTGTGTGTGTGTGTGTGTGTGTGTGTGTATTTTGTCCTCACATCTGGCAGTGTGATAGTGCATTGCCATCACATCTAAAACTGTATGTGTATTTTGTCCTCACATCTGGCAGTGCCATGTTACAGTGCCATTGTATCTAAAATTGCATGGGTGTGTGTGTTTTGTCATCACATCCATAATGATTCAGCAGTACAGTGCCATCGCATCTAAAACTGTGTGAGTGTGTGTTTTGTCTGCACATCCAAAGTAATGCAGTGGCCTACCACCTGCCTTCCTCTCCCTCTCTCACACACAAGTAAGCTGGCTAATAAGTGTTGTGGCTAACAAATGGTTTATCCACAAAAAGAATTTGTATGTTCAGGTACATGAACTGTACATGGAAATGCACATACATAGCATGTATGTACTTATTTATTTTTTGCCATCTGTGACACCATAGGTAGGAATGTGTGACAAAAGTGCAAAACTCAAGAAAATAATGCAGAAAAGTCAGGCTGACAAGAATTTTAGGACTCAGCACTAAACTTGAGGATCATAAAACTCAGGGATTGTGACACTTGTATACTGTAAAACTGAACAGGGTCCTGTAACGTAAATACAGTGGAACCTCAGTTCTTAAACTTTATTTGTTTCTGAATGCCCTTTGAAATCCAGAATGTTCAGAAACTGAAATTGTTTTTCCCAAAGGAATCAGTGTAAAATGGTTTAATCCATGCCTGGATACCTATCCACCCTGCCTTAGTGGCTAAAGACAGACATTCCCAATGCCAAGATGGCTGCTCCACATCTCCACCTCAGAAATTATTTATCCAGATAGGACATATTGAATTAACTTAGTGACATGGAACTCATCAGAAGATACTATTTCTCATCAATCTATTGAAGGAAGCCTTACAAAGTGATACAGAGAGGAGCAATCCACTTACTGCCAAAATGAAGATAATCATAGACATCTTGCTGCTGGGAAAAGCTACTGGAAAAATGCAGTTATGCAATAGTAATGGCATTGTGCATCATTGAGAGAGAAACAGGTGGCTCGATGTTACTCCTGAGTCATAAAAACTCTGCTTATATTGAGGTTCTTCAACATGATCACATTTACTGTATGTCAAAGATTAAATTACTATCTTACCCATTGTGTCTCTCCTCCAATTACATCAAAATGTTGAAAATATTTATAGAAAGTATAGATTAGTAATAAACGGCAGCTTTTGCTTTGTCTTTTAGTATTTGAAATCAAGTAACTTTGTTCAAGCAGATCTAGACTTCTGGAACAAAACCATTTTCACTTTGCTTCACATTCCAGGAGTCAGTCACATTGAAGCAGTTGAATAAACATTCCCGCTCCTTCATTCAAATTAGACTCCAACCAGCATTCAGTTTACATCATTGCTCCTCCACTACCATCTTTGGTGGACATTCTACTCAAACTCCAGCTAAATAATCTGTTTAGTCACAGGCCTGTGTACTGATAGGTACTTAACTCCCATGTGTCCACCTAAACAAAGGTACCTAATATTTATAACCTGGCACTGGCCTTTTTATGCCAGTTAGTCACAAATTTTTGATAATCATTTCTGACTGGGGACTGGCATCTCAGTGTGCCTTTTTTTCCTTTAATTTTGTTGCCATTGGCACGTGCTCCTCCTACATATAAAAAAAATAAATAGATAAATAAAAATTTTAGGGATTTTTTTCCTTCAGAGCTTTGTGAGATGTTATTTGATAAGGTTTTATTTCCCTTTATAGTTAATCAATTCAAAATTTAATGTAATTATAAAAACTGGCCTGCTGTAAATGTCACAGGAAAACTGAAAATTTGGGGGGTCTTTATAATTGTGTTTGGACATAGTCCCTTGCCCAATAAAGCTTCATTCTGGTCTCCTGGTTGTGATCTTCATAATGAAGCTGTCTGTAATGGAATTACTTTATAAGGTGCCTGCATTTCAATTATATCAATAATCCAGATGAAGAGAACAAATATACAAACCCTACCACACAAAGTAAAGAAGGAAGCATAGTGGTAAGAATTTAACTGTTTGGCATCCAAGAATAATAGGAAGTAATTCCTCTTTATATTTATATTCCATGCTTTATGTGTAAATGGAAGTAATTATAAATTTTAATTCTGTTGTATACTGGAAAATATCAAAAGATCTGTTGTACTAATTTTCTTCTAGTATTGCCATATGAAAACACATAATACCTTAAGAACCACTATGATTAAAACCATGTAAGTTTAAGAATACTTTTTGTAAGGCCATATGTAGAATGCAAACAAAAAATCAACTAATTTTGAAACAAAGAATTGAAAAAAAAAAATAAATTTTAGAAGCAAATGCTTTTATAAAGAAAGAAATATAATATAAGATATGCAGATCATACAATTTTGATTGCTGATTCACAATAAAAGAATTTAAAGATATTTTGACAGCAGTGAAAGAGGCGAGTAAAATGAAAGGCCTAATGATCAACATGGATAACACAGGAGTAATAGTAATTAGTAAGGAGCAGGTCCCAAAGTGCAATGTAAGAGTAAATGATAATACAGTGAAACCTCGGTTATCGAACACCTTCCTTTTTTTAACATATCGGTTTTCAAACAAAATTTTTAACTAATTATTGCTTCGGTTGGGGTATCATAATTCAGTTCTAAAACAAAGTTACTTGATTTCAAATACAGTGAAACCTCAATTATCAAATGCCTCCCTTTTCGAACAAATCGTGTTTTTTAACAAAATTTTGAACTCATTATTGCTTTGGTTGTGGTACCATAATTCAGTTCTAGAACAAAGTCACTTGATTTCAAATACTAAAACACATGGCAAAAGCTGTCTTTTATTACTAATTTGTAGTTTCTATAAATATTTACTTCTTCTTTATATATTTGGAAGAGAGACAAAATGTAAGGCAGTAACTCATTGAAATACAACAAATGTTATCCTGTTGAAAAGCCCCAATGTAAACAAACAGTTTTGGCACTCAGGACTTATCCCAATTGACCTGTGGCTCTCCTGATGACCCCCAATGCCATCATTGCTGCACAACATTTTTCCAGTAACTTTTCCTAACAGCAAGATGTCTAAATGTTATGGTCACTTTCATTTTTCGCAGTAAATGCCCTTCTGTAAGGCTTCCCTCATTAGATCAGTGACATAGAGAATGCCTGCAAGGTCTAAACAGTATCTTCTGTTGTAAAGCAGCCATTTTGGTTGTGGGAGCATCTGTCATAATCCAGTAAGAGAAAGTAGGCTGGTGTCTGGGAACAGATTAATCCATTTGACACTGATTCCTATGGAGAAAATAGTGTCGGTTTTCAAACATTTCAGATTTCAAGCAGCCTCAGGAACAAATTAAGTTCCAGAATCAAGGTTCCACTGTAAAAGCAGGTAATAGGATTTTGCAACTTGGGAGCTAAGGTATATTACAGAAGATACACAACATACCACTGGTGGTCAACTGGTGATCTTTTGGCTTTCCTTACTGAGTCTTGGTCATCCTCTTTTAGAGATTTTGGTGAAACTTTTACTGTTGCCTTAAACATATCAAAAGCTTTTGATGGATTCTGGCACAAATCTTTTATTTCCAAACTACCCTCCTACAGTTTCTATCCTTCTCTCTTTAACTTAATCTCAAGTTTCCTTTTTGACTGTTCTATTGCTGCTGTGGTACACAGTCACTGTTCTTCTCCTATATCTATTAACGGTGGTGTTCCTCAGAGTTCTGTCCTGTCACCCGCTCTCTTTGTATCACTCATCAATGATCTTTTAACCAAACTTCTTGTCCTTTCCACTCCTATATTGATGATACCACCCTGCACTTTTCCACATCTTTTCATTGACGTCCAGCCCTTCAGCAAGTAAACGGTTCATGCAGGGAAGCCACAGAACACCTGACTTCTGATCTCTCTAAAATTTTTGATTGGGGCAGAGCAAACTTAGTATTGTTCAATGCCTCAAAAACTCAATTCCTCCATCCATCAACTCAACACAACCTTCCAGACAACAATTCCCTCTTCTTCAATGACACTCAACTGTCCTCCTCTTCTACACTGAACATCCTTGGTCTGTCCTTAACTTATAATCTAAACTGGAAACTTCACATCTCATTTCTAGCTAAAACAGCTATGAAGTTAGGCATTCTGAGTCATTTCTGCCAGTTTTTCTCACCCCCCCCCCAAGCTGCTAACTCTGTACAGGGATCTTATCCATCCATGTATGGAGTATGCTTCACATGTATGGTGGGGTTCCAATCATACTGTTCTATTAGACAGGGTGGAATCAAAAGCTATTTGTCTTATTAAGTCCTCTTCTCTAACTGATTGTCTTCAGTCTCTTTCTTATCGCCACAGTATTGCATCTCTTGCTATCTTCTACCACTATTTTCATGCCAACTGCTCTTCTGATCTTGCTAACTGCATGCCACCCCTCCTCCCACAGCCTTGTTGCACATGACTTTCTTCTTTCTCTCACCTCTTTTCTGTCCACTTCTCTAATGCAAGAGTTAACCAATATTCCGATATTCATCTATATATTCCCATTCACTCCTTTCTTCGGTAAAGTCTGGAACTCCCTGCCTGCTTCTGTATTTCCACCTTCCTATGACTTGAACTCTTTTTAGAAGGAGGTATCAAGACACTTGTCCTGTATTTTTGACTAATGCTTTCTGCTCTGTATGGGGACTGGCACCTCAGTGGGCTTTTTTTTTTTTTTTTGCCCTTGGCTGGTTTCCCTTCTACATAATAAAAAAAAATAAATAATAATAATGAAGAGATAAAAGGAATGTGAAGCAAAGAAGGCATTTCTGAAAATGGAAAAAAAAATATGCTTACCAAAAAAGACTTAAAAGTAAGAACAAGAGGAGCAGTTAAAAATTATGCATAGTTGTTATTCCTGTATGGACCATAATCCTAGACCATTAATGATGAGGTTTGACCAAAGGGAAAACCCATATTTAGTAGTGTCAGCAGCAGGGATGGTAAGCAAAGAAACATGTGTGGATATGAAATTTCACCCGCAGGATCCCACACTTGAAATAGCCACAATAATCTGGCTCTCCCCCAGCATCAAAACCCTCTCTGTCTCTCCTTCCTCCCACTGACCCATACTGAATGTTGTTGTAAACACACCTATCAGATAATGGAGGATAATGCACTATTAGGAAAAATGGTAAGGGAGTATAGAGAAGTATCCCCACTGTTAATGCTACAAAATATGGGCTTTCTTCTAGGTCAAACCTCCTCATTTTGTAGCTAAAAGCAGCAGGGATAATAGACACACCTGAAAACACTTCATTTCATGAAAACTTTTGAAAGTGTGGTAGGAAATTCAAACACTAAATGCAGGAATAAGCCATTGCAAATTCATCCCTATTTTGTACTTATTCATGAGACAAGAGGGTACCACAACCTACCTGAAATACCCAGCACCCCAAGAAGAAAAAAATATGGGGGAAGACACATGGCCACACATGAAGCATTCCACAAAAAAGCAATACAAGTACCTAGTAATCAAGGACTTACTTGAAGCCCATTGACCCAGTTCCTGTACCACAGATAGATCAAAAGATCTAAGAAAACCTAATTTGGAAGCACAGCTCCTAACCTGATTAGCTTTTGGATTAGAGTCTGGTACTGTTTCCTGAATAACAGAACAAATAATTTTAGCAATGCACCTAGAGTTACACACTCTATTGTTCACAATTTACTTGAAGTAGAGAGGCAAACAGAAGATTACTATTCAGAGCAGCCACTGGACATCATGAATGGTGCACCCCATCAACAATCCAGGTAGGGATCTTTACAGGTTGGAGAACATGTCTGGATCTTTCATTCTTGACCATAAAGAACAGGGGAGGAGCAAAAGAGATAAAGGATAAATTGGGACAAAACAAAAGAAATTATTGGAACTGGTTAAGACTGCTAATTGTGAAATTCTGAAACCCAAACCCAGTGCTATGAGGAAAACTACTTTGAAAAAAAAAAAAAAAAAAAAAATCCCAAGGGCTTGCATCTGTACCAAATCTTCCAAACCTCAAGAAAGTAAGACATGCTTTAGAGGCTAAAAAAGGAAGCAACCTTCTTACCATAGTCTCAACCTGAAAACAAAAACTTTCATCACATCAAAAAACAATTTGTCTGTCTTCACATTAAATGCTAGTCTTAAAGGGAGGTTAATAGCACAACCATGGATAGTCATAGCATCTGCAGATAAACCTTTTTGTGTAAAAAAAGCCAAGAAGCAAAAATAATAAAAATATAGGAAGAAATGCCCTCAGTGGAATCAAAAGCTTTTCGTCTCATCAACTCCTCTCCTCTAACTGACTGTCTTCAGCCTCTCTCTCACCGCCGCAATGTTGCATATCTAGCTGTCTTCTACCGCTATTTTCATGCTAACTGCTCTTCTGATCTTGCTAACTGCATGCCTCCCCTCCTTCCACGGCCTCGCTGCACAAGACTTTCTTCTTTCTCTCACCCCTATTCTGTCCACCTCTCTAACACAAGAGTTAACCAGTATTTTCAATCATTCATCCCTTTCTCTGGTAAACTCTGGAACTCCCTGCCTGCTTCTGTATTTCCACCTTCCTATGACTTGAATTCCTTCAAGAGGGAGGTTTCAAGACACTTATCCACCAATTTTTGACCACTGCTTTGACCCTTTTATGGGACTGGCATTTCAGTGGGCATTTTTTTTTATTAGATTTTTGTTGCCCTTGGCCAGTATCCTTCCTACATAAAAAAAAAAAAAAAAAAAAAAAATCCTGCAAAAAAATTCCAACCTGAGTGATATTGTCTAACTGTGGAATTTACAAAACCCCACATAATATCTAAAGCTACTGAGTCATGGAAAGAGGATTTCAAAGAATCTCAAAGGCTCTCTTGAGAAAATACAGGTGTGAAGGGTGTGAAGATGGAATGATTTGAGTAACTGTGATAAAGAGATGTTAGCTAATGGGTTATGTCCTAGATGAACTAGGTTTAGACATCAAGTGAGGAGAGGTTGAGTCCAAATCTGGGTTTTTCACAATGAAACTATTAATAGAACTTTGTCCCAAAAACTTTCAAGTGGTTGATTATTTAGAACATTAAGTTCAGATGAGGAGGAGAACAGGTATATGAATCTCCAGTTATAGCAGTGGTTCCCAGCCTTTTTCATTATATTACCTGTTTACTGACTTCTTCAAGTTTGTGTTAAATCAAGTGTAAGTACAGTGGTATATATCTATGATAAAACAACACAAATTGCATAAAAGTTAATTTTAACAATACTTTATTGTAGTTGAACAAGGTAACAATTTTTTCCACATTTATCCTAAAATTACACATTTAAAAGAAAAAAGAACAAAGTAAGCCTTAGATGTGCTTTCTATACTGTCATGTTATTGGCCGAGTTTACCTTGAATGGGATCATGTTTTCTCAGTGTCCCCGTGTTCCGGTTACCTGCCATTCGGGCATTATCCTTATTATTGTTATAAGTAGTGTAAGGCTTATTTGCCCATTTTATATCATGTAGTATTATTCTCTTCATAATTTAAGTTCTCTACATCTTTGTATGTATAAGGGAGGAAGTATAATTGAGGTGAAATACGTTGAAAACGAGGGGAGCTTGAGTGGGCAACAACACATTCCAAGGAGGGGAAGGCAGAGCGCCTTAGGTCGTGACGCATATCGGAGGGAAGGCGTTTCTCAGGGAAGGATCTTGGTGTGGATTGGTGATGGAGTGAGTTTGTGGAGGTGTTAGTGGTGTAGCAGTATAACCTTGATATCCAGGATCAGGTTAGTGAGTCTTTTGTGGTATCAAGAGCTCTTGTCTGCTGAAATTCGGTTGTTGAGTTGTGCCGGTGACGCTGTTGGAAGGGGTCATAGGTCAAACTGGCAGCCATTTTGTGAGTGGAGGTAGTGGTGTTGACCTTGGAAGGTGGTGTTGTGGTGTATTGGTGATTTTGGGGATGATGTTATGGTGTTATGGGTGATCTTTGGTGATGATGGTAATCTCCTATGAGGCTTGAGGAGGTGAAATACGGGAATTATTGTCTGGGGACGCGGTAGTGGCGTCTGAGTAAATTCCTGTGGTTGAGGGGAATATTTCTGTGACTGGTGGAGGTGTAAACGGGTTCTGGTGTTGTGGGAAGTGACAAGAACGTCATGTAGTAACATGTACTACCTCATGTTGTTTGTGAATTATTATTAGTATTAATATATGTGCTTGTAATATAGAATAATCGTGTTTCCTACTCCCCCAACATTGATCTGGTATTAGAGGTAATTCCAGGTGTGCTGAGTCAAGGTAAAGGTAGAGTGAGAGATAATTCTGGCGATTTCGGATAGGTCAGGTAGGGACTCGAAGCCTTTAAAAATCCAGACCTTTAAAACTTTCCGGGATCAGTGTAACGCCCACTTTCTTGGAAAGAAAGATCGTAAGTAAGTAAGCAATCGTGACAATACAGACTGATGTAACAAAAAGGTTGGTAAACTATCAAAAGTGATCACTTTTGATTGAGTCAGCAACCGTTAAAAGCACCATGTCAGGCATCTCAGGCAAAGCTGCCAACTCAATTTTTTTTTTTTATTTCTAAATTTGAAAAAATTCTAATAAAAATCCTAAAGTTCCAATTTTCTATAATTTACAATTTGGTTATTCCTGAATATATTGCTGTGCTGCACCCTCAGAATGCTCAGCAGACATAAACACCTCTTTGTGAGTCTGATGTGGATGTGACAAGCGAGGTGGTGGATAATGTGACACAATCAAGCCCAGGATAGGACAGACAGACACAGGCAAAACCAGGCACTTTATTGATACAGCACAGTACACGGATGCAATACTTCAGTCATTCCAGCAATCACCCTGCAGGCAGGCACAGAATCTCCCCTCAGTCACAGCCTCAGGCAGTTTGTTCATGACACAGCACTGTCTATACATGGCATTTTCTATGCATGATACTCTATATGCAGCTGCAGTGGCAAGCTGCAGTGGCACAGGAAATGTACAGCAACTCATAAAGGTGATGGAGAGCAAGGTGCAGCAAAAAACCACACTCCAGCCAAGCAACATGCCTCTCCCCTCTGTTCTCTCTTCTCTCTGTTTCAGTGACTCACTGTTGTGCCCACTGTCTATCACTTGTCCTGTATGAGATGCATCCATTCTCCTCTGTTTTCTCTCACACCCATACTGATTACATACAATTACATTTTTGCACACATACATACATATATACACACACATTTGTAACAAATGTGTGAGGAGGAGGCAGTAGACACCTGCCGAAACGATAATTACTCCCAGTGAGGTCTAAAGCACTGTTCAGGGGGTGCTGTGAACTTATCATTAAACCCAGCTGTGACCTCACTGAACGTTTCCCTTTGTGTCTCACAACACAAGGGGGCAGTCACAGCCTGCCCTCTAAAGACAACTCTCTTCCTCCACACAAAACTACAAGCACCTAATAACACACACACCCTTCACTCAAAAATTTTAAAATCATGGCGACTCCTACACCAGCCTCGGAGTCCCCATCTGGGGAGGGGACCATAAATGTCCCCAGGTCGGACTGCCTTTCCGTCGACGACCCTAAGTGTCTTGACACCCCCCTCAACTTTTTCTTCATTAACTTCTGTAACATTCACGGTCTAAGATCTAATTTTCAATCTGTAGAACACCACCTCTCCTCTTCTAAACCTCATCTTCTTTTCCTCACTGAAACTCAGGTGTCTGAGGCAACTGACAGTAGCCCCTTTTCTGTTCCCTCCCACTTTCTCTATCCTCATTTTCGATCCAAAGCTGGATGCTGCGTTTATGTGCGCAATGACTTAACCTGCTCTCGTGCCCACGCTCTTGAATCTTCCGAGTTTTCCACCATCTGGCTACGACTACAGAGTCATTCTCATACTAAATTTATCTGTGCTGTATACCTCTCTCCTAACTCCTCTGACTATAAGAAATTCTTTGACTACTTAACTTCCAAAGTGGAGCACATTCTGACCCTCTTCCCTTTTGCAGAGATCTCCATTCTTGGAGACTTCAATGTTCACCACCAGCTTTGGCTTTCCTCTCCCTTCACTGACCATCCTGGTGAACTAGCCTACAACTTTGCTATCCTCCATGACCTAGAGCAATTGGTGCAACACCCTACTCGTATTCCTGACTGTCTTGGAGATACGCCCAACATTCTTGACCTTTTTCTGACCTCTAATCCTTCTGCTTATGCTGTCACCCTTTCTTCTCCATTGGGCTCCTCCGATCACAATCTCATATCTTTATCTTGTCCTATCACTCCAATCCCTCCTCAGGATCCCCCTAAGCGAAGGTGCCTCTGGCATTTTGCCTCTGCTAGTTGGGGGGACCTGAGGAGGTATTTTGCTGATTTTCCTTGGAATGACTACTGCTTGCGTGTCAGAGACCCGTCTTTGTGTGCTGAGCGCATAACAGAGGTAATAGTGTCTGGCATGGAGGCGTACATTCCTCACTCTTTTTCTCGTTCTAAACCTTCTAAACCTTGGTTTAACACAGCTTGTTCTCGTGCTATACATGATAGAGAGGTGGCCCACAAAAGGTACTTAAGCCTTCCATCACCAGAATCTCCTGCACTTTATATTTCTGCCAGGAACCATGCCAAGTCTGTTCTCCAACTAGCCAAAAACTCCTTCATTAACAGAAAATGTCAAAACCTTTCAAGATCTAACTCCCCTCGTGATTTCTGGCATCTAGCCAAAAATATCTCCAATAACTTTGCTTCTTCTTCTTTCCCTCCTCTACTTCAACCAGATGGCACCACTGCTATCACATCTATTTCTAAAGCTGAACTCTTTGCTCAAACCTTTGCTAAAAACTCTACCTTGGATGATTCTGGGCTTGTTCCTCCCTCTCCTCCACCCTCTGACTACTTCATGCCACGTATCAAAATTCTTCGCAATGATGTTTTCCATGCCCTCGCTGGCCTAAACCCTCGGAAGGCTTATGGACCTGATGGGGTCCCTCCTATTGTTCTCCGAAACTGTGCCTCCGTGCTTGCGCCTTGCCTAGTCAAAACTCTTTCAGCTCTGTCTATCAACATCTACCTTGGACGATTCTGGGCTTGTTCCTCCCTCTCCTCCACCCTCTGACTACTTCATGCCACGTATTAAAATTCTTCGCAATGATGTTTTCCATGCCCTCGCTGGCCTAAACCCTCGGAAGGCTTGTGGACCTGATGGGGTCCCTCCTATTGTTCTCCAAAACTGTGCCTCCGTGCTTGCGCCTTGCCTAGTCAAACTCTTTCAGCTCTGTCTATCAACATCTACCTTTCCTTCTTGCTGGAACTTTGCCTACATTCAACATGTTCCTAAAAAGGGTGACCGCTCTAATCCCTCAAACTACCGTCCTATTGCTTTAATTTCCTGCTTATCTAAAGTTTTTGAATCTATCCTCAACAGGAAGATTCTTAAACATCTATTACTTCACAACCTTCTATCTGATCGCCAGTATGGGTTCCGTCAAGGCCGCTCTACTGATGATCTTCTGGCTTTCCTTACTGAGTCTTGGTCATCCTCTTTTAGAGACTTTGGTGAAACTTTTGCTGTTTCCTTGGACATATCAAAAGCCTTTGATAGAGTCTGGCACAAAGCTTTGATTTCCAAACTACCCTCCTACGGTATCTATCCTCCTCTCTGTAACTTCATCTCAAGTTTCCTTTCTGACCGTTCTATTGCTGCTGTGGTAGACGGTCACTGTTCTTCTCCTAAATCTATTAACAGTGGTGTTCCTCAGGGTTCTGTCCTGTCACCCACTCTCTTCTTATTATTCATTAATGATCTTCTAAACCAAACTTCTTGTCCTATCCACTCCTATGCTGATGATACCACCCTGCACTTTTCCACGTCTTTTCATAGACGTCCAACCCTTCAGGAGGTAAACATATCACGCAGGGAAGCCACAGAACGCCTGACTTCTGATCTTTCTAAAATTTGTGATTGGGGCAGAGCAAACTTGGTATTGTTCAATGCCTCAAAAACTCAATTCCTCCATCTATTAACTCGACACAACCTTCCAGACAACTATCCCCTCTTCTTCAATGACACTCAACTGTCCCCCTCTTCTACACTGAACATCCTCGGTCTGTCCTTTACTTATAATCTGAACTGGAAACTTCACATCTCATCTCTAGCTAAAACAGCTTCTATGAAGTTAGGTATTCTGAGACATCTCCACCAGTTTTTCACACCCCCCCAGCTGCTAACTCTGTACAAGGGCCTTATCCGTCCATGTATGGAGTATGCTTCACATGTCTGGGGGGGTTCCACTCATACTGCTCTTCTAGACAGGGTGGAATCAAAAGCTTTTCGTCTCATCAACTCCTCTCCTCTAACTGACTGTCTTCAGCCTCTCTCTCACCGCCGCAATGTTGCATATCTAGCTGTCTTCTACTGCTATTTTCATGCCAACTGCTCTTCTGATCTTGCTAACTGCATGCCTCCCCTCCTTCCGCGGCCTCACTGCACAAGACTTTCTTCTTTCTCTCACCCCTATTCTGTCCACCTCTCTAATGCAAGAGTTAACCAGTATTCTCAATCATTCATCCCTTTCTCTGGTAAACTCTGGAACTCTCTGCCTGCTTCTGTATTTCCACCTTCCTATGACTTGAATTCCTTCAAGAGGGAGGTTTCAAGACACTTATCCACCAATTTTTGATCACTGCTTTGACCCTTTTATGGGACTGGCATTTCAGTGGGCATTTTTTTTATTAGGTTTTTTGTTGCCCTTGGCCAGTATCCTTCCTACATAAAAAAAGTAAAATAAAAATAAAAAAAATAAGAATGCCTTTATTTTCACCCTGCCATTACCATCTCAAATTATTTAAATTACTCACTTGTGGGTAATTACCCATAGGCTGGGAACCACTGTGGTATAGTAATCAAATAAGTGAGGAAAGGCTGGGTCCAAATATGGGTCTTTCACAGTGGGCCTATTAATAGAACTTTGTCCTGAAAAATCTCAAACAGTTGATTATTTTGAATATCAAGTTCAGAATAGGAGGGGGGAACATGTATATGGACCTCCTGCTAGAGTAACCTTTGACATTGTTAATTACAGATCCACCTTGTAATTTAGACTTGAAGTGATCTCTGAAGACCCACCTAAGATGCCGATTGACTTTAAATCACATCCGATAACACCCACTCTACTGGTGAGGGATCGTCCCGAGACTGAGCTCTTGCTTAAAGGTTCTTATTCTCTGGAAAGTGGGAGGCAATCAGGTGACAGTTTTTCTTCAGATAAAGGTTGAAAATCTGTTCTGCAAGTCTGAGAAGACTGCTGAACTGAGAGGAGTCCTGTTTGTTGAGACAGTGAACTAGTGTCTGTCTGAGGGAAACTGAATTGTGGAAGACTACCTCTTGAATGTCTGTAAGGGCTATGAGGATTTCCTTTAGTTTTCTTAAATTTATGTGCTTTCTCTACCAGACACTGTCCCACTTTCTTTTTGTGAAGTGGTCCTGTGAGGAGTGATAACCCCACCTCCAGTCTGTTGCATCTGTGGTAACCATCAAAGTCAGTACCACCAGGGTACCTTGCCAGCTCCAGTGTGTGGAAAAATTTTCATTTCTTTTAAAATGAGGGTGATGAAGCTTTATCTTGCCCAATTGAACCACTTCCTTTGCAAAGTTAAAGGAACCTACCAAACTTTCCCAGTGCCTACATGTTAGGGTCAGGAGTGTCTGATCCTGAACACCTTCTACCAACATTTCTTGCAATTCTGTACTGATAAAGCAATACTCTGATTTAATGTGTTCCAAATGAAACCTAAGCAAATAAAAGTTTGACTTAGAAAAAGAAAAGATTTCTGAAAGTTGAACTGCAAACCCATGTGAGAACCTACTTGAATCACGTTTGACATTCTTGTGCATTCTTACTGAGAGTTTGCTACTATCAGTCAGTCATCCAAGTAGAATAAGACATTCACTCCTTCCTGTACTAACTGTGAATGTACTGAAAATAGGTCCTAAGTGAAAACATGTGGTGCTATACTATACAGTAAACTGGTACACTTTCTCCTGAATTTGGAAAGCCAGAAATTTTCTTTACCTCATGTGTAGTGGAATTTCCCAGTAAGTCTACAGAAGCCAGAAAACTCCCTGAAAAGTGTTTTTTGCACCTGAGATGGAATGGCCATTTTGAAGTAAAAGAATTTTATATGTTTATTCAGTCTGCTTATGTCTAAAACATGATGCGAATAATATGAGACCTCTCAAACTTTGAACAGGCGAGTCAAAAAGACATTTCCCTTGGTTTCCTCTACAACTCTGGTCTGAAGAAGTTTTTCCACAATAAGAACAATAGAACATTTTGAATGTTTGAACAGAGGAGAGTGCCTCAACTGAGCCACAACCAGACTAATCTCCTCTTTACCACTTTGTGGACCCACCCTGATGGCCACCTTCCTTGCCATCCCAACAGTCAACCTGTGACACAATTGTCAGGGATCCTTTGATTTCCCCTGGGCTGTATAAATTTTAGATGTTGAGACTTGTCTCCTTCTCTAGACACAGATGATTTGGGTAGAGGAAAATCCTTACTAAATTGGAGTCTCTTCAATGGCTTATTTTTAAGGTAACTATGATCTCTCTGTGTCTTAAAGATGTCTTGAAAAGAATACTGCCTAGCATTCCTGGAGCCCTGAACATTTGTCATGACCTCAACTGGATCCTTGGAGACTTTAATTTTACTCCTAATATCTTTATCTGAATCCCAAAGCAACTTATGATGGGCATGTAACAGGAGGGCATCTCTAGTAGCTTCCTTGTAAATGCTAGGAATGGAATTCCAAGAAAGAGAGAGTCTAGTCTCAGTTGCCATTTCCACTAACACCTCCCAAAGATAATGCCAGGGGACATAAACCATCTAAAATAGCAGACAGCACTTTGAGGATATCCTCTATGTCCTCCAGAGAAATCAAGATGTTTTACTGGAAAGTGACTTGGTATATTCACCCACCAAGGCCAGCAATGTATGGATGTCTATACCATTTGCTGTCACAGCCCTGGCTTGGATGTCCCCCTTGGTGATTTTATTTTGTGAGAACATCAGTTCTGAAGGTTTGTTAACTTTTGGTGGTTTTGGAGCCTTCAAGAAATCTGCAACCTTACTCCTACTTGGGGCCAATGGCTTAGTAATAGAAACCTTATAGTCATAAGGTTTCTTGAGTCTGGGACAAAAGGAGCTCCCAATACATGTCTTATCTCTCTACCATCTTGCCAGTCTAAATCCACATCAAGAGTTTTGGAACCCTCTAGGTTTAGCTTCCTTTAGCCCAAGTCAGTAAAGCACCTGAGATCTTGTCATTAGCTGAGAGAAAGGACTAGAAAGGACTAAACTCTCCTTAATCTTTCCCAAAATAGCTTTAATTAAATTAGCAGAAGCATCCTTAGGGTAGGGTTTGTAATTAAAATTTGACCTGAGCCTACAAAGCTAACCCATATAATTATGATATTTAAAATGACAGTAATTTCATTACTGTTCACTTGATCTCCTGTGCAACTAACCTAAAACATATCACTTTTCAAAGCATTTTTCTAAAATACAAATATAAAGGAATGATGTAGTAACACACAGAATGTAATAATAAAGTGTAGTGATGACTCATAAAAGAATGATGAGTAATTCAAATGTTTATGAGCCCAAATCTTAAAACAACATTTTTTGCTAATATAAATGCCTAAAACTCAGCCACTTCTTCATAGATTCCCTTCAAACCTTCAGGATTGTTAGAATGGACTAAAATCTACAAATGTACACATTTATAATTTCAAATTAACTATTACATATAGATATGAAAAAATCTTCATGAAGCCAAAATTTGCTGAAAGTTGAAAATTGCAAGAAATTTTTTTTTTTTCCCAGAAATTTAATTATGGGAATCAAAATTTCAAATGTCCTCAGTTAAAGATCAATAGTGTACCTGCACGTGTGGCATAATATCATGTGAAAAATACAAATTTCTTTAGAGTTTAAGGAATTTGAAAAGGGGTCCTAATTTTTTCAAAAATTATTGAAAATTTTAAAAATAAAGGTATAGGAGTGTTATATATGCTATTCCCTATTTCTTTGCAAAATTTAGCTCGAAAGAAATACATAGAAGGGCAAAAAACTTGTCTTACCAGACATCCCCCTTAACTCTTGCATTAGAGAGGTGGACAGAATAGGGGTGTGAGAAAGAAAGTCTTTGTGCTGTGAGGTTGCAGAAGGAGGGGAGGCATGAAATTGGCATGAGCAAAAGAGCAGTTATCATGAAAATAGCAGCAGAAGATAGCAAGAGAAGCAACATTGTAGTGATGAGAGAGAGGATGTAGACATTTAGAGGAGAGAAGTTGATAAGATGAAAAGCTTTTGATTTTACCGTCTAAAAAGCAGTATGAGTGGAAATCCCAATACATGTGAAGCATACTCCATACATGGATGGATAAGGCCCCTGTACAGAGTTACCAGCTGGGAGGTGAGAAAAACTGGCAGAGACAACTCAGAATGACTAACTTCATTGAAGCTGTTTTAGCTACAGACAAGATGTGAAGTTTCCAGTTTAGATTATTAGTAAAGGACAGACTGAGGATGTTTTGTTTAGAAGAGGAAGACAGCTGAGTGTCAATGAAGAAGAGGTGATAATTATGTGGAAGGTTGTATCAAGTTGATAGAAAGAGGAATTGAATTTTTGAGGCATTGAACAACACTAAATTTGCTCTACACAAATCAAAAATTCTAGAGAGATCAGAAATCAGGTGTTCTGTGGTTTAGATTACATAAGTTTGAGAGAGAAAACTGCTAGCAGTGCCATACTTATGTACAGTAATGTGAGTATGATGACATGGTGTTTCTCTACATATCACCAAAGGATATTCTACGTCTACACATCCAGCCATGGATAGTGCTGGACTAGTGTGAATGTGTCACCCACCTACACTTGAATTTCATAACACAGGTAACCAAGGCCTCAAAATGCATATGTATATACAACATTTTCAACATGTATTTTCACCTCTAGTAATATCTGCAGAAACTTGTGTTACACCCTATACAGAGCTATCTTACACTGAAGACAAATAGAAGGAAGAACTTTAACACTTAGACTGATAGTGCCTACCTTCAACAGAGGAATTGCCTCAAAGTGTTTTTGTCTTTTTGCAAAGCGATTCATCACTTCAGTGTGAAGCCTCTGCCTTGTTTCTTCTGTATTTTTCTCACACCAAGTTCTTGCCAGCTGTTTTTGATGAGGAGTTAACAATTCCTATGGAAAAAGCAAATCCAACTTTTAGTAAGCAGAAGTGCAAACTCACAGAAAGAAAATAAGAGATAATGTACATATAGAGTAATGGTGCTATGACACTGCTAAAATAATTTGTTTCATGATCCTTCCTGTAGAATGAAGTACAGTAAAATCCCTCTTATCCAGCATCAATGGGACCGCCGACATGCTGGATACTTGAATATCGCCGGATATTTGAATAGAAGTGAAATTATGTCCACAATCACCACCCTACACTCACGCATCTTACCATAACAAAGATCAGCTGATCTTAATCAGCAGCTGATCTGATCAGCTGCTTAAGTGTAAGCACAACACGCTTTCTCTTTTCTACAACTTTAGGCATGATGAAGGCGTCAGGCGATAAACAGTGCACACGCAGGACTGAGTCACTGAGTAAACACAGTGCAGTGGGCCGCAGGTGGCGCAAAGCAGTGTGCTCTGGTGGCGAGGGGACAAAGTATGCCTCGCGCGGGAATTTTAATCAATTTTATGAGTACACATTGATTTTTTATTGATTTTAAGGCTCGGGGAAAAATGTGCCGGATACTTGAAGCTGCCGGATACTCGAATGCTGGATGAGAGGGATTTTACTGTATTTTCAAAGAGAAAGACTAAATTTTTCTGTCTCATCAAAAGAATAGCCCAATAGCAGTTTTCTGGAACTGAACCAATTATCTATATTCTAAAAACAGGACAATTTTTCCACAGGTGTCATACAAGTGAAGGAGGCAGTAGGCACCTGCCAAAACAATCATTACTCCCAGTGAGGTCTGAAGCACTGGATCAGAGGGTGCTGTGAAATTATCATTAAACCCAGCTGTGACCTCACTGAACATTTCCCTTTGTGTCTCACAACACAAGGGGGCAGTCACAGCCTGCCTTCTAAAGATAACTCTCTTCCTTCACACAAAACTAGAAGCACCTAATTACACAAACACCCTTCACTCAAAATTCAAAATTATTATGGTGACTCCTACACCAGCCTTTGGAGTCTCCATCTGGTGAGGGGACCACAAATGTCCCCAGGTCAGACTGCTCTTCTGGTATCGACCCTAAGTGTCTTGACATCCCCCTGAACTTTTCTTCATTAACTTCTGCAACATTCGCAGTCTTAGATCTAAATTTCAGTCTGTAGAACATCATCTCTCCTCTACTAAACATAATTTTCTTTTCCTCACTGAAACACAGGTGTCTGAGACAACTGGCAGTAGCTCCTTTTCTATTCTCTCCTACTTTCTCTATCCTCATCTTCAATCCAGAGCTGGATGTCGCATTTATGAGCGAAATGACTTAACCTGCTCTCATGCCCACACTCTTCAATCTTCTGAGATTTCCACCATCTGGCTATGACTACAGAGTCACTCTCAAACTAAACTTATCTGTGCTGTATACCTCTCACCTAAATCCTCTGACTATAAGAAATGTGGAGCACATTCTGACTCTCTTACCTTTCGCAGAGATCTCCGTTCTTTAAGACTTCAATCTTCACCACCAGCTTTGGGATTCCTCTCCCTTCACTGACCATCCTGGTGAACCAGCCTTCAACTTTGCTATCCTCCATGACCTAGAGCAATTGGTACAACACCCTACTCATATCCATGACCGTCTAGGAGATATGCCCAACATTCTTGACCTTTTCCTAACCTCTAATCCTTTTGCTTATTCTTTTACCCTCTCTTCTCCGTTGAGAGCTTCTGATCACAATCTCATATCTGTATTTTGTCCTATCGCTCCAATCCCTCCTCAGGATCCCCCTAAGCAGAGGTGCCTCTGGTGTTTTGTCTCTGCTAGTTGGAGGACCTGAAGAGATATTTTTGCTGATTTTCCTTGGAATGACTACTGCTTCCATGACAGAGACCCATTTCTGTGTGCCAAACGCATAGCAGAGGTGATAGTATTTGGCATGGAGGCGTACATTCCTCACTCTTTTTCTCAACCTAAACCTTCCAAACTTTGGTTTAACACAGCCTATTCTCAAGCTAAACATGATAAAGAGGTGGCCCACAAAAGGTACTTAAGCCTTCCATCACCAGAATCTTACACACTTTATATTTCTGCCTAGAACTATGCCAAGTCTGCTCTCCAACTAACCAAAAACTCCTTCATTAACAGTGTCAAAATCTTTCAAGATTTAACTCCCCTCATGACTTCTGGCATCTAACCAAAAACATCTCCAGCAACTTTGCTTCTTCTTTCCCTCCTTTACTTCAACCAGATGGCACCACTGCTATCATATCTATCTCTAAAGCTGAACTCTTCACTCAGACCTTTGCTAAAAACTCTACCTTGGATGATTCAGGGCATGTTCCTCCTTCTCCTACAGCCTCCGACTTCTTCATGCTATTAAAATTCTTCAAAATAATGTTTTCCATCCCCTCACTGGCATATACCCTTGGATGGCTTATGGACCTGATGGGGTCCCTCCTATTGTTCTCCAAAACTGTGCCTCTGTGCTTGCACCTTGCTCAGTAAAATCCTTCCAACTCTGTCTATCAACATCAACCTTTCCTTCTTGCTGAAAGTTTGCCTACATTCAGCCCGTTCCTAAAAAGGATGACCGTTCTAATTCCTCAAACTACCGTCTTATTGCTTTAATTTCCAGCCTATCTAAAGTTTTTGAATCTATCCTCAACAGGAAGATTCTTAAACATCTATCACCTCACAACATTCTATCTGATCGCCAGTATGGGTTCTGTCAAGGCCACTCTACTGGTGATCTGGCTTTCCTTACTGAGTCTTGGTCATCCTCTTTTAAGATTTTGGTGAAACTTTTGCTGTAGCCTTAGACATATCAAAAGCTTTTGATAGAGTCTGGCACAAAGCTTTTATTTCCAACCTACCCTCCTATGGCTTGTATCCTTCTCTCTGTATCTTCATCTCAAGTTTCTTTTCTGACCATTCTATTGTTGCTGTGGTATATGGTCATTGTTTTGAATCTATTAAGTAGTGTTCCACAGGATTCTGTCCTGTCATCCCACTCTCTTCATATTGTTTATCAATGATCTAAACCAAACTTCTTGTCCTATCTACTCCTACGCTGATGATACCACCCTTCACTTTTTCCTGTTTTTTTTTCACAGGTGTCCAACCCTTCAGGAAGAAAATAGTTCACGCAGGGAAGCCACAGAACACCTGACTTCTGATCTCTCTAAAATTTCTGATTGGAAAGTTGGTATTATTCAATGTCTCAAAAAACTCAATTCCTCCATCTATCAACTCAACACAACCTTCCAGACAACTATCCCCTCTTCTTCAATGACACTCAACTGTCCCCCTCTTCTACACTGAACATCCTCAGTCTGTCCTTTTCTTATAATATAAACTGGAAACTTAACATCTCATATCAAGCTAAAACAGCTTCTATGAAGTTAGGTGTTCTGAGACACCTCCACCAGTTTTTCTCAACCCCCCCAGTTGCTAACTCTGTACAAGGGCCTTATCCGTCCATGTATGGAGTACGCTTCACATGTCTGGGGGGTTTCGCTCATACCACTCTTTTAGACAGTGTGGAATCAAAAGCTTTTCATCTAATTAACTCCTCTCTTCTAACTGACTGTCTTCAGCCTCTTTCTCATCACTGTAATGTTGCATCTCTTGCTATCTTCTACTGCTATTTTCATGTTAACTGCTCTTCTGAGCTTGCTAACTGCATGTCTCCTCTACTCCAACAGCCTCACTGCACAAGACTTTCTTCTTTGTCCACCTAATACAAGAGTTAACCAGTATTCTCAATCATTCATCCCTTTTTCTAGTAAACTCTGGAACTCTCTGCCTGCTTCCGTATTTCCACCTTCCTATGACATAGATCCTTCAAGAGGGGTTTCGTGACACTTATCCTTCAATTTTTGACTACTGCTTCAAACCCTATTCAGGGACTGGCATCTCAGTGGGCTTTTTTTTATTAGATTTCTGTTGCCCAAGGCTGGTGTCCCTCTTACATATATGGAAAAAAAAAAAAAAAAAAAAAAACATGCATATAGAAGCTTGCACATTTTACACATCAGAAGTGACCACAAAGTAATGTTTTCATAAAAATGAACTAGAGATTACTTAAATGACTGAATTAGGAGCTGATACATTTCAAATGGCAGGGTGAATGGCTCTTTTATTGGTGTAGTGTTGTCCTGCCACGTATCTTGCAGCTACAAATGTCACTTAAAAAAAAAAAAATAAATAAATAAATGTCTGCATAGTAGTTACCTATGATTATCAATTAGCACTAAATTCTCATTCACACAGCCATTTTATACACATATATCACAGCTACATGATTCAGGAATGAAAGAAAAACATATAATCTGAACTGGAAACTTCACATCTCATCTCTAACTAAAACAGCTTTTGTGAAGTTAGGCTATTATCATGCTAACTGCTCTTCTGATCTTGCTAACTGCATGCCTCCCCTCCTCCTGCAGCCTCACTGCACAAGACTTTCTTCATTCTCTTACCCCTATTCTGTCCATCTCTCTAATGCAAGAGTTAACCAGTATTCTCTTTCATTCATCCCTTTCTCTGGTAAACTCTGGAACTTCCTGCCTGTTTCTGTATTTCCACCTTTCTATGACTTGAGTTCCTTCATGAGGGAAGTTTCAAGGCACTTATCCTCCAATTTTTTACTACTGCTTCAAACCTTATTTGGGACCAGCATCTCAGTGGCCTTTTTTTTTCAGTGGATTTTTGTTGCCCTTGGCCAGTGTCCCTCTTGCATAAAACACACACACACACACACACACACACACACACACACACACACACACACACACACACACACATATATATATATATATATATATATATATATATATATATATATATATATATATATATATATATATATATATATATATATATATATATATATATATATATATATATATATATATATATATATACATTATAGATTTTTTTTACCACTTTTGGTTTCTTTACCTAAGAAGACCCCATTTTCCCTGCACTTGTGCATCCAACCAGAGGTAGGTTGCCAATAATCCAGCATACAGGGGAAGAAAAGCATCTCCAATATAATTAATAATTATAGGTAACTATAAAAACAGACTTTAACCAGAAAATCTTGATTTGTTATTAAACACAAAAATACCCATAATCATTAATTACTTACATTGCTAAATAGAATCCCAAGTATAGGAAAGACAATACACCTTTTGCTGCCATACGATTCGTGAGGCTCAAATAAATTATGGTTGAAAAAAAAACTTCCTTAGTACAGCACATCACTCCAACCATAGAGAGCACTTCATATTCAACAAAGGAAAAGACAAAGGATGAAGGAATAGAAAGAAAGGAAAGAAAACATCCCAAATCCCAGTCTCTCTAAGGCCAGTAGCATTCAACTAAACAGGAATACGAGACAAATGAGTCAACTCAACTCAGAATGACAGAACCTCCAAGCAGACTGTCAAGTCTGCCTGGGAAGACATAAGACACAAGACAGACAAATGCACAGAACTGAACTGGCAGATATCTCTCAATACACACCTAGAGAGACTTGAGAGTGGTATTTCAGGATTCAAATACTGGCCAACAAAATGTACACAACTGTGAGGTACATATCTACTCCCTAGCCACTCAACCAAATTACTAGTAAGACCCATAAACACAAAACTCCTCGAATGTACCAGCTCTCTTAACAGCACACCCGTCTCATCCGAACTTAGACCACCAACTGCCCAGAAAACAAAGAGACAAAGCACTCCCAGGCTATGCTGGTCACATGGCAAGGGGAGGGAGCAAGGTGGATGAAAGACGTCTCCCCACACTTGCAGCTCCCAAGACTATCTTGCTCTAAGAAGCATTTAATTTTCCTTAAATCACTGTACTTATGTTTTAAAGGTTTGCCGGGATTTTGTCTTTGCATACTGGGCAATGACTTTTCTTCTTTCTTGAGTATCAAGATGAGAAAGGGGGAAATGAAAAGGAGAACAACTGATCAGGCTAGCAAGAACTTATTGTAAACACAATACACACACCGAGTGGGCATGACTCACTCAACTCTCCCTTGCCCCACACAACTCACAATCCCCCTTGACATAAGGACTTGTCCCTTACAATAGAGTATACAACCCCAAGACCAGACACAATCAGCCCCAGGGAGAAAGCATCCAAATGAGATGTGTAACATCTCTATGGTAAAAAGATGCAAAGGTCATCATATATGTAACATCTCTATGATAAAAAGATGCAAAGGTCATCATACATTTCCATGTACACCAAGCAAAACATTTTTCATTACCTTTACAGCATCATATGATGTAATACAGCTCACAATGTTTATTGGTACAGTAAAATCCCTCTCGTCCGGCATTTGAGTATCCGGCAGCTTCAAGTATCCGGCACATTTTTCCCCAAGCCTTAAAATCAATAAAAAATCAATGTGTGCTCATAAAAATCGATTAAAATTCCCACGCGAGGCATACTTTGTCCCCTCGCCACCAGAGCGCACTGCTTCGCGCCACCCGCGGCCCACTGCACTGTGTTTACTCAGTGACTCAGTCCCGTGTGTGCACTGTTTATCGCCTGACGCCTTCATCATGCCTAAAGTTGTAGAAAAGAGGAAGTGTGTTGTGCTTACACTTAAGCAGCTGATCAGATCAGCTGCTGATTAGGATCAGCTGATCTTTGTTATGGTAAGATGTGTGAGTGTAGGGTGGTAATTGTGGACATAATTTCACTTCTATTCAAGTATCTGGCAATATTCAAGTATCCGGCATGTCAGCGGTCCCGTTGATGCCGGATAAGAGGGATTTTACTGTATAATCCTTGTGGTATGGTGCAAGGTTGGTAACCCTACTGTGCTAAGTTGCCAGTTACAAGGGGATTTGTGATTGGTATACTATAAGATACTGGTATGGTGTGGAGAATGCACTCCATGAACCATTATCTGCTCCACAGAAAGGACTCAAACAGCTGTGTTGACACTAATTCAATAGTAGTACAAGATGTTATTCAGGCTTCCAACATATGATGTTACTTAGTTCTAACAAACACTGACAGTCAGGATTAAGTCAGTATGGAGTCACGATGCTATATGACAATAAACAGATGAGCAGAATGAGACATTAAAATGCTAAGGAGGCGGAGCTTAGGATTTCATCTGTTTCATTCCCAAGTGACACACTCCATTGTTTGTGTCAATACTAATCACCCCTCCCTTCCCCTGTTGATTTACTAATCTTATCATGCAGTTCATATCAGTACTTTCTGTAATATTTAATTTCATAACACATTCCTTGTTTAATATTCACCTCAGTTTTGTTGCCCTTGGCCAGTGCCCCTCCTACATAAAATATGAATAAATAAAAAAATACATAGTAAGTCATCTAGTTTATCTTGTAAGAAGCAGACACAAATAAATTGAATTTCTACCAATTTAAACATGATGGAGTTAAGAATGAGTAAAAAGGAAAAGGCTTTATAACTAATATCCTAAGCTGTATTGCCCCCATTCCTTTTTGGTTCTCTGCTCTTCAGCTTTTCAGTCAGCTGTGGTTGATCTGAGTCAAGGGTTTATGATCTATTCTTTTTTTCTAACAGAACCGGCAGGCTTTTTTCTCTTTTGAGATTCTAGGAACTTATCCTTATCAGCCACAAAAGGCTGTACTTTAGTGGTGGCTCTTACCAGGCTCATTTAAATATCTCAAAGAATAAGGATCTTGAAGGAGATAACCATATCATGTTCACCTATGTTGACGAAGATCCCAAACTTAGATCTTTCATTAATATAACCATATCACATCCACCTATTTTGGTAAAGAACCCAACCTTGTATCTTTCATTAGCATAACCATATCAAGTCCACCTATTCTGACAAAGATCCCCATCTTGGATCTTTCATTAGAATTATGTTCTTTATTGAAATCTCTTATGAGCCTCTTAATTCGGCCTCTACAAAAGATGTTTCTATGAAGGCTGCTTTTCTTCTGGCATTAGCAATGGATGACAGGGTTAGTGAGTTTCTGAATTTTCAGCAGAGGTTTGTCATTCAAGGGACTGGTTCTTAACCCTTAAAGGATTGGGACATTCCTCATGAACATCTCTCCTAGCTGGGCTACTTTTGACAATTCAGCAAAAGTAGGTCATTTTCCATCACCAATTTCACCACTCTGCATTGATCATTTACTTAATAATAGTATCACAGTACTTGAGCCTTCCATCACCAGAATCTCATGCACTTTATATTTCTCCCCGGAACCATGCCAAGTCTGTTCTCCAACTAGCCAAAAACTGCTTCATTAACCCTTTCCTTCCGGTGCTTAAATTATTTTCCCGTTTTGTATGACGGCTAAAAATGGTAAACCTAGAAATTGTCAGAAAATTGTTTGAATACTAATAATTATTTTCTCTTTGTTATTCTGAATACAATGATATACTTTGTAGCTCGATGTGACCTCTGAAAGTTGAGTTTATGCCTTATAAAGGATTCCTCCTCCTCCCGCTGTGTGATCCGTCATCCAGAAACAGCCCGGAGAGCGATGACGCCACACGCACACACACACTCTCTCTCTCTCTCTCTCTCTCTCTCTCTCTCTCTCTCATCTTGGAGGGGAAATTGTACACTTCCAATGAGAGAGAGTAAGAGAGAGAGAGAGAGAGAGAGAGAGAGAGAGAGAGAGAGAGAGAGAGAGAGAGAGAGAGAGAGAGAGAGAGAGAGAGAGAGAGAGAGAGAGAGAGAGAGAGAGATTTCATCCCTTTTCATATCAAGTTTCAGGCAAATAATATTATCTCTCTCTCTCTCTCTCTCTCTCTCTCTCTCTCTCTCTCTCTCTCTCTCTCTCTCTCTCTCTCTCTGACAAGTTACCTTCTCCCATTTTATGATAAAATCAAAGATGATGAAAAAATTAACATGAAAGAATGATAGGTACCATCTCTCTGTTCTGATAAAACAGGTGGATTCTGTAAATAATTTTCCGAGTCCTCACTAATGTCTTCGCTTTCTTCAGTTTCTTCTTCTAAATATTCACTGTCACTGTCTTCAAACTCAGAAGCACTGCTAAATACATATGTTGTGTCCTGCTCCATGGTGAGTTATGATCTGAGATCCTTCGCTCTTATCAGGATGTCTCTTCGCACTTATCATGGTGCTTTCCACCCGGCGAGTGCTTTCCACCCGGCGGGTCGCTGGGGTTGCCAAGTGTCGCCCGGAGAAAGGGAAAATAGCTTAGTTACCGCTAAATTTCCAGAGCTAGTGACAACATTACATGTGGAAACATGCCAGACACTTCCACTCACACCATCTGACTCGAGAAACCGCGCTTGGAGCTCAAAATTGAGGCGCGAAAATTCTTGATTACGGATATGATCGCTGTCACTACGGACGCATTTTTGCAATCGTATGTATACGATTGCCGGAAGGAAAGGGTTAATAGAAAGTGTCAAAATCTTTCAAGATCTAACTCCCCTCGTGACTTCTGGCACATAACCAAAAACATTTTCCATAACTTTGCTTCTTCTTCTTGCTCTCCTTTTTTTTCAACCAGATGACACCACTACTAGCACATCTATCTCTAAAGCTGAACTCTTCATGCAAACCATTGCTAAAAACTCTACCTTGGATGATTCAGGGCTTGTTCCTCCCTCTCCTCCACCCTCTGACTACTTCATGCTACCTATTAAAATTCTTTGCAATGATGTTTTCCATGCCCTCACCGTCCTAAACCCTCAGAAGGCTCATGAACCTGATGGGGTCCCTCCTATTGTTCTCTGAAACTGCACCTCTGTGCTTGCACCATGACTAGTCAAACTCTTTCAACTTTGTCTGTCAACATCTATCTTTCCTTCCTGCTGGAAGTTTGCCTACATTCAGCCTGTTCCTAAAAAGGGTGACCACTCTAATCCCTCATACTACTGTCCTATTGCTTTAATTTCCTGCCTATCTAAAGCTTTTTTAATCTATCCCCAAAAGGAAGATTCTTAAAGCTTTTTTAATCTATCCCCAAAATGAAGATTCTTAAACATCTATCACTTCTCAACTTTCTATCTGATTGCCAGTATGGGTTATGTCAAGGCCACTCTACTGGTGATCTGGCTTTCCTTAGTGAGTCTTGGTCATCCTCTTTTAGAGATTTTGGTGAAACTTTTGTTGTTGCCTTAGACATATGAAAAGCTTTTGATTGAGTCTGGTACAGAGCTTTTATTTCCAAACTACCCTCCTACGGCTTCTATCCTTCTCTCTGTAACTTCATCTGAAGTTTCCTTTCTGACATCATTGCAAAGAATTTTAATAGGTAGCATGAAGTAGTCAGAGGGTTGAAGAGAGGGAGGAACAAGCCCTGAATCATCCAAGGTAGAGTTTTTAGCAATGGTTTGCATGAAGAGTTCAGCTTTAGAGACAGATGTGATAGTAGAGGTGCCATCTGGTTGAAAAAAAGGAGGGAAAGAAGAAGAAGCAAAGTTTTTGAAAATGTTTTTGGTTATATGCCAGAAGTCACGAAGGGAGTTAGATCTTGAAAGATTTTGACACTTTCTATTAATGAAGGAGTTTTTGGCTAGTTGGAGAACAGGCTTGGCATGGTTCCGGGGATAAATATAATATAAAGTGCATGAAATTCTGGTGATGGAAGGCTTAACTACTTTTTTTTGGGCCACCTCTCTATCATGTATAGCATGAGAACAAGCTGTGTTAAACCAAGGTTTGGAAGGTTTAGGTCGAGAAAAAGAGTGAAGGATGTATGCCTCCATGTCAGACACTATCACCTCTGTTATGCACTCGGCACACAGCGATGGGTCTCTGTCACAGAAGCAGTAGTCATTCCAAGGAAAATCAGCAAAATACCTCCTCAGGTGCCCCCAACTAGCAGAGGCAAAATGCCAGAGGCACCTCCACTTAGGGGGATCCTGAGGAGGGATTAGAATGATAGGACAAGATACAGATATGAGATTGTGATCATTGGAGCCCAATGGAGAAGATAGGGTAACAGCATAAGCAGGATTAGAGGTTAGGAAAAGGTCAAGAATGTTGGGCATATCTCCAAGATGGTCAGGAATACGAGTAGGGTATTGCATCAATTGTTCTAGGTCATGGAGGATAGCAAAGTTGATGGCTAGTTCACCAGGATGGTCAGTGAAGGGAGAGGAAAGCCAAAGCTGGTGGTGAACACTGAAGTCTCCAAGAATGGAGATCTCCGCAAAAAGGAAGAGAGTCAGAATGTGCCCCACTTTGGAAATTAAGTAGTCAAAGAATTTCTTATAGTCAGAGGAGTTAGGTGAGAGGTATACAGCACAGATAAATTTAGTCTGAGACTGACTCTGTAGTCGTAGCCAGATGGTGTAAAACTCAGAAGATTCAAGAGTGTGGGCATGAGAGCAGGTTAAGTTATTGCGCACATAAATGCAACATCCAGCTTTGGATTGAAAATGAGAATAGAGAAAGTAGGAGAGAACAGAAAAGGGGATACTGTCAGTTGCCTCAGACACCTGTGCTCGCTATTTTCAATAGTTTCAACAGTTTATCACTGAATGTTGAAATATATTATTACATTAAGTAGGAAAAACTCTCATGAACAGAATACAGAAAACTCCACATATTGAAAATACAGTCATCTTTAGCAACATGTTACTCGTTGCAACCATCACGGCAGCACGACACATGGCACAGTTATGCAGGCAGGCTCCACATGACCATACAATGCATCTAAAATTTAGAACACCCCAGCCACTAGGGGAAGGTCTTTTATGTTGCTTAAAGCACTTATTACCTGATTAGCAAAAGGGAAAAAAAGTATTTTGGGCTTTTACAGATTAAGGAGACATATTTTATAGGGGAAGGAATGTGGGATGTTTTGAAATTGTATAGTGGAAGTGGTGGGTTGTTAAAAGGGGTGAAAAGTTTTTATGAGAATAGATCATATGTAAGAGAAAAAACAGCACAAGTAAATGATCTCTGGTTAAGGTGGTGCTACGTCAGGGACATGTAATGTCACCAATGCAATTTAAAATCTATATGGATGGTGTGGTAAGGGAAGTTAATGCTAGAATGTTGGGTTGAAGATTGGATCTGGTAACAGTAGAGGGTGAAGAATGGAGTGCGAGTCAATTGTTGCTGGCAGATGACACAGTATTGGTGGTGGATACAAAGGAGAAATTAGTTAGGCTTGTAGATGAGTTTAGACAGATGTGTAGGAGAAGGAAACTGAAGGTTAATGTAGGTGCACCAGGGATGCAGGTGGTAGGATAAATGTAAGGCTGAACAGTGAGAAGTTGGAGAACAGACTGTTTCAAATATCTTGGATCTACTCGTACAGTAACACTGGATGGAGGAGTAGAGAGAGGTTAGAGCTAGACTGAAGGAAGCAGGAAAAAGTGTTAAGAGGAATGAATAGATTGTTTGAGAGTGGGGCACTTGGAATTAATGTAAAAAAAAAATTACATAAAGGGACAACAGTGCCTATTGCACTGTAAAGTGCAGAGACCTGGAGTACAGGAGTAGCAGACAAGAAGAGATCGAATGTAATGGAAATGAGATGTCTAAGGAGTAAGTGTGAACTAGGATGGATAGTCAGAGAAGAGAGAGTGAAAAAGAGAACAGGTGGTGTGAGACTTGGCAGGACTGGCAGAGCAATGTTTACTAAGATGGTTTGGATATGTTGAGAGAGTGTAGGATGACAGGGTGATGAAGAGGATAGTAAGATCAAGTGTGAGAGGTGTAAACTTGCAAGACAGGCCATATAAGGGATGATTAGATAGTGTGAATGAGGCCTTGAAAGGAAGAGGACTGATACTGGACCATTGTAAAATGACTGTGGGTATCAGAAGTGAATGGAGAGCAGTTGGGAGTATATGAGGAATGATGTGGCCCTGTGACCTCTGAGGGAGATGCCACACATTTATAGTCTCACAGGTGTGGGACAATTGGGTGTGGTAGATGAGAGTACTTGTTATGAAGAAGCCTTGTTCTGGACCTAACTCTCCATGCTGTGCAACTGATCCCCATAAAGTGAGGACAGAAGTACTCTTCTTCCCTGTTATGGACCAAAGGTCCAAGAGAGTGGTGTGAATGAAAAGGAATGTGAAAGTTGTGTACCTTGTCTTTGCTACCCTCTGTTTTGGGGGAGACAGCCTTGGTATATGTATGTATGCATGTAGGTACAAACATGCTTCATGAAATCCATTGATACGAAAATCTTTATATTTTCAAAATCATGTATATTAAAAAAAAATTATGAATGTCAAGGGATGACACTACTACATGCCATGTAAGGGAATTTATTAATCTGTGAATTGAAAGCCAATGTGGAAATTTCCACCTGCATCATGCATAATATCAATGAATTATTGGTTTGTGTTGTGATTTGTATATAAGCTGTTAATTTATATTAAAGGGTAATTAAAGGTTAATATTGTACAAACTAAGTATTAGTTACTGCTATAAATAAACTGGGAAATAGATGTGAGTGGAAAGTGAAATATTTTTGTTTCTGACATGGCAAGACAGGAACCAAGCTAGCTGCTTATCCCCTGCTGTCAGTAGCAGTCGCCAACCACCCACCACCATAACAAGTCCTTTCAAGAATTATTTCTGCCACTCCACCAATTGCAGTTGTTAAATTCACTAAGTTAACAAGAACTTAGAAGCTGGAATCTAAAGACAACTGCAAAGAAGCTGTCTTTGCTACATAACACAACCAGCCAATGGCCAGGAACTCAATGACTTGAATTCACCACCCCAGCTGTCATAGTTCCCTGTTAACCACATGTACCACAGCTAAGTTATCAGTTATTTATAATTATATTTAGCAATGATATCTGTGATTGTGTGTTAGCTGGGAGAGCATAAGGGTGAGTGTAAAGGTCTAAAACATTCCCATAGCCAATGATGGGGAAATAATGGCCAAGACAAAAGCACCCTTTGGCATATGAATGAAACTTATGACATTCCATTTCAAGCTGATCACATCAAAGTTACTACAGTAGGGTACAGAACAAAGCACAGTCATTATAATGTACAACTGCAATAATACACTGAAATTATAATAAATATTTAATCGGAATAATGAACCAAGACTGGCATGATGAACTCATCACTCGTGCAAGCACTGGAATTTTAATAAATCGGTATAACAAAACAAAACTGGCAAGATGAACTTACCATTCATGTGAGGTCTAAAGCACTGTTCAGGGGATGCTGTGAACTTATCATTAAACCCAGCTGTGACCTCACTGAACGTTTCCCTTTGTGTCTCACAACACAAGGGGGCAGTCACAGCCTGCCCTCTAAAGACAATTCTCTTCCTCCACACAAAACTACAAGCACCTAATAACACCCACACCCTTCACTCAAAAATTTTAAAATCATCATGGCGACTCCTATACCAGCCTCGGAGTCCCCATCTGGGGAGGGGACCATAAATGTCCCCAGGTGAGACTGCCTTTCTGTCGATGACCCTAAGTGTCTTGACACCCCCCTCAACTTTTTTCTTCATTAACTTCTGCAACATTAAGGGTCTAAGATCTAATTTTCAATCTGTAGAACACCACCTCTCCTCTTCTAAACCTCATCTTCTTTTCCTCACTGAAACTCAGGTGTCTGAGGCAACTGACAGTAGCCCCTTTTCTGTTTTCTCCTACTTTCTCTATCCTCATTTTCGATCCAAAGCTGGATGCTGCGTTTATGTGCGCAATGACTTAACCTGCTTTCGTGCCCACGCTCTTGAATCTTCCGAGTTTTCCACCATCTGGCTACGACTACAGAGTCACTCTCATACTAAATTTATCTGTGCTGTATACCTCTCTCCTAACTCCTCTGACTATAAGAAATTCTTTGACTACTTAACTTCCAAAGTGGAGCACATTCTGACCCTCTTCCCTTTTGCAGAGATCTCCATTCTTGGAGATTTCAATGTTCACCACCAGCTTTGGCTTTCCTCTCCCTTCACTGACCATCCTGGTGAACTAGCCTACAACTTTGCTATCCTCCATGACCTAGAGCAATTGGTGCAACACCCTACTCGCATTCCTGACCATCTTGGAGATACGCCCAACATTCTTGACCTTTTCCTGACCTCTAATCCTTCTGCTTATGCTGTCACCCTTTCTTCTCCATTGGGCTCCTCCGATCACAATTTCATATCTTTATCTTGTCCTATCACTCCAATCCCTCCTCAGGATCCCCCTAAGCGAAGGTGCCTCTGGCGTTTTGCCTCTGCCAGTAGGGGGTACCTGAGGAGGTATTTTGCTGATTTTCCTTGGAATGACTACTGCTTCCGTGTCAGAGACCAATCTTTGTGTGCTGAGCGCATAACAGAGGTGATAGTGTCTGGCATGGAGGCGTACATTCCTCACTCTTTTTCTCGTCCTAAACCTTCTAAACCTTGGTTTAACACAGCTTGTTCTCGTGCTATACATGATAGAGAGGTGGCCCACAAAAGGTACTTAAGCCTTCCATCACCAGAATCTCCTGCACTTTATATTTCTGCCCGGAACCATGCCAAGTCTGTTCTCCAACTAGCCAAAAACTCCTTCATTAACAGAAAATGTCAAAACCTTTCAAGATCTAACTCCCCTCGTGATTTCTGGCATCTAGCCAAAAATATCTCCAATAACTTTGCTTCTTCTTCTTTCCCTCCTCTACTTCAACCAGATGGCACCACTGCTATCATATCTATTTCTAAAGCTGAACTCTTTGCTCAAACCTTTGCTAAAAACTCTACCTTGGACGATTCTGGGCTTGTTCCTCCCTCTCCTCCACCCTCTGACTACTTCATGCCACGTATTAAAATTCTTCGCAATGATGTTTTCCATGCCCTCGCTGGCCTAAACCCTCGGAAGGCTTATGGACCTGATGGGGTCCCTCCTATTGTTCTCCGAAAATGTGCCTCCGTGCTTGCACCTTGCCTAGTCAAACTCTTTCAGCTCTGTCTGTCAACATCTACCTTTCCTTCTTGCTGGAAGTTTGCCTACATTCAACCTGTTCCTAAAAAGGGTGACCGTTCTAATCCCTCAAACTACCGTCCTATTGCTTTAATTTCCTGCCTATCTAAAGTTTTTGAGTCTATCTTCAACAGGAAGATTCTTAAACATCTATCACTTCACAACCTTCAATCTGATCGCCAGTATGGGTTCCGTCAAGGCCGCTCTACTGGTGATCTTCTGGCTTTCCTTACTGAGTCTTGGTCATCCTCTTTTAGAGATTTTTGTGAAACTTTTGCTGTTGCCTTGGACATATCAAAAGCTTTTGATAGAGTCTGGCACAAAGCTTTGTTTTCCAAACTACCCTCCTACGGTTTCTATCCTTCTCTCTGTAACTTCATCTCAAGTTTCCTTTCTGACCGTTCTATTGCTGCTGTGGTAGACGGTCACTGTTCTTCTCCTAAATCTATTAACAGTGGTGTTCCTCAGGGTTCTGTCCTGTCACCAACTCTCTTCTTATTGTTCATTAATGATCTTCTAAACCAAACTTCTTGTCTTATCCATTCCTACGCTGATGATACCACCCTGCACTTTTCCACGTCTTTTCATAGACGTCCAACCCTTCAGGAGGTAAACATATCACGCAGGGAAGCCACAGAACGCCTGACTTCTGATCTTTCTAAAATTTCTGATTGGGGCAGAGCAAACTTGGTATTGTTCAATGCCTCAAAAACTCAATTCCTCCATCTATCAACTTGACACAACCTTCCAGACAACTATCCCCTCTTCTTCAATGACACTCAACTGTCCCCTCTTCTACACTTAACATCCTCGGTCTGTCCTTTACTTATAATCTGAACTGGAAACTTCACATCTCATCTCTAGCTAAAACAGCTTCTATGAAGTTAGGTGTTCTGAGACGTCTCCGCCAGTTTTTCTCACCCTCCCAGCTGCTAACTCTGTACAAGGGCCTTATCCGTCCATGTATGGAGTATGCTTCACATGTCTGGGGGGTTCCACTCATACTGCTCTTCTAGACAGGGTGGAATCAAAAGCTTTTCATCTCATCAACTACTCTCCTCTAACTGACTGTCTTCAGCCTCTCTCTCACCGCCGCAATGTTGCATATCTAGCTGTCTTCTACATACCGCTATTTTCATGCTAACTGCTCTTCTGATCTTGCTAACTGCATGCCTCCCCTCCTTCCGCGGCCTCGCTGCACAAGACTTTCTTCTTTCTCTCACCCCTATTCTGTCCACCTCTCTAACGCAAGAGTTAACCAGTATTCTCAATCATTCATCCCTTTCTCTGGTAAACTCTGGAACTCCCTGCCTGCTTCTGTATTTCCACCTTCCTATGACTTGAATTCCTTCAAGAGGGAGGTTTCAAGACACTTATCCACCAATTTTTGACCACTGCCTTGACCCTTTTATGGGACTGGCATTTCAGTGGGCATTTTTTTATTGATTTTTGTTGCCCTTGGCCAGTGTCCTTCTTACATAAAAAAAAAAGTACTAAAATTTTAATAAAAATTTATTCAGAATAAACTAAAACTCACAAGACTAACTCACTAGCTGTACAAGCCGCTGCTCACCTATCTGCCCCCTTCCCCTTCATCCTTTTTTTCCCTTACCTCTCCCTTCTTTCGTCTTGTCTCAAACCTCCCTCCCTGTCAATCTGTTAGAGAGTGATACCTTGCTCTCTCTCCTACTCATCCATTTTATGTCATTTTCACTTCATCCTTTCTCGCTCTTTCTCACTCTCGTATACATAATTCCATTTTCATTTTCAATCAGTCTCCTTCTATTTTACCAATCCTTAGGATTGTTTATCTGAGATATATATATATATATATATATATATATATATATATATATATATATATATATATATATATATATATATATATATATATATATATGGCTATGACTTATGGAGGTTTACTGTATGTCTACGTGTGATGCCAACAGTGACTAAATATGGCCTCTACTTGTCAAAGCTGCATGAAACTCAGGATAGTAATTTAGGACTCAGCATGAAATTCAGGAGGGTACTACATATATTTGTTATGTTATATCAAATGTAGTAGTACAAATGTGCTTATTCTATTTTTTTTTTCAATTATGGAATATTTTATATTGTTTTCTGGTTCCCTGGAACCAATTAAATTTTTCCCATAGGTTCTTCAGTCACCATAAAACTACTATGATTGTAAGCTACTAAGCAAAGCTAAAGAAGTCACTGAAGAAATTATAATCAAATTATAATGCTGCTCATATTCATAGTCCTGGATTACAGGAAGGTAGGAAAGTAGGAAGCTACAGTAAAATCCCTTTCATCCGGCATTCGAGTATCCGGCAGCTTCAAGTATCCGGCACATTTTTCCCCGAGCCTTAAAATCAATAAAAAATCAATGTGTACTCATAAAATTGATTAAAATTCCCGCGCGAGGCATACTTTGTCCCCTCGCCACCAGAGCGCACTGCTTCGCGCCACCCGCGGCCCAGTGCACTGTGATTACTCAGTGACTCAGTCCCGCGTGTGTACTGTTTATCACCTGATGCCTTCATCATGCCTAAAGTTGTAGAAAAGAGGAAGCGTGTTGTGCTTACACTTAAGCAGCTGATCAGATCAGCTGCTGATTAGATCAGCTGATCTTTGTTATGGTAAGATGCGTGAGTGTAGGGTGGTGATTGTGGACATAATTTCACTTCTATTCAAGTATCCGGCAATATTCAAGTACCCGGCATGTCGGCATTCCCGTTGATGCCGGATAAGAGGGATTTTACTGTATAAGCACTATCAATCATGTCTATTTACAGTTAAATTAATACTGTCCAAAGAGAGCACAAGAGAATTTAATGGGATGTCACTAAATCAGAACTGCTAAATCATGCATTAATACAATATCACAAAAGTACAACCTCCAAGCTTGATGGATCTGCTGCCTCATCTAACAATTGTGAAATTTCCTGTCCAAGAGTGAGGCCTCGGATCTCTTCAGGGGTCATGATATGCTTCTCTGTCTTCAGACCTTCCTTTCTCTCTTCATGATGAAGCTCTTTTTCAACTTCTGCAGTAATCTTAAAAGACAAGATACATTTCTGTAAAATCTAGTAACTTTCTGATTTCCCTAAATTCTTATCCTAAAAGTTTTACTATGACAAAACTTACAAAAACACACAAAGTAAATACAGATGTGCATTCAATTCTTATTTCAAAAGAAGAAAGTGACAGTTGTTACCAAAGTTGTATAGAATATATGCAAACAGTAGCTATTAGCATGAGTTTCCTATATCACTAAATGATTCTTTGATTTGTACCAAAAAGTTAGTGCATGAGTAATATTGGTAAGTGATATTCCTAAAGTTATTTATACAGTGGAAAAAAAAATAGTTCTCCTCACCTGCTCAACTAATAACTCTTTTTGCCTCTCAGTTTCAAAAAGCTTTTTCAAGTAAGCCTTCTCACCCATGAATACCCCTAAACCATCTTGTGAGCGCTCATAGTATAAAGGGTAGAGACGTGTCACCATCACATTCACTTGTCCCACAAGACCTCCATCACAGTGAGTAGCTTCCAGGAATGATGGAAGTGGCCCATTCTGAGGCAGCAGGCCAAGGCGTGTCCACCACCGTGCCCGCCTTGTCATGTTGGTGTGCAAGCGGAGGCACAGTGTAGGAGAAGCCTGCAGACATAATCATATAAGGATATTACTGAATGGAGTATAAACTGAGAAATGGACTTTAATGCAAGTCAATGTCATGTGTCAGAGAAAATGGGCATGAAAAACATACAAATATGACAAGTTCAGAAAAGGATTTTTGGTACCATAAGAAGTGCACTTCTTTTCACTGTAATCTGAAGTTGAGTTCATATCTTTCTTACCGAGGAGCAGGTAAACAAGGTGAGTCAAATCTAGCTTCCCTAGCTCCCACACAAATAGCTAGTTATAGGTAGCCCATTAGGGAATTGAGACCCATACTCGCTACAGCAGCTGCTGCCCAGGAGCTGAGTGTGTAACATTTTAAGCCAACTAGTGCCCTATCCACACCTATGGGTCAATTGTTATACTGCTTTCTGATAGCCTCAGGGCACAAAGTTTATTGTGACTTTTCTCACATCCACTGCTTAGTCCAGTGTCCTTACTTCATCTGAGAAATTTATGAAGATCAGCAGTAGTAACAACAATGACCCTCAGCCCCTTACTTCTGACCATATCAGGAAGCAGGAGAAAGATGAAAACAAGTGGAAAAGTCTGTAGACAAAGAAGAAACAACATCTCAGCCAAGTTTGTATAAATCCCGACACCAAGCAATAGGTGCCTGCTCAACATGTGGGTCCTGCCTGCTGGTGTGGCTGCTTTGACAAGGTAGCAGTGGAGGATGCTCAGGGTATCTTTAATGAATACTGGAATCTAGGTGACTACAATGTGCATGACTCTTACAAAGCTTCAATGGAGTCACCATAGGAGGTTAAGTGAACACATATACTCGTACAAGACATGGCATGCCATAACAAGCAGCACATTTTTTTTACAGAAGGACCTCTGGTGTAGGGCAATAAAAAAAGAGGTACAAAAAAAGGCCCAGTGAAGTGCTAGTCCCAAAAGAGAACAGCAGGATGGATTATCCAAAAGTTGAAGGATAGGTATCTTGAAACCTCCCTCTTGAAAGAGTTGAAGTCATAGGAAGGAGGAAATACAGAAGCAGGCAAGGAGTTTCAGAGTTTACCAGAAAAAGGAATGAAAAACTGAGAATAGTGGTTGGGGGCATCCACATGGTCAAACTCTGTCTATCAGGCACACACTGTTACCATACCATAAGGTGAAGCAGAATGATATCATTAGTGTTGAAACAAAGGGAGCTGATATGGTAACAAACAGTGGTACCAGATTTTTATTTTTTTTTTTTATGTAGGAAGGACACTGGCCAAGGGCAACAAAAATCCAATAAAAAAATATGCCCACTGAAATGCCAGTCCCATAAAAGAGTCAAAGCAGTGGTCAAAAATTGATGAATAAGTGTCTTGAAACCTCCCTCTTGAAGGAATTCAAGTCATAGGAAGGTGGAAATACAGAAACAGGCAGGGAGTTCCAGAGTTTACCAGAGAAAGGGATGAATGATTGAGAATACTGGTTAACTCTTGTGTTAGAGAGGTGGACAGAATAGGGGTGAGAGAAAGAAGAGTCTTGTGCAGCGAGGCCGTGGGAGGAGGGGAGGCATGCAGTTAGCAAGATCAGAAGAGCAGTTAGCATGAAAATAGTGTTAGAAGACAGCTAGATATGCAACAATGTGGTAGTGAGAGAGAGGCTGAAGACAGTCAGTTAGAGGAGAGGAGCAGTGGCAGCTCGTGACTGTTACTGATTGGGGGGCTGTCTCACATTCAGACAAATAAAATCTTAAATGCTTTTATTGTTATTGTTTAACATACCATTGATTGATAGATTATAAAGATAGATAGATAATTATTTAATTCTTTAGGTCTTATCCTAACAGTAAATGCTTGACTTCCTTAGTGGTGGCTTAGGCTATTTGAAAAGGAAGTCCATTCTCCTGTTCCTGTTTTGTGCAGATCAATAACTTTTTCATTTAAACCTGGCATATTATTCATAGAAATCTTCTCTATTGAAATCATGGAAAGTGCAAGTTCTTTCAATGTAGAAACCGTCTTTGCTTCTTGTGCCATTTTGCAAAATACTGCTAGGCCTACCTGGGAAAAGAAAAAAAAAAACTATTTTATACAATGTTTCTGTGATTTTACACCATCTATGATAATCAAGATTGAGCACAAGCCATCACTGATCAATAATATTTTAAAATCATACCTGACAAATTGAAAAACACTATCGAAAATAAGACCAACGCAAGAACACTCACCTAACCACAACAACGGCCGAGACAAGACTGCACTGGACGCAGTCCACACTCGCCATTCCGCCCGGGAAGCCTCCCCCCATTTCTCTCCGCTTTCGTATCATTACATAGTAAATAATTTCCGTACTTCCTCATTGTTTTGCAGTATTTTTTTTTTCATTTAAACATATGAGAAATGGTGTTTTCATGTGAATAATAGTCAAACATAAATAAATTAACATTATTTTTGTGAATCCTAGAAATCCACTGGGGAGGCTGCAGTCTCGCAGTCCCTATTGATGAGCCACCACTGGAGAGGAGTTGATGAGACGAAAAGCTTTTGATTCCACCCTGTCTAGAAGAGCAGTATGAGTGGAACCCCCCAAGACATGTGAAGCATACTCCATACATGGATGGATAAGGCCCTTATACAGAGTTGGCAGCTGGGGAGGTGAGAAAACTGGCGGAGACGTCTCAGAACACCTAACTTCATAGAAGCTGTTTTAGCTAGAGATGAGATACGAAGTTTCCAGTTCATATTATAAGTAAAGGACAGACTGAGGATGTTCAGTGTAGAAGAGGGGGACAGTTGAGTGTCATTGAAGAAGAGGGGATAGTTGTCTGGAAGGTTGTGTCGAGTTAATAGATGGAGGAATTGAGTTTTTGAGACATTGAACAATACCAAGTTTGCATCTGCCCCAATCAGAAATTTTAGAAAGATCAGAAGTCAAGCGTTCTGTGGCTTCCCTGCATGAAATGTTTGCCTCCTGAAGGGTTGGACGTCTATGAAAAGACGTGGAAAAATGCAGGGTGGTATCATCAGCATAGGAGTGGATAAGACAAGAAGTTTGGTTTAGAAGATCATTAATGAATAATAAGAAGAGAGTGGGTGACAGGACAGAATCCTGAAGAACACCACTGTTAATAGATTTAGGAGAAGAACAGTGACCGTCTACCACAGCAGCAATAGAACAGTCAGAAAAGAAACTTGAGATGAAGTTACAGAGAGAAGGATAGAAACCGTAGGAGGGTAGTTTGGAAATCAAAGCTTTGTGCCAGACTCTATCAAAAGCTTTTGATATGTCCAAGGCAACAGCAAAAGTTTCACCAAAATCTCTAAAAGAGGATGACCAAGATTCAGTAAGGAAAGCCAGAAGATCATCAGTAGAGTGGCCTTGACAGAACCCATACTGGCAATCAGATAGGTTGTGAAGTGATAGATGTTTAAGATTCTTCCTGTTGAGGATAAATTCAAAAACTTTAGATAGGCAAGAAATTAAAGCAATAGGATGGTAGTTTGATGGATTAGAATGGTCACCCTTTTTAGGAACAGGTTGAAGGTAGGCAAACTTCCAGCAAGAAGAAAAGGTAGATGTTGACAGAGGTGAAAGAGTTTGACTAGGCAAGGTGCAAGCATGGAGGCACAGTTTCGGAGAACAATAGGAGGGACCCCATCAGATCCATAAGCCTTCCGAGAGTTTAAGGCAGCGAGGGCAAGGAAAACATCATTGCGAAGAATTTTAATAGGTGGTATGAAGTAGTGAGAGGGTGGAGGAGAGGGAGGAACAAGCCCAGAATCGTCCAAAGTAGAGTTTTTAGCAGAGGTTTGAGTGAAGAGTTCAGCTTTAGAAATAGATGTGATAGCAGTGGTGCCATCTGGTTGAAAAAAAGGAGGGAAAGAAGAAGAAGCAAAGTTATTGGAGATATTTTTAGCTAGATGCCAGAAGTCATGAGGGGAGTTAGATCTTCAAAAGTTTTGACATTTTCTGTTAATGAAGGAGTTTTTGGCTAGTTAGAGAACAGACTTGGCATGGTTCCGGGGAGAAATATAAAGTGCATGAGATTCTGGTGATGGAAGGCTTAACTACCTTTTGTGGGCCACCTCTCTATCATGTATAGCACAAGAACAAGCTGTGTTAAACCAAAGTTTAGAAGGTTTAGGACGAGAAAAAGAGTGAGGAATGTACGCCTCCATGCCAGACACTATCACCTCTGTTATGCGCTCAGCACACAAAGATGGGTCTCTGACACGGAAGCAGTAGTCATTCCAAGGAAAATCAGTAAAATACAGTAAAATCCCTCTCATCCAGCATTCGAGTATCCAGCAGCTTCAAGTATCCGGCACATTTTTCCCCGAGCCTTAAAATCAATAAAAAATCAATGTGTACTCATGAAATCGATTAAAATTCCCGCGCAAGGCATACTTTGTCCCCTCAGCACCAGAGCGCACTGCTTCGTGCCACCCGCAGTCCACTGCACTGTGTTTACTCAGTGACTCAGTCCCGTGTGTGCACTGTTTATCGCCTGACGCCTTCATCATGCCTAAAGTTGTAGAAAAGAGGAAGCGTGTTGTGCTTACACTTAAGCAGCTGATCAGATCAGCTGCTGATTAAGATCAGCTGATCTTTGTAATGGTAAGATGCGTGAGTGTAGGGTGGTGATTGTGGACATAATTTCACTTCTATTCAAGTATCCGGCAATATTCAAGTATCCGGCATGTCGGCGGTCCCGTTGATGCCGGATAAGAGGGATTTTACTGTACCTCCTCAGGTCCCCCCAACTAGCAGAGGCAAAACGCCAGAGGCACTTTCGCTTAGGGGGATCCTGAGGAGGGATTGGAGCAATAGGACAAGATAAAGATATGAAATTGTGATCGGAGGAGCCCAACGGAGAAGAAAGGGCGACAGCATATGCAGAAGGATAAGAGGTCAGGAAAAAGGTCAAGAATGTTGGGCATATCTCCAAGACAGTCAGGAATACAAGTAGGGTGTTGCACCAATTGCTCTAGGTCATGGAGGATAGCAAAGTTGTAGGCTAGTTAACCAGGATGGTCAGTGAAGGAAGAGGAAAGCCAAAGCTGGTGGTGAACATTGAAGTCTCTAAGAATGGAGATCTCTGCAAAAGGGAAGAGGGTCAGAATGTGCTCCACTTTGAAAGTTAAGTAGTCAAAGAATTTCTTAAAGTCAGAGGAGTTAGGTGAGAGGTATACAGCACAGATAAATTTAGTATGAGAGTGACTCTGTAGTCGTAGCCAGATGGTGGAAAACACGGAAGATTCAAGAGCATGGGCACAAGAGCAGGTTAAGTCATTGTGCACATAAATGCAGCATCCAGCTTTGGATTGAAAATGAGGATAGAGAAAGTAGGAGGGAACAGAAAAGGTGCTACTGTCAGTTGCCTCAGACACCTGAGTTTCAGTGAGGAAAAGAAGATGAGGTTTAGAAGAGGAGAGGTGGTGTTCTACAGACTGAAAATTAGATCTTAAACCGCAAATGTTGCAGAAGTTAATGAAGAAAAAGTTGAGGGGGGTGTCAAGACACTTAAGGTCGTCGACAGAAATGCAGTCCAATCTGGGGACATTTATGGTCCCCTCCCCAGATGAGGTTGTAAACCATAATTTCTACCCCCATTCACCAGGCAAAGAAAAGCAATGTTTGAAACTGATGTCTGCTGGCAACACACAGGTATTTAAGTCATTGTTAGTGTGGGCTTGGGAGACAGGTGGTTGTTACTGATGTCTAGTGAGGTACATCATAACTATGGTTCACAATAAGATAAAAGACAAAACCAAGAAAACTGCATTATGCAGCATGATAATTGCTGCACTATGTATTTACCTAGTTGTGATTTACGGAAGGGGAGTAATCTCATAGTATCCTGTCTCTATATCTATCCAATTTTGGTCTTAAAAGCATGGACAGTTACAGCATTGACAACGTCTTCACTGAGATCATTCCATTTGTTCACACTTCTATGAGGAAAACTATACTTCTTAATGTCTTTTCTACAGTTAACTTTCTTCAACTTCTTACTGTGTCCCCTTGTACTCTGTGTGTCTAAATTTATAAAACATTTTTTGTCCACAATTTCCATACTATTTATCATTCTATAGATGTTTATTAAATCTCCTCTCTCTCTCCTATTTTCAAGGGTAGGAATTTCCAACATTTTTAATCTCTCTTCATAGGTTGACTTACTGAACTCTGGAACCATCTTACAGACTGCTCTTTCTAATTTTACAATATTTATCTTTGTATGAGGTGACCACACCACTGCCGCATATTCCAATCTTGGTCTTTTCATGGAAATCAACAACTTTTTTTATCATTCCTTCATCCAAATATGAGAAAGCCATTCTTACTTTTTTAGCAAATTCATTGCCTCTCCAACAATTTTATCAGTGTGTCTGTCTGAAGGCAAATTTTCAGTAACTGTTACTCCCAAATCCACTTCCTCTTTTGACTTCTTTAACTTCATGCCTTCCATCTCATAATGATATTGTATTCTTTTCTTACTCTTACCAAATTCCATTACTTTACATTTACTTAAATTGAATTCCATTTGCCAAGATTTACTCCATCTATTTATCTTATTTAAATCATCTTGCAGTATCATACAGTCATTTACATTTTCTACCCTTCTCATCAGCTCAGCATCATCCGCAAATAAGTCTATTTCTTCATTTATGTCGTTCACATATATTACAAACATTATCGGTCTCAACACTGACCCCCTGTTACCATTAGTTACTTACAGCCAAGATGAATTTTGGTCTTGTATTACAGTTTTCATCTCTCTATCATCCAGATAATCCTCCATCCACTCCAACAGTCTTCCTTCAGTTTTTCCATAATTTTCTTTATCTTCCATAGCAATCTTTGGTGTGGTACTTTGTCAAATGCTTTCTTCAAGTCTAAGTAGACACCATCCACTCATCTGTCTCTCTCCTGTACAATATCGACTACACTTGAATAAAAGGACAATAAATTCATGGAGCATGATCTTCCCCTCCTAAATCCAAATTGACAATTTACTAAAACTTTATCTCTTTCCAAGTGTTCCATCCATCTTTCCTTTATTGCTCTTTCACATAGTTTTCCTACAATACTAGTCAAGGACACTGGTCTATATGTGCGGGCAAGGAGGAGAGAAGATGGGAATGGTGCAAAGACTGCTTATAAAGATGAAGTGAAAGGGGAACCCATACAATCATTTTACATGAACTGCAAATTGATTGTGAATTTGACTTTAGAAACTACAGTAGAACCTCGGTTACCAAACACCTCCCTTTCCGAATAACTCAGTTTTCGAACAAAGTTACTTAAATTCAAATACTACAAGATGTAGCAGAAACTCATATTTATTACTAATTTATAGTTTCTCTAAATATTTCCTTCATCCTTATATATTTGTATGAAAGGCACAGGGGGTAAGACAGTAACTCAATCTTTGAAATAAGTGTGATCCTGATGAAGAACCAGGGTTACCATATCATGGAATTTCATCTGCTAGTGTGGAAATATTGTAACATTTGGCACCATTTGGGGACCATCATTACTGCACAACTGCATTTTCCCACTGTTATGATCACCTTCATTTTGGCAGTGAGTGGGTTGCTCCTTTCTGTGTCACTCTGTAAGGCTTCCTTCACTTGATCAGTGACAAAGAGAATGCCTGCATGGTCTAAACAATAAATTTTGATGAGTTCTGTGTCACTAAGTTCATTCAATACATCCTTTCTGGATAAAAAATTTCAAAGTTGGAGATGTGGAGCAGTCATCTTAGCAGTGGGAGTGTCAGTCATTACCCAATAAGACATGGTGGACTGGTGTCTGAGAATGGATTAATCTATTTTACATTGATTCCTATGGGGATAATAGTTTTAGTTTTCAAACATTCTGGATTTCAAATGGCATTCAGGAACAAATTATATTTGAAAACCAAGGTTCTACTGTATATGTGGATGGACCCAAAAGTGACTTTGTTCATCATGTGCCTGGCAATGTCATACTTCCACACCTCTGTCCCACCAGACATTGTCCAAAGTTCAGGAATTATGAACACAGGCAGTGTCCATTACACCCCTTGGTGCTCGCTTCTGACATCATCAGCACTCCTTTCGTCTTCCTATTGCTATCTAGTAACAGTGGGTGTTTGAAGGACAGTGTTTGACCATGCGGATGCACCCTTAGAGAAGTGGACAGAATAGGAATGAAAGTCTTGTACAGCCAGGCCCCAAAAGGAGGAGAGGCATGCAGTTAGCATGATTAGAAGAGTAGTTTGTGTGAAAATGGTGAGAAAGGTGCAACACTGTGGTAAAGAGACAAGATGAAGACAGTCAGTTAGAGGAGAGGAGTTTATAAGAAAATATGTTTAGATTCCACCCTTTCTAGAAGAGCTGTGTGAATGAAATCCCCTAATATATATGAAGGGTACTCCATACATGGATGGATAAGGTTCTTGTAAAGAGTTAACAGCTTGGAGGGGAAGAGCGGGGATCTGAGAAAAACTAGTGGAGATATCTCAGAATGACTAACTTCATAAAAGCTGTTGTAGCTAGGGATGAGATGTGAAGTTTCCAATTTAGATTATTAATAAAGGTCAGACAGAGGACATTCACTGTAGAGGAAATTGAGTGCCATCGGAGAAGATGGTATTGTTGTCTGGAATGTTGTGTCAACTTGATAGAAGGAAGAATTGGGTTTTGGGGCAACTAAGTTTGCTCTGTCTGAATTAGAAATACAGTCAGGCACAAGAACATTTTGTACACCATTTGTAGTTTGTGCATTTTCTCATATGACCATTTCTTGTTATTATACTACTATACTACATAAAGTAAGTTATTTATATTAATTATACAGGGCATTTTCAGGTTATACTAGAGTTTTGTTCTTAAACTGCGCTGCAAATCAAATTACGGCATGCCAAAATCAGCCTAAACGGCGCCTAACTGAGGCTGAACAACACTACCTCTGTTGGTCTATCAGTGCATGGAGACATTTTTCTGCCACACTCATCAACTAGTCCTTTTAATTATTTTTATTTTTTTATCAAAATGTAATACATATCATATATATATATATATATATATATATATATATATATATATATATATATATATATATATATATATATATATATATATATATATATATATATATATATATATATATATATATATATATATATATATATATATATATATATATATATATATATATATATATATATATATATATATATATATATATATATATATATATATATATATATATATATATATATATATATATATATATATATATATATATATATATATATATATATATATTTTTTTTTTTTTTTTTTTTTTTTTTCTTTCTTTCTTTATTGAATTTGTAAAAAAAATGTTTGGTGTAGTGTAAAAGTAAGATATGAGAGTATTGGAGGGCATGCTGCTCCCTCAGCATTGGTAAAGCACTGAATTTTTTTTAAGTAAAAAAATTCAACAAAGGGGAGTTTACGTAACTACAAATTGGCACAGGTTGAGATTGGTGTAAATTAAGGACCCTTGAAGTTTCTACATTTCTGTGGTAGCACATTAAAACAGCCTTTTGCTTACAATACTAATAAATGGCAACCTCTTGAATATGTACTTAATCAAATTCTATATGAAAAATAATTTTCCACAATAATTCAGACCGTCAACACGGTAGCAAAGACATCTGGGGCCAGCTACCGTGATCTTCTCTCCTTTCATCAGTGCATTGTTCTCATCCTCCCCTTCACTCCTTAGTGCTGATTGAAGTATACAACATTGTGCTGTGCTACACAAGAGTGTGTAAGTAGCCACCTGGCTGGCTGCCTGGGTTCAATATATGGCGGTAGTGAGATCATGGAGGTAATCGATATAGCCAATAGTGACCTCCCTACCCTTCTGACCAATAAACAAACCCTATCCAACCCACCCTTCAATGCCACCCCTGAGAAGACCCTCAGCACTCCTGATGACTGAGCCTCCTCTCAGCAAGTACATCTTAGAGGGGGAAAACTCACTCACTTGGCAACAGCTCATTGCTAATTGTAGTGGCATGGATCCATGACATTCCCAGGGTGCCCCTTCCTACAACATTCCATCTTCAGACTGGGTGAGTGGGAGATTATTTGCAGGAGAGCCAGAAGGGACAAGTGACTATAACTACACCAAGGTGGGGCCACTTTTTTTTTTTTTTATGTAGGAAGGACACTGGCCAAGGGCAACAAAAATCTTGCAGAAGACATCACACTTGCAAACATTCAGGCTAGATTCTGGGTCTTGGACAGTGGTGGGGTGGTTGAGGTGACTTGACTTCCTCCCCAATACCTGTCATGACATTGGGAGATGGCTACGTCTCAAAGTGAGAGGTTCTATCCCCACCAAAATTTCCATCCTGCAGCTCAACTACAGGCCTTGTCCCATTCTCCTATCCCTCTTTTACTGCCTAGGGTGCCTCATGATAGGACACTCCATAAACACCTGCAGATTATCTGTCTGCTGTGCTTGGTGGCAATGGTCAGCCAGTACCAATGCCAAGGGTGTGGTGGAGGAGACAGTTATTTCATCACCTTTAACCCTTCCACATTGGTAGGGTGGTCATCTGGAAGTCATAGCAGTGCTTATTCACTGACTGTCCAGAAAGGAGACTGGTGCTGACGTCCCCATCTCCATTCTCATTTCTTGTGCATGCAGAAGCAATATGCCCAAGGACACAACAATGACAGCAATGAACACCACACCTTGGGGCACATGAAACACTTTTCCGATTTCCACCTGGACAAGAATCCCAATGATGAGCTAATCAGTCCTTTGCAAGATGATTATGTCCATTACACATATAGCACCGCTGACTGGAGGCAGCAACTTGACCTACACCACTAGCACCTCTGCCTCCGAAACACACTTACGGCACATCGATGGTTGTATCATCCCTTATCACGGCCCTAGCTCAAGTGAGTAGTTAATCCAAAGTAAGAGTGTCCATGCACACATCAGCTTTAGGAGCTAGCAAACACTGTCTGGGAGGCCAGTGACAAAGGCACACACCAGGCCCTGCTCTGACACTCCACCAAAGAGAGATGCCAGCCACTGGAGTTCAGCCATGAACACATCTGGAGATTCCCCTGACTGAAGTTTCCTGGAGATGAACATTTCATAGGTCACATATGGGTTGACCATGAAAGCAGCCAAAAGTGTCTCCTTGATTTTTACAGTCCTCTTCCTGTCCACCTCAACCAGCTGAAAGTAAAAAATGAAGGCTCCTCCAGAGAGACCAAGAGGAATCACACTCATCAAGTCACTGATGCCACTAAGCTTGCAGACAAGTTCAAGCTTCTCAAGCTATTCCACCACCGATTGTTTTTCACTGCCATCATACTCTAGTGTGAGCTTCAGGTCCAGGGAGTCTTCATTTTCAGACATTGTGCCTAGATAGCTTGAAAAATTAAAGACACTTTTCCTAGTGCAGTTTATTGTTGTGCAGTGAGATAAGGTGATCACAGGTAGATAACAATAGGGCAGGTACATGATGATCACTGCAGCAGTGACACTACCATGTACTCTGGTCACCATCTCCAGCCAGCTCAGCCATGTCCTCCTCATCTTGGTGTGGTCTCATGAAGCTTCCACCAGCTCTCCACAACCCACAGCTGCCTTGCTCTGTTGCCCTTGAGCCATGTCTTCCTCCCAAGGTGCTGCAGGAACTTCCCTCCACAGCACACCACGTCCTAGCTGGGGCTCAGCAAGAAACAGTTCTACCACTAAGGAGCAGAATAAGTGTAGGCAAGACAGACAGTCAGCTCCAATCTGCCAGCCACCCTCATGGCCTGTCAATCTTCCCTTCCCCCCCCCCCCCTTGTACTGGCATCACCTGCTTCAAATCAGGTGTTCACACACACACACACACACACACACTCATCCAACTTTAACAACACAGACCAAACAGTCATTAACAAAACACCTTGGCTGCGTGCCATGTTGGAAACTCACACCTTATGGCTGGAACAGGTATGAAGCTGCACTTCCCACAAATTTTTGCTATCTCCCATCTTTCCCTGGAAACTTCCACTTTACCATTCACTGAGATGCTGAGAGAGGCAGGCATAACAGGCTTCACCCTTATCACCCACCACAAACCCCACTGACCTCAGAAACCTTGGTGAGACACAACCTGTCCACAGGCTGTCCAGGGTCACCACTGGGCATGGAACCAATGGTGCAAGCTGGTTAAGCATACTGCCACTTAGATGCCATCAGTGCCAAGACCATTCTCAAGGCAAGAAGGAATCCATGGGACACCCACTGCTCCTCTCTTTCCTATTCTTCCTCTACCAAAAGGACCTGGACCTTCCTCCATTCCATGGAGGTCAGAACAAAGTTACATCATTCCGCTCTACAACAGCACTTCAGCCTCACTATCAGACACAGAGAAAATAGAAAGCCTGGCATGACACTTTCACCATAGGATCAGCATACCTATCCCCTCTCTGCCTACCTCCAACTCTAACCCAGGATATTGAGAGGACTCTATCCTTTTCAGGCCTCCCATCACTCACTCAACAATTCACACAACATGAGATGACCTCAGCACTCTCCACACTTAAGCCAGATAAAGTGCTGGGTCTTGACAAAATTCCTTGAGTTCCTTATCCACTTCACACAACCTTTATGCACCTGCCTCCTACAAATCTACAACTCCAACTGGCAATCTGGGGACTTCCCAACTAACTGGAAATCAACTGTTATTATCCCCATCCCAAAACCCGGGAAAGACCCCCATACTCCCATCAGCCTACAAGCCCACTGCTTTCCTCTCTTGTGTTAGTAAGCTGCTGGAGAGGATGGTGTGCTCCCACCTCACCTGGTGGCTGGAAGACACCCACCGATTAGGACTGGAGCAGTGTGGTTTTTGTCCCCGTCAAAGTACCGCTGATGTGCTGGGCTAGATAGAATACCACATCTGCAATTCTTACTGCCAATGCCAGGTCATAACAGCTCTTTCTCAACATAGAGGGAGCATTTGTCTTGGTACCACACAAGGGAATCTTACACAAGTTGGCATTGATGGGCATCACTGGCACCACCCTTGCTTAAATCCAAGACTTCCTCACCAACCACTCCTTCCAGGTGGCTGTAGGTGCCTCCCTATGATTCTCCTCATGACATCTGGTGTGGAGTTTCTCTGCAATCCATCCTCAGCCCTGTCCTTTTTAATGTCCTCCTCTCCAACCTCTAAATCTCACCTCACTCCCACTTTTACTCTATGCTAATGCTATTACAATCATCAGTCATGCACCCACACTGGGTCTGGCACAAATTCACCTGCAGAAGGCTGCCACTATATTGAAAGAATGGGCCACTGCCTTGGGGGTCACAATTAGCATCCCTAAAAGCACTCTCATGTGCTTCACCAAGAAAAGCTACCATCTCCACCCACTATCTTATGTCACCATGCACACCTTCCTGGGGTGCACCTAGACTGCCCCCATCTCTCATGGGCCAACTACATAGACTACCTCTGCATCTCCTGCAACAAACACCTTGATGTAATGAAATGTGCAATTGGTATCCATTTGGAAGCCAACTAAGACCTGCTACTCCACTACTACTGAACCACTGTCGGGGCCAAGATATAATATGGTTGCTGCATCTATGGATCCGTAGCACAATCCATCCTGGCTAAACTTGACCCTATTCAAAATGTTCCTCTGAGTATCTCCATGGTGGCCATGAAATCCCCCCAGTCATTTTTCTGCATGCTGAGAGTGGTATTCCTCCTCTGTCCACCCACAGGAAAATACTGCTGTGCCAACAACACCACAGGTTCTAAGGCCTGCCTCCTCAGAGGCATGTGAATGGGCAGAGGAGGAATACCAATCTCAGCATGCAGAAAATGACTGGGGAGGATTTCATGGCCCTCATGGAGATCCTCAGAGGAGCATTTTGGATAGAATGAAGTTTAGCCAGGGTGGATTGTGCTACTGATCCATAAATGTAGCAACCATATTGAATCTTGGCCCTGATGGTGGTTCAGTAGTAGTGGAGGAGCAGGTCTTAGCTCCCAAACAGATGCCAATTGTGCATTCCATTACATCAAGGCATTTGTTGCAGGAGATGCAGAGGTAGTCCATATGGTTGGCCCTTGAGAGATGGGGGTAATCCAGGTGCACCCCAGGAAGTTGTGCGTGGTGACATAAGGGACTGCCTTGCCGCCCATGAAGATAGTGGGTGGAGACTGTAGCTTGCTCTTGGATGTGGTAGCTTTTCTTTCAACACCACAGGATACAAGGCCTGCCTCCCTCTCATCCACTTGTTACACTATATTTCACCTCTGGGGTAGACCAGCAAGCCCCTACTTGGTTTCCTGGTGCACACCAACCTCTGCTGGTGTGAGCACTACTCTTACTGCACACCCTTCAACTCCCACATCTGCCTCCACAGCCAATCAACCTCATCTCATCTTTCCCTCCATGGCTGGACACTTCTCACAAGTTTGCCTTCCACATTCCTGGTCATTCTCCTAAACTCACAGCTAGTGGCTTAGCAGCAGTGCACTTCCAATAACTTGATCACTCATTCTACCATCATCACCTAAAGATATATAATGATGGATCTAAAAGTCATAACCCCTCCTCAATGGCTGCTATACATGACCCCAGCAATACTATCTGCAGGATGTGGAGACTCCCTCATACCACTGACGTTCTCACAACAGAACTATTTGCTTTTCTCCAGCTCCGATCTATCCTCACACCTAACAAAAGACCAAGGCACTGATCTACACAGACTTGCACTCATTCCTCTTCCTTATCCTCTCCTGAGATCCATGTTCTGCCACTCCGATTGTCCAATCCATCCAGCACTCCTTCCTCTGTCTCTTCAATGAAGGGTGGGACATCACCTTCAAGTGGGTGCCTTCCCACTGTGGCATCAGAGGTAATGAGGTTATGGATACTGTGGCAAAGATGGTCTTGTCACATTTCAACATCACCCCCCCTCCCACTCACACTCCACTCTGCCAAACAAATCATAACCCATTTCTGCCATTCATCACGGAACTCTTCACTCAGTGATGCCCTCCACTCCACATCCATGGGACTCTACCAGAGGGACTCCTCCCCACAGCCATGAGTAAAGAGACAGTCCTGAGTGATAGATGTTGGCCTTAATCTGCCATGCTCAACACATCCATACTGCCCCTGGTGCCCCACAGTTGAGGAAACTAATGAACACTTCCTCCTACAATGCTCTCATTTCTATTCCCATTGTGTTGTACTTTGCAACCAACTAATAACCCTTGGGATCAACATCTTCGACCTGCCCATCCTACTGGTGGCAGTGGGTGTTGACTCCCTCAAACAAATTGCAATTATCTACCTGAATTGTGCCTTCCTAAAGAAAACAGGTCAACTATCCTGCCTGTGATCACCTCATGGCTTGCACCTGGGATCATACCTATCTTCAGGATCATCGTAACCCTCAATAACAACAGCAACAACATGGGAAATGAAAAATGGAGAACATCACATATATGTGTGAATTGTATTATTATAAAGGCATTGACAGAATTCAATAACTATATTAAAAACAAGAAAACTGACACAGTGGGACTGCTTGAAAATAAATTAAGTGACATAGTAAAGACTAAATGATTAACATATGGAAATGTAACTTAGAAAAGAAAGTGAACAGAAAAGAAAGGAAAATTATATTCTTGGTTGAGGAGGATATGTTGATTATGGAAAGACTTCTGTGGTGCTATACAAATATATTCAGAGTACATACGACATGAAATGGAAATCTGTCTTGCTCAGATTGTAGTTGCCTTCTGCTTCACACTGTCTAATCTACCTTGAAAGTATTTGTACAGAACTCCATAAATCTTTCCATAACCATCAACATGCAACTGGTGGTAGTGGGGGCACATCTGCACTCCAAAGAGCTGAAGGTAGATGGACATGAGTAAGGAAAGAACCTGGCAGAAGCCAAAAAACCCTAGAAATAAAAGAGAGGAAGAAGGAGGAATTAGATAATGATATATATGCCATAAAGGACCAATACTTAGAGCAAAGAAGATTACAAGAAAAATGATAATGGATATATTTATAAGTGTTTGCAGGAATTGCTAAAAAAGAGTAACATAGTACATAATGATGATGGATTGCAATTATAAAGAAGAGTGCTGGAAGCAGTGGTACATTGAGGGAAGTGATGACTCTTGGGGAACCACTTTATTGAAACTGAAAATTGATAGTCTATTAATATAAAAGACATTGGAAAACACAAATTTAGAGGTAAGGTGATGCCATCTACTATTTAACAAAGGACAAGAACTTATTGAATATGTCTTTTTTAGATCATTTAGATACTCAGATTATTGGAGAAAAAATCAAGCAACATTTTACCAATATATGCACAACCCTCCCATCACTTGACCATTCACAACTACCTAGTTTTTTACCAATCAGTGACACCACTTCAATAGATCGTATCAGTGTGTACAAATCATTAAAACAACTTAAGATTACAAAAGCTTCTCCACCTGGATCATTACCAAAGAGGCCCATTAGGGAATTTGCCTATGAAATTAGCCTACCCCTCACTTATGTATACAACCTTTGTCTGAGCAATGGCATCTTTCCCAGTAGATGGAAAGAAGCGACAATAGTAGCTTTACCCAAGAAAAAGGTAATTTCCCAGCTAGGAGATTTACGACCATTGTCACTCACACCGGACTTGGGCAAAATATTGGAAGGGTATGTAGCTGTGTTGGTATTAGAAGACATTCGTCCCAATTTAGACCCATTTCAGTATGGAGACCTTAAAGGTAAATCTACCAGTCACTGTCTAGTCATGCTTTTAAACTCAGTTTTAAAGGGCCTTGATGTACCTAAGAAAATAGCACATATTGTTTTGATTGATTTTAAAAAAGCATTTGATTATATTGACCATACTGTAGCTTTAACAGAACTATTTTTATTAGGATGTAGACCTTCATTGCTCATGTTTGTGGCAAACTTTTTATCAAACAGAAAACATAGGGTTAGATATGATGATATTATTTCTGATTATGATATAACAACATGTGGAGTACCTCAGGGGACACGTCTTGGTCCCATTATTTTCTTGGCTGTTATTAACAGACTATGCAGAAATTCCCCAATTCATGTCAAATATGTTGATGATTTAACTATAATGGAAATAGTTGATGTAGAAAATACAGTAACTTTCACAATGCAAAATACCTTGGATAAATTAGCTCGGGATTGTGAAGTTATTAAGATGTGCCCAAACCCCCTTAAATGTGAAGTAATGATTGTGTGCCCACCCAAAAGACCTATCGTCTTCCCACTACTTAAATTAAATGGATACGAACTCCCGATAGTACACTCTTGCAAGCTACTTGGGGTTCACATTAATTCAGATCTTACTTGGAACGATCATATCACTCACATTGTCAGTAGAGCTAGCAGTCTCCTTTTTATCCTATATCGAGCAAGACAATTTTCTTTTAGTCCAAATGTAATGTTCATACTATACACATGGTACATAAGAACTGTCCTAGAATATGCTGCACCTGTATGGCACCCAGGTCTCACGCGTGCACAGCATAATTCACTTGAAAAACTTCAAAAGCGTTGCTTTAGAATCATATTGGGTGAGGCCTATCTGAACTACAACCATGCATTGCAATTACTTGGTACAGAATCATTACACAAGCGACGAGAAGCAGCAACAATAAATTTTGGACGGGGACTGCTCAACTCACCCGAGCTCAGAAATATGTTGCCACAGACCTTGCATGATGTCCATGGTAGGGAAACAAGGAGAGGTAGTCAACTCTTGCAGTCAGTAAGGTGTAGGACCTCAAGATACCAGAACTCTCCAATACCATATATTGTCTCTAAACTCAATGCCTTGTAAATACCTATGTACATGTTTTATATTTATTTTAGCAGCTTCTTGAGCTTATTTTACCTTTCATGTAGCTACCTAAATAGATACGCACTTGTTGTAAATCAAGACATGACGTTTTATAAATGACTTTGTAAAGCTTTCTTGATCAATAAACCATCAATTATTAATTATTATTATTATTTTGAGATGGAATATCCATGGGCTAAGAGCAATCATGCTATGAGGTACTTACAAAGAACAGAAGTAAAAGTACAATAGTTTAATTACAGAAAAAAATAACAAAATAACTGGACCACAGTTTACAGTGCAAAGAGGAAGCTGAAGAAAATGGGAGAAATAATTTGAAATCTATAAGGAAGGATTTGTATATGAGATGGTAAGAAAAGAAACAGGTAACAAACACTGATTCAACAACAGATGTGCATAAGTAACATCCAGTTGTAATGGCAGTCCTGCTTAGTTTACTGCAACTTCACACAAAAGGTACCAATAGTATTTGTAGGTGTCTCAGTGACTTCACTTCTTAATCTCTTCATTGCAGTGCAGTGAAAATGGCGCCCTCCCCCATATCCAGCTTATCAGCGTGCACAAAAATTTGAAGTGTCACTAATGAATATAAGTTTTAACATAATCCTCACATACTATATCTATAAAAAAAAAACACAAAATAAAATAGTGCACACAATGGAATATTAATTACTTGATAACCGTGAGATGTATCCATAATTATAGGGATATTTGAGCTATGACAAGATCCCCTGAATTGTATTTCCTTATAATAATTGTAAAAAACAAGTAGATTTATGGAAAAAAAAAGTGGAGAGAGAGAGAGAGAGAGAGAGAGAGAGAGAGAGAGAGAGAGAGAGAGAGAGAGAGAGAGAGAGAGAGAGAGAGAGAGAGAGAGAGAGAGAGAGAGAGAGAGAGAGAGAGAGAGAGAGAGAGAGAGAGAGAGAGAGAGAGAGAGAGAGAGAGAGAGAGAGAGAGAAAGGGGGGGGAGTTGAAAGAAATATAAGTAAAAAAGGTGTGATTAGAGCAGTGGTTCTCCACCATGGGGACACTCTCCTGGGAGGGGCATGAGCACAGGACAGGAGGGGAGAAAATCACAGAAAATCACAGACTTACTGGCTATTAGTACAAAGGAAATGCAGCTGTTATGCCCTCTGGAATATTCCCCATCCCCCTGGTAAGAGAAGGAAGAAGAGGAGGAGGAGGAGAAAGAAAAGGAAGAGAAGGAGGAGAAGGAAAAAAGGGAGACATCACACTTCCCTCTCCCATTCCTACTCAAATAGCAAAACTCACTAAGATCTTTCACCTTCATTCGCATACCTGCATCCCAATAAAAACCCTTTATTCTTTCCATCTATATTCTGATGCCATAACATTTGAGAAAAATCCCAAAGGGCTTTTCTATCTACTTTAAGAGGTATCACAGAAAAATTCATTTTTTTTACTCATACTTCAAAAATGAGTTATGAATTTTTTTTTTTTTTTTTTTATGTAGGAAGGACACTGGCCAAGGGCAACAAAAATCTAATAAAAAAAACTGCCCACTGAAATGCCAGTCCCATAAAAGGGTCAAAGCAGTGGTCAAAAATTGATGAATAAGTGTCTTGAAACCTCCCTCTTGAAGGAATTCAAGTCATAGGAAGGTGGAAATACAGAAGCAGGCAGGGAGTTCCAGAGTTTACCAGAAAAAGGGATGAATGGTTGAGAATACTGGTTAACTCTTGCGTTAGAAAGGTGGACAGAATAAGGGTGAGAGAAAGAAGAAAGTCTTGTGCAGCGAGGCTGCGGAAGGAGGGGAGGCATGCAGTTAGCAAGATCAGAAGAGCAGTTAGCATGAAAATAGCGGTAGAAGACAGCTAGATATGCAACATTGCGGCGGTGAGAGAGAGGCTGAAGACAGTCAGTTAGAGGAGAGGAGTTGATGAGACGAAAAGCTTTTGATTCCACCCTGTCTAGAAGAGCAGTATGAGTGGAACCCCCCCAGACATGTGAAGCATACTCCATATATGGAAGGATAAGGCCCTTGTACAGAGTTAGCAGCTGGGGGGGTGAGAAAAACTGGCGGAGACGTCTCAGAACACCTAACTTCATAGAAGCTGTTTTAGCTAGAGATGAGATGTGAAGTTTCCAGTTCAGATTATAAGTAAAGGACAGACTGAGGATGTTCAGTGTAGAAGAGGGGGACAGTTGAGTGTCATTGAAGAAGAGGGGATAGTTGTCTGGAAGGTTGTGTCGAATTGATAGATGGAGGAATTGAGTTTTTGAGGCATTGAACAATACCAAGTTTGCTCTGCCCCAATCAGAAATTTTAGATAGATCAGAAGTCAGGCGTTCTGTGGCTTCCCTGCGTGATATGTTTACCTCCTGAAGGGTTGGATGTCTATGAAAAGATGTGGAAAAGTGCAGGGTGGTATCATCAGCGTAGGAGTGGATAGGACAAGAAGTTTGGTTTAGAAGATCATTAATGAATAATAAGGAGAGTGGGTGACAGGACAGAACCCTGAGGAACACCACTGTTAATAGATTTAGGAGAAGAACAGTGACCGTCTACCACAGCACTAATAGAACGGTCAGAAAGGAAACTTGAGATGAAGTTACAGAGAGAAGGATAGAAACCGTAGGAGGGTAGTTTGGAAATCAAAGATTTGTGCCAGACTCTATCAAAAGCTTTTGATATGTCCAAGGCAACAGCAAAAGTTTCACCAAAATCTCTAAAAGAGGATGACCAAGACTCAGTAAGGAAAGCCAGAAGATCACCAGTAGAGCGCCCTTGACGGAATCCATACTGGCGATCAGATAGAAGGTTGTGAAGTGATAGATGTTTAAGAATCTTCCTGTTGAGGATAGATTCAAAAACTTTAGATAGGCAGGAAATTAAAGCAATAGGAAAGTAGTTTGAGGGATTTGAACAGTCACCCTTTTTAGGAATAGGTTGAATGTAGGCAAACTTCCAGCAAGAAGGAAAGGTAGATGTTGACAGACAGAGCTGAAAGAGTTTGACTAGGCAAGGTGCAAGCACGGAGGCACATTTTCGGAGAACAATAGGAGGGACCCCATCAGGTCCATAAGCCTTCCGAGGGTTTAGGCCAGCGAGGGCATGGAAAACATCATTGCGAAGAATTTTAATACGTGGCATGAAGTAGTCAGAGGGTGGAGGAGAGGGAGGAACAAGCCCAGAATCGTCCAAGGTAGAGTTTTTAGCAAAGGTTTGAGCAAAGACTTCAGCTTTAGAAATAGATGTGATAGCAGTGGTGCCATCTGGTTGAAATAGAGGAGGGAAAGAAGAAGAAGCAAAGTTATTGGAGATATTTTTGGCTAGATGCCAGAAATCACGAGGGGAGTTAGATCTTGAAAGGTTTTGACATTTTCTGTTAATGAAGGAGTTTTTGGCTAGTTGGAGAACAGACTTGGCATGGTTCCAGGCAGAAATATAAAGTGCATGAGATTCTGGTGATGGAAGGCTTAAGTACCTTTTGTGGGCCACCTCTCTATCATGTATAGCACAAGAACAAGCTGTGTTAAACCAAGGTTTAGAAGGTTTAGGACGAGAAAAGAGTGAGGAATGTATGCCTCCATGCCAGACACTATCACTTCTGTTATGTGCTCAGCACACAAAGATGGGTCTCTGACACGGAAGCAGTAGTCATTCCAAGGAAAATCAGCAAAATATCTCCTCAGGTCCCCCCAACTAGCAGAGGCAAAACGCCAGAGGCACCTTCGCTTAGGGGGATCCTGAGGAGGGATTGGAGTGATAGGAGAAGATAAAGATATGAGATTGTGATCGGAGGAGCCCAACATAGAAGAAAGGGTGACAGCATAAGCAGAAGGATTAGAGGTCAGGAAAAGGTCAAGAATGTTGGGCGTATCTCCAAGACGGTCAGGAATACGAGTAGGGTGTTGCACCAATTGCTCTAGGTCATGGAGGATAGCAAAGTTGTAGGCTAGTTAACCAGGATGGTCAGTGAAGGGAGAGGAAAGCCAAAGCTGGTGGTGAACATTGAAGTCTCCAAGAATGGAGATCTCTGCAAAAGGGAAGAGGGTCAGAATGTGCTCCACTTTGGAAGTTAAGTAGTCAAAGAATTTCTTATAGTCAGAGGAGTTAGGTGAGAGGTATACAGCACAGATAAATTTAGTATGAGAGTGACTCTGTAGTTGTAGCCAGATGGTGGAAAACTCGGAAGATTCAAGAGCGTGGGCACGAGAGCAGGTTAAGTCATTGCGCACATAAACGCAGCATCCAGCTTTGGATCGAAAATGAGGATAGAGAAAGTAGGAGGGAAGAGAAAAGGGGCTACTGTCAGTTGCCTCAGACACCTGAGTTTCAGTGAGGAAAAGAAGATGAGGTTTAGAAGAGGAGAGGTGGTGTTCTACAGATTGAAAATTAGATCTTAGACCACGAATGTTGCAGAAGTTAATGAAGAAAAAGTTGAGGGGGCTGTCAAGACACTTAGGGTCGTCAACAGAAAGGCAGTCCGACCTGGGGACATTTATGGTCCCCTCCCCAGATTTGGACTCCAAGGCTGGTGTAGGAGTCGCCATGATGATTTTAAAATTTTTGAGTGAAGGGTGTGTGTGTTATTAGGTGCTTGTAGTTTTGTGTGGAGGAAGAGAGTTGTCTTTAGAGGGCAGGCTGTGACTGCCCCCTTGTGTTGTGAGACACAAAGGGAAACGTTCAGTGAGGTCACAGCTGGGTTTAATGATAAGTTCACAGCACCCCCTGAACAGTGCTTTAGACCTCACTGGGGGTAATTATCGTTTTGGCAGGTGTCTACTGCCTCCTCCACTGATACCCTTAAAATGTTCTCTGCTTTCTGTGAAAACCACACAGTACTACCTTCATTCCTTCTATATTAAAACTGAGGTTGTTTACATTTAAAAGACCTGAGATTTAACCTGCTCAGTGCCAATGCCATGAATCTATAGCATCTTGCATACCCATGCTCAATGTCACTGCAGTGAATTTACAGCAGCAACTTTAAAAAATTATAAACTTTTATTTTGTTAAGTGAACCTGACAGAAAACACACAGTGTGTACTTCAAACCTTAATCTAGCCACTGGATACGTATGTAGCCACACAACAAGACAACCTTGGAAGCACAATACAAACTCATTATTTCAGTGTAGTCAGTGTGATGTAGGATTGTGCCTGGAATCCTGCTTCGGAGAATACCACCCTGAACCTCACTTCTAAAGTGATTCAGAACTGTTTATAAATAGTGTCTATGAAAATCAATAGAAAAAGCCATTACATACTCAATCACATGCCAATTACAATAGCCTACTGATCATGCAGTGATGGAATAATGTAATGCAATCCCTCACATCCTCACATACTACAAGTAGCCTACCAATCATATGTACATTGACATTGTGGTAATTTACCATTACTGAGGTGACATGACACCCTTCATAAACTTTGGTGGTGACCACAAATCGTTAGCACCATGTTATATTAGGAGTTTTGTATGTTTACCTAGTTGATCACTGTGACGTTTTCATACTTTACCAGGGAGGCTTTTCATACTTGTGTATGTTTTGAGACTGGCGGAATGTGAAGGCTTGGTGTCAGTACATGACCTGTTGGTGTCTCACATTTATTTATTTAGGTTATGTATATATTGTTTATTTACATTTACCCATATGTCACAGTTATTCAGTATTCCTTAGAAGTGCCATGTTTTTTTTACCTAGGTTGTACCCTAGATTTAAACTGAGTAAAGTTTGGTATGCAGTGGCCAAGTTTCTTTACCCCACAACACACCACAAACACCACTGGCATCATTATTTGTCACATTATACATACCCACATCAGGCAACTTATAATGTGGATTTAAGAAATATTTCACTTTGCTGAATCACATTTGAACTGGAGCTCATATAAATTTTGCATTCACATAAAGAAAATAGTCACTAATTTACACATATTGTATCATCAGTTTCTCATATGACAGATGCTCATGTAATATCCTGAATTGCTTAGACTATGGATGTAAGGTTTCTTTATTCCAAAATTGAAAGTTATTCATAACTCAGTCCTCTACATTGCTTTAGGAAGATTTAAGTCCTCCCCAGTCATAGCCCTTCAGGCAGAGTTCTCCCTATCCTCATTGTCACAACAATGTTCCACACTCCTTGTCCATGCCTATACCAAACTTGCTTCCACCCCTAGCAGCCATGCCCTCCACTCCCTCCCTCATCCAACAGTGTAAGGGACCACTTCATGGTCTCCTACCAATACAAGCCACACCCTATTTTGTAGACAAAGGCCTCTTCTTTGCTACCCTCTGGGTCACTCCCCCCTCCTTTCTCACTCTAGAGAAAACTTCCCCACTGGGCCCTAGGTTTCCTCTCTTCAGTAGTCTCTTAGGGGCTCCACACCACGGTCCAAGGCTGGCTGCTCAGTGCTGGGCAGGACCTTATTTTTGACATTACTGCACACCCACTACTACAACTCTACACATCTGTTCTAATGGCTCTTGTCTCCTGTCCCTTCCATCAGTAGGTGTTGCTATGTACAGTCAGTGCCCCAAAATGATGGTGTGAAACATGCCACGCTATCACTTTGGTCACAAAACAAACCAGCCACTAAAAACTTGATTCAAATCCACCGACTCTATTGGTGTGGCAGCAGTGGTCTGAGATAGTTATGCATGAGTGACTCATCAAGTTTCTATCAGTGTTAGCTGGGACTTCATAGTGACCAGTTTCCTCTGAAATTGTAAGCATACCCTGTAATTTTTTTTTGCTTGACCAAATATTACTTCTGTATCTCATGTGTGATAATGACACCAAGAAAAGAGCTAAGGAGTGCATTGTAGCTATAACATTCCTGAGCCTTGGGAGAAAAGAAAACAAAAAAATAGCCACTACCACAGGCATGGCACTGCATAGTGTTCAGTGGTGCTGATCTATCCCTTCAAAAGAAGCCAGGGAGGCCTCATGTCACTTCAGTTAAGACTCAGAAGGTGCTGAAGTGTCATGTGGACATTGAACATCAGAGCAAAAGAACTAAAGGAAAAGAACCCCCAGGTTCTTTCAGAATGTACCAGTGCACAAAATACAGAAATGCCTCCAGAACAACCTTAAATTTCAGTATCATGCACCCAAAAAAAAAGCCCCTTTTAACAATCTTGCAAAAGATTGCTTAGCTTGGAACACAAAAAAAAGTGGAAAACAGTTCTGTTGTTTGATAAGGATACTTTCACAGTGACTGGTATCTGAGGAAGGAAGGTGAGGTTGTGTTCCTTATCTCCCTAAATATACTGAGGGGATTGTAAAACACCCAGATATTGTGATGGTGTGGGGACCATTTGGGTACTATGGCACTGGGAAAATTAGTGTTGCATAAGAATCTCACAGTGAACAAGTCACATATCTTGAACTTTTTGTTGACCACTGGGAGGATTGTTTCACAACCTGCCAAAATAAAATATTTATGCAGGATGAAGCAACAGCTCACACTACAACTGACATATAAATGGTTTGAGCAGGTGTTCATTGAGTACATCAAAGACTGGCCAGGTAATGGTCTCAAGTTAAAACCCAATGAAAACTTAGAAGCTTGATAAAGCACTGGTTACAGCACCTTGAAACATCCACAGTGCCCAAGATCATCACCTACATCCAAAATATTTGGGATTGACAGGAAACTTCCCCCCTCCAAAACCTTCCTTTGTCTGTACCCAAGTGACTCCAGAGTTGCCTAAAGAGGAAGAGAAATCCGACAAAATATTAAAGGTGAGAGGTACCAATGATATGAGCATTTAGGTTCCATTTGTATAGCAAATCCTCATATAACAAAACACACAATTAATGGTAAAAAAAGTGGTTTAGGTTCTGTGACAGTTGTCAAAGGTAAGTTTTCAAGCTAAAACACATGATACCAAATGCAACAAACGTGTCTATATTATAGAACTGTCGATTAAACAACCTGTAAGATACAACAGCATACAAAGAACATGATTTCACATTAATCAAACACATAAAGTAAGCATAACACTCATACATAGTTAATGCACCAGGAAGGGTAACTCACTCAACACTGACCTTGTGCCTCTTAACAATTTCTACCTTCTTTACGAATATTACTGGTACTCTACCTCACTTATCCTTACTGCTGGGACTTCCATAGGAACTCACTGACTGCTTGGGAGGCATAGTTAGTACTTGGGAGACAAAATAAGGAACAATCTATACACCACATGGTTAGTCACAAACACAACAAACACAAACACACCATACCACTCCAGCAGTAACACTGTAACACATCCAAGCACTGATCAGTCACAGTTTCTCATGTGACAGGACCTCCCTGTAGCTGCAAAAAGATTTCCATATCCTGCCACAACAAGAAAGACCAGAATCGTCTACTTTTCTCTTAAGAGAATGGGCTGTAGGTAACATCACAGAAAATGGGAAGGGGGTAATTCATGTTTTTTTTTTATTCCATGAATGGCTGGTAGTATATTTCTGTATGCTTGCTGTATGAATGAGGAGATTAAGCAATAACTATGAATTATGGGTTCTAATATGTGTAATAACAAACACATCTCTCCTGCAATCCCATTGCACAGGATTTTTACTTACTCATCCTTGATCTGTTTACCTTGCAAATGCAAGAGTTAATCAATATCTTCTCTCTTTCATTTGTAAACACTTAAACACTCAGGTTGTTTCTAGCTTTCCCCTTTCTACACCCTAAACTGTTTTAAAAGAAGAAAATCAACACTTTTCCAATTAACTTTTGGGGGTCCCCAACAATAAATAAATTAATTAATTAATTAAATAGAAATTAACATAAATCTATCAACAAGACTCTACCTTCAAGGGATGGCATGGACAGGTGGTACCAACCAGCTCTGAACCATGGAGAACCAGCTTGGTGCCCACCTCCACTCTTTTGTTTTTGATCAGCTGGCACATGGCTTTGTCCACCACAGCACCTAAAAGGAAATGGTAGCACTCTGTAACTCATTTCAGCAATTTTATTTCTATTTCTATTTATGTTATTTCTATTGGTAAGAATAAAGGCAATCCCAATCAATTAATTGTTCCCTACATACTTGTTCTGGTGCAAGGGAAATTCATTCTTGATTTCACATCCATGAAATTTCTGTACACTTTAAACTAACTACAAAGGCCATTAACATAACTTTGCTCTTGTGCCTATGCTATTAAATTTCCCAAATTTTCTACCATCTGGCTTCAACTTCAGAGTAATTCTCAAACTAAATTCATTTGTGCTGTATACCTCTCACCTAACTCATCTAAAAAAAACTCTTTGACTCTATAATTTCCATAGTAGAGCACATCTGGATTCTCTTCCTTTATTTAGACATTTCCCTTCACTGACCAACCTGGTGAACTAGCCTTTAACTTTCCTATCCTCTATGACCTACAATAATTAGTGCAACACCCTACCCGTATTCTTGACCATCTTGGAAATAAACGCAACATTTCTGACCTTTATCCTAACTTCTAATCCTTTTGCCTATGCTTTCACTCTATATTCTCTGTTGGACTCCTCTAATCAGAACCTCATACCTATATCTTGTCCTATCACTCCAATTCCTCCACAGGACCCTCCAAAGCAGAGGTGTCTCTGGTGCTTTGCTCTGCTAAATAGACATGAGGCAATATTATTTTGATTTTCCATGGAATGACTAATACTTCCATGTCAGATACTCATCTCTGTGTGGTGAGCAAATAACAGAGATAATAGTGCCTAGCATAGAGGCATGCATTCCTCACTCTTTATCTTGCCCTAAATCTTCCAAACCTTGGTTTAGTGCACACAGTCATGATGCTATATATGATAGAGGGGCAACCTAAAAACAGTATTCTAGCCTTCCATCACCTGAATCTCAAGTACTTAATATTTCTGCTTGAAATCATGCCAAGACTGTTCTCCAGCTAGTCAAAACTCATTCATCGATAGAAAATGTCAAAATCATTCTAGTTCTAACTCCCCTTATGACTTTTGCCACCTAACCAAAAATATTTCCAATAACTTTTCTTAATTTTTCCATCCTCTATTTCAACCTGATAGCACCACTTCCATCTCATCTGTTTCAAAAACTGAAGTCTTTGCTTGTATCTCTCTCTTCTCTAACATCTGATAATTTCATGCTTCCCATTAAGATCCTTTCAAATCATGTTTTCCATGCCCTCACTGGCCTTAACCTTTGCAAGGTTTGCAGATCTGATGGGGTCCCTCCTATTATTCTCCAAAACTGTGACTCTATACTTGCACCTTGCTTGACCAAGGTCTATTAATTCTGTCTGGCAACATCTTTTCCTCCTTCCTGCTGTATGTTTGCCTACATTCCGCTTTTCCCTAAAAATGGTAAATGCTCTAATTCCTCAAACTACTGCCCCATTACTTTAATCTTCTTCCTCACTAAAGTGTTTGAATCTATCCTCAACAGGAAGATTCTAAAACATCTATCACTTCACAACCTTACATCTGATCCCCAGTATGGGATACATAGTAGCTGCTCTACTGGTGATCTGGTTTTCTTTACTGAGTGATGGTCATCCTCTGTTAGGGATTTTGGTGAACATTTTGCTGTTGCTCTAGACATATTAAAAGCATTTGATAGAGTTTAGAACAAAGTTTTAATTTTAAAACTACCCTCCTACTGCTTCTATCTTTCTTTTTGTAGCTTGATCTCTAGCTTCCTTTCTTACCACTCTATTGCTGCTTTCACAGACAGTCAATATTCTTTTATTTTCTTAACAGTGGTGTTCCTCAAGGTTCTGTCCTGCCACTCACTCTCTGTCTGTTATTCATAAATGATCTTCTAAGTCAAACTTATTGTCCTATCCTCCCCTAAGCAGATGATACTACTCTGAATTCTTTGACATCTTTTCTTAGACATCCAACCCTTCAGGAATTAAACAACTCACACAAGAAAACCACGGAACATCTGACTTCTGATCCCTAGGGAGCATGCAGTCAGCAATGATATCACCAGCATTCAATTCCTATTAAAAAGGATTACCACAAGTATTTTTCTTTTTTTGTATATAAGAGGGCCACTGGCCAAGGACAAAAAATAGAAAAAATAAAATAAAAAAATATGAGCCCCCCCCCCAAAAAAAAAGGCCCTCTTAATGCCAGTTCCTATAAGATGTCAGGCACAATAGTAAAAAAAAAACAGAGGATAACTGTCTTGATACCTCCCTCCTGAAAGACTTTAAGTCATAGGAAGGAGGAAATACTGAAGCAGGCAGGGAGTTCCAGAAATTACCAGAGAAGGGGATGAATGACTGAAAATACTGGTTAACTCTTGCATTAGGTGAACAGTGTAGGGAAGAGAGAAAGAACAGTTTTGTGTAGCGAGACCACGGGAGGAGGAGGGGCATGCAGTTAGCAAGATCAAAAGAGCAGTTAGCATGAAAATAGTGGCAGAAGACAGCAAGAGATGCAACATTGCGGCAATGATGATTTTCTTATCAATTCCTCTCTTGTAACTGATTGTCTTCAGCCTCTTTGGCTGAAGACATTCAGTTACAAGAGAGGAATTGATAAGAAAATCTTTTGATTCTATCCTATCTAAAATAGCAGTATGAGTGGAATCCCCCACACATGTGAAGCACACTCCATACATAGGCAATAAGGCCCCTGTACATAGTTGACAGCTTGAGGGAGAGAAAAACTGCTGGAGACAACTCAGAATGCCTAACTTCATAGAAGCCATTTCAGCTAGAGAGTTAAATGGATGGTTGTGTCGAAATACTAGATGGAAGAATTGAGGTTTTGAGGCAGTGAACAGTACTAAGTTTGCTCTGCCCCAATTGGAAATTTTAGAAAGATCAGAAGTCAGGCATTCTGTGGCTTCCCTGCATGAAATGTTTACTTCCTGAAGGGTTGGACATCTACAATATGGGTGGTATAATCAGCACAAAAGTGGATAGGACAAGAGGTTTGGTTTAGAGCAGGGGTTCCCAACCTGGGGTACATGTACCCCCACTGCTACATTTGCACTTTTCTGGGGGTACATTGGGTCTCAGAGAATAACCACTACTGTGCAATACATGATGTAATCTGTAGTCAGATGGCACAATATCATGTTTTTTTTCTTCTAATTTTCTCATTTTAGCAAGCAAAGCTTTCATCTAAATTATATGAAGAGAAGGTTGAATACCATTAGGTTTTCACTATTATGAAACTAACCGTGGCCACAATCTGTACTGGACCTGAAAGGATCAGGTACAGGACATAATGATCACTATGGATAATTATTAGAAAGATATCATGTGATGGATCAAGATATTTTGTTAATTACTTGAGTTTAGTTTAATGATGTTGTCAACTTTAAGATTCCTATGCAGTCTACACATAAAAATTTCATAATAAAATAATATCAGAATATTACAATTCCATCTCTTCTATTTTTAATTCATTTATGGGTACATAATGGACCTATAAAAATATCCAAGGGGTACATAGGAACAAAAAGGTTGGGAACCCCTGTTTTAGAGGATCATTGATGAATAACAGGAAGAAAGCAGATGACAGGATAGAAGCCTGAGAAACACCACTGTTAATAAACTTGAGAGGAACAGTGACCACCTATCACAGCAGCAATAGAACACCCTGAAAGGAAACTTGAGATGAAATTATAGAGAGAAGGATAGAAGTCATTGAAGGGTAGTTTGGAAATCAAAGTTTTGTGCCAGGCTCTATCAAAAGCTTTTGATATGTCTAAGGCAACAGTGAAAGTTTAACCAAAATCCCTAAAAGAGGATAACCAAGATTCAGTATAAATACATATAAATAAACCATTTATTATTTTTATTATTATTATTATTATTATTTAGAAGGTTTAGGTCAAGAGAAAGAATGAGGAATGTACACCTTGCCAGACCTGTTACTGTATATTTTGGCAGATAAGACAACTTTCAGATAAGACGACCCCAAATTTCAGTCTGAATTTAATGGTTTTAGTTGATATTGATAGTATAAGAAGACACCCAAACTACCAAACCATCTGTGGTGAAGTTTAGGTCACTGAGCACCAGACAACTGAGACAGTGATATATCAGAACAATGAATAAAATACCTTGAATGTATTACCAGTAATAAAGTAGCATCATCTTTGAGTGCAAAACTAAACTAAAATACAATTCCCAAAAGGTATTTTTGTACATATTTATGAAAAAAGGATGGATGGACAAAGATGGTACAAAATTATATGCAGTACAATAAGTTTTCCTAAATATAAACAAACCCTTGCCGCCTACGTGTGATGGGCTGTCAGGTGTAATTTTCTATATATCGTGTTTCTTTTGATTAGATACACTGACATGACATTCTTAAAATTTTTTCTTAGTATATGAATTTCATCTGTATATTGCATTGCAAGCTGGAAAGATTCATCTTCTCAGTTTGTTTTCCTTTGCTGCTTAGCTTGGGGTTCCATGTCTAGAAGGCCTTTCTATAGCTCCTTCAGCTTTAGGAAATACTGTGGAATATTTGCACAGCCTCCTGCTTTGTCCATTTGTATACAATGCCAGTAGAGAATTGTAGCTGTACTACATTAAGTTTTGTTTACACACTTTTCAGTGGGAATACATTTCAGCACATTTTCTCAAAACAAACTCCTATTTTACTATGTTTAACTTCCCAAAAGTCATAATATAAGGGTGTTTATTTAAAATGGTATACTAAATTTTAAATTTCATTGTCATTGTTTTTGTATCTGGTGTATAGGGCAACCCACTTTTTTGTGTCTTTTTTAAAGATCATTCAAGTGTAGTCCTGTATGCTGAAATATTATACAGTATGTGCTCAGCACTCAGAGACAAGTCTCTGACAAGGAAACAGTAGTCATTGCATGGAAAATCACCATAATACCTCCTCAGGTTTCCTTAATTAGGAGAGGAAAAACACCAGAGACATCTCCACTTTGAGGGATCCTGAGGAAGGATTGGAAAGATAGGACAAGATACAGATTGTGATCGAATGAACCCAACAAAGATAGGGTGAGTGTATAAGCATAAGGATTAGAGGTTAGAAAAAGGTCAGGAATGTTGGGCGTATCACAAAAATGCTCAGTGAGGAATATGAGGAGCTCCGTGCATTAGGGGCTCATGCGTCATCTCCCGCCATTTTCTGTTTTCGCCAGTTCTGGCTTCTCCAACTCTTCTAGATCACGTGGGTATAGCTGGGGATAGGATTCCCTACCTTATTCCCACTGTACTGAGGGGTGAACATTGCATACTGAAACCTGTTTTATGAGCAGAGGACTTTTCCGGTAGCGTGTATCAGGGGCTCAAGCGCTTGGCCAATGAGCGGTCCGTATTCAGTCACTCACAGCCGCCCAGCCAATCACGCGCTCTGAGGCGTCCCGCGTCATTAGCCACGCTACATCCTTCCGTCAGCCCACACGTGGTATCGCGAGTGTTATTTTTTTTTTGCTTTCACCATGGATTTACTGTCTGATAACAGCTCCAGTTCATCAGAGCATGAAGCTGAGACTTCAACTAAGCCACGGAAGAGGCAACGGTGCCCTGAGAAGTGGATAAGAGCCGAAATTAAGCATAAATGTAACCGGGGTGAGGCCTACACCAGTCACACCTCGAAGAAGGAAGTGGGTCCAAGGAGAGTTGGGCCTCCCTGCACTTGCCCAGATAAGTGTTTTACCAAGGTAGGGGGTGACAAAGTGGAAGATATCTTCAAAGGATATTGTGATTTGGTATCTGTCTGGTTTAGAAAAAATAACAAAGTTAAAAAAAACTCAATCGTAATTAAAAAAAAATAATAATAAAACATAATTGCAATGGATAATGAAATTAATACTATATATATATATTATACATATTTACCTTTCATTTTGAGTGTTTATTTACATGCCACACATATTGGGAATAGTGGGAATCGTACATGGGTGTGCTAAAATGTGCATATTTCTATTATAATATGTAACCAAAAAAAATAACGAATAACACAGGAAAAAAGATCTCTTCCAAAGCTTTCAAATGATATATTACACTTTGATTTTTACGCGTAAATAATGTCCGTAATCTATGTCCCTACTTTAATGCGTAATTACTCGGAATTCCTAATTATGCATTTGAGCCCCTAATGCACGGAGCTCCTCATATGAGAAAGGTGTTTTTCTTTTCCTTTTTTTTTTTTTTTTTGTGTGTGTGTGTGTGTGTGTGTGTGTGTGTGTGTGTGTGTGTGTGTATTTACCTAGTTGTATTTACCTAGTTGTATAGTACAGGGTCCGAGCCAAAGCTCAATTAGTCCTGTCTCCATACCCGAATTTATCTAATCTCTCTTTAAACATGTGCACACTCTTTGCCGCAACCACTTCTTCTTTTAAGTTATTCCATATTTCAACCGTTCGATGCGGAAAGCTGTACTTTTTAATATCTCCCAAACAATGACTCTTCTTTAATTTCTTCATATGTCCCCTTGTACGTCTATCTCCTTCCTCCACTTTTACAACTAGGTCATCTCTGTCTATCTTCTCCATGTTGTTTATTAATTTGAACATTGTTATCAGGTCTCCTCTTTCCCTTCTTTCTTGCAGTGTTGGTAATCCAATTTCTTCCAGTCTTTCCTCGTAACTTAGGTCTTCCAATTCAGGTATCATTTTCGTAGCTGTTCTTTGTATCCTTTCCAATTTCCTTATATCTTTCTTCTTGTGTGGAGACCATACCACTGCTGCGTATTCCAGTTTGGGGCGTATCATGTGTGTTATAATTTTCTTCATCATTTCTTTGTCTGGGTAATTAAATGCCACCCTGATATTTGCTAGCAAATTATATGTAGAGCCAAATATTCCATTGATGTGTTTTTCTGGTGATAGCGTGTCTTGAATTATTACTCCCAAGTCTTTTTCTTCTTTGCTCTTTGGTATTGTGATTCCTCCCATCTTATACTCCCATGAAGGTCTCCTTTTACTTCTTCCCATCTCCATTACATGGCACTTCTTTATATTAAATTCTAATTTCCATCGTTTACTCCATTCATAAATTCTTTCAATATCCCTCTGTAGTTCCTCACAATCCTCTTGGTTCTTTATTACTTTCATCAACTTTGCATCATCTGCAAACATGTTAAAGTGGCTATTTAAACCCACCGTCATATCATTTATAGAGACCTGAAACATTATAGGTGCCAACACAGACCCTTGTAGTACTCCGCTGGTTACTTCGCACCAACTTGATTTATTATCTCTGATTACTGTACTGTGTACTGTGTGTGTGTGTGTGTGTGTGTGTGTGTGTGTGTGTGTGTGTGTGTGTGTGTGTGTGTGTGTGTGTGTGCATTTACCTAGTTGTATTTACCTAGCTGTGGTTTACAGGAGAGGAGTAATCTCATAGCACCCCTTCTCTATATCTATCCAGTTTGGTTTTAAAAGCATTGACAACATCCTCACTGAGATCATTCCATTCGTTTACACTTCTGTGAGGAAAACTATACTTCTTGATGTCTCTTCTACAGTCAACTTTCTTCAACTTCTTACTGTATCCCCTTGTACTCTATATAAATTTATAAAACATTCTTTGTCCACATTTTCCATACTATTTATCATTTTATAGATGTTTATTAGATTCTCTCTCTCTCTCTCTCTCTCTCTCTCTCTCTCTCTCTCTCTCTCTCTCTCTCTCTCTCTCTCTCTCTCTCTCTCTCTCTCTCTCTCTCTCTCTCTCCTATTTTCAAGGGTAGGAATTTCTAACATTCTTAATCTCTCTTCACAGGTCGACTTACTAAACTCCGGAACCATCTTAGTGACTGCTCTTTCTACTCTTTCCAATTTTATAATATTCCTCCTTGTATGAGGAGACCACACCACTGCTGCATATTCCAATCTTGATCATATCAAGGAAATCAACAACTTTTTATCATTCTTTCATCCAATTATGAGAATGTCCTTCTTACTCTTTTTAAGAAATTCATCCTCTCTCCAGTAATTTTATCAATGTGTCTATCCAGAGTCAAATTTTCACTGTTACTCCCGAATCCATTTCTTTTGATTTTTTTTACTTCACACCATCCATCTCATAATGATATTGTATTCTTTTTTACTCTTATCAAACTCCATTACTTTACATTTACTTAAATTCAATTCCATTTAATCAAGAATTACTCCATCTATTTATCTTATTTAAATCATCTTGCAGTATCATACAGTCATTTACATTTTCTACCCTTCTCATCAGCTTAGCATCATCTGCAAATAAGTTCATATAGCTATCTATTTCTTCATTCATGTCATTCACCTATATCACAAACATTATTGGTCCCAACACTGACCCCTGTGGGACACCACTAGTTACTTTCACCCAAGATGAATTCTGGTCTTGTATTACAGTTCTCATCTATCTATCTATCTATCTATCAGTATGGTACATTGTCAAAAGCCTTCTTCAAGTCTTAAGTAGACACCATCCACCCATCCTTCTTTCTCTTGCACAATATAGACTACCTTTGAATAAAAGGACAATAAATTAATGGAGCATGGTCTTCCCCTTCTAAATCCAAATTGATAATTTACCAAAACTTTATCTCTTTCCAAGTGTTCCATCCATCTTTCTTTTATTGTCCTTTCACATAGTTTTCCTACAACACTAGTCAATGACACTGATCTATAATTTAGTGTGTGTGTGTGTGTGTGAGTGTGTGTGTGTGGGAGGGGCACCAGATAAGGGCAACAAAACTTTAATGAAAAAAAAGGCCTACTGAGATGCCAGTCCCCAGAGTCAAAAACGGTACATAAGAACATAAGAACATAAGAAATAAGGGAAGCTGCAAGAAGCGACCAGGCTTACACGTGGCAGTCCCTGTATGAAACACTCCTACCTAAAGTAGGTAGTAAAAAATTACAGAAGTGTCTTGAAACTTCCCTCTTGAAAGAGTTCACGACATGCAAAGATGGATATACAGAATTAGGCAGGGACTTCCTGAGTTTACAAGAGAAAAGAATGAATGACTGAGAATACTGGCTAACTCTTACATTATAGAGGTGGACAGAATAGAGGTGAGAGAAAGAAGAAAGTCTTGTGCAGTGAGGCAGTGGGAAGAGGAGAGGCATGCAATTAGCAAGATCAGAAGATTAGTTGGCATGAAAATAGCGGTAGAAGATAACAAGAGATGCAACATTGCAGTGATGGGAATGAGGATGAAGACAGTCAATTAGAGGAATAGAGTTGATATGATGAAAAGATTTTGATTCCACCCTGTCTAAAAGTAGTATGAGTGGAAACCACCCTCCTTACATGTGAAGCATACTCCATACATGGACAGATCAGGCCTCTGTACAGAGTCAGCAGCTGAAGGGTTGAGAAAAACTAGTGAAGAAGACTCAGAACACCTAAATTTATAGAGGCTGGTTTAGCTTGATATGAGATGTGCAGTTTCCAGTTTATATTATAAATAAAAGACAGACCAAGGATGTTCAGTGTAGAAGAGGGGCACCACTGAGTGTCATTGAAGAAGAGGGAATAGTTATCTGGAAGTTTGTGTTGAGGTAATAGATGGAGGAATGAGTTTTTGAGGCACAACAATACTAATTTTGTTCTGTCCCCAATCAGAAATTTTAGAGATCAGAAGTCAGGCATTCTGTGGCTTCCCTGCATGAAAATGTTTACTTCCTGAAGGGTTGGGCATCTTCAAAAAAGATGTAGAAAAGTGCAAGGTGGTATCATCAGCACAGGAGTGGATAGGACAAGAAATTTGGTTTAGAAGGTCACCGATAAATAATGGGAAGAGTGGGTGACAGGACAGAACCCTGAGAAACACCACTGTTAATAAATTTTGGAGAATAGTGACTGTCTACCACAGCAGCAACAGAACTGTCAGAAAGGAAACTTCAGATGAAGTTACAGAGAAAGATAGAAGCCATAGGAAGGTAGCTTAGAAATTAAAGCTTTGTGCAAGACTCTATCAAAAGCTTTTGTTGTTTCTAAGGCAACAGCAAAAGTTTCACCAATATATCAAAAAGATGATGACCAAGACTCAGAAAGGAAAGCCAGATCTCCAGCCTTCATGGAAGCCATACTGGCTATCAGATAGAAGCTCATGAAGTGATAAATATTTAAGAATCTTCCTGTTGAGGATATTCAAAAACTTTAGATAGGCAGAAAATTAAAGCAATAGGACGTTAGTTTGTGGGGTTAGAATGGTCACTCTTTTTAAGAGGCTTAATGTAGGCAAACTTCCAGAATAAAGGAAAGGTAGATGTTGATAGACAGAGTTGAAAGAGTTGGACTAGGCAAGGTGCAATCATGGAGGCACAGTTTCAGAGAACAATAAGAGGGATCCCACCAGGTCCATAAACCTTCCAAAGGTTTAGGTTAGCGAGGGCATGGAAAACATCACTGCAAAGGATCTTAATGAAGTAGTCAGAGGGTGGAGGAGAGGGAGGAAGAAGCCCTGAATCATCCAAGATAGAGTTTTTAGCAAAGGTCTGAGCAGTTCAGCCTTAGAAATGGATGAGATGGCAGTGGTGCCATCAGGTTGAAATAAAGGAGGGAAAGATGAAGAAGCAAAGTTATTGGAGTTTTAGCAAGGAATGACTACTGCTTCCATGTCAGCGACCCATCTCTGTGTGCCGAGAGCATAATAGAGGTGATAGTGTTTGGCATGAAGGTGTACATTCCTCACTCTTTTTCTCAACCTAAACTTTCCAAACCATGGTTTAAGACAGCTTGTTCTCGTGCTATACATAAGGGGTGGCCCACAAAAGGTATTAGAGCCTTCCATCACCAGAATTTCATGTGCCTAATATTTCTGCCCAGAACCATGCCAAGTCTGTTCTCCAACTACCCAAAAACTTCTTCATTAATAGAAAGTGTCAAAATTTTTCAAGATCTAACTTCCCTTATGACTTCTGGTATCTAGCCAAATACATCTCCAATAATTTTGCTTTTTCTTCTGTCCCTCCTTTATTTCAACCAGATAGCATCATTGCTACCACATCTATCTCTAAATGCTGAACTCTTCGGTCATGCCTTTGTTAAAAACTCTACCTTGGATGGTTCAGGGCTTGCTCCTTCCTCTCCTCCACCCTCTGACTACTTCATGATATCTATTAAAATTCTTTGCAAAAGGAAACATTCAGTGAGATCACAGCTGGGTTACTGATAAGTTCTCACCACCCCCTGATCCAGTGTCTGAAACTTCACTGGGAGTATTTATCACTTCAGCAGGTGTCTATTGCTTTCTCCTGTGTGTGGTATCAGGTGACTGTAAGTGGGGGTGTAAGGGTCAAGGCAGCTGATAAGGGTGGTGCACTTTGACAGGGCTGGGGTTGCAGCCTGGGTTATGTGGAGGTGGAGGGGTTAGTGTTAGGTGGCAGAGCCCCACACTAAGGGACCCCCTGGCCCGTGAAGATTAGCCCCTGATACTTGTCAGCCACATACACTCTCATTCCTGACACCTGCCCAGCATGCCTGCTCTATTCTTGATCCATCTTCATCATGGTTCTCTGATAAATGCGAATTCACTACTTTTCATTCAATGTCCAGACATTTTTTATATGTCTTTAATTTTGTTGCACTTCCACTTGTCAGTGAAGGACAGGGTTGGGTAGGGACTGGAAAAGGGTGAGGATCACACTCCAACCTGTGGCCTCTCCAAGAAGTGCCAGCACACACATTTTGATGCTTTGGAGATTTGGGGACATGCGCATGTGTGTGTGCATTTTTGTGTTTGTGTGTGCATGTGTGAACTCAGTCAAATTCTGTTCTACCTGTCCAGCTTTACATACTTGTGAAAACCACATTAATGTTCTCTCTAGTTTATCCTAAAACTCTCGTAACTGATCTCCTCGTATAATAATGACTTCACCAAAGTAATTCTACAAAACTTAGTCCCCATGGTTGGGGAGGGAAGAGTGCAATAGTGTTCTGCATACTGCAAATACCATATGGCCATAATACATTCACCCACAATAGTGCTCACCTATGATGTACCAGCCATCTGTCAGCTCCAGCATAGGCAGCAATCTGGTGTCCACAGTTCTTGACTTGACATCTCTTGCATCAGCCTCTAGGCCCAGCTGTCAAAATAGCAACACTCATTCTAATAACAGCAATGGTAAAAATGGATAATTAAATCATTGCTATTACAGATCCACAATGTGGGTATTTCTCTCTTTAACTAGACTTGATCCTCATCTGGCAAAGCAGGGCAAGTGGTCTTTGTAATATTTAAATTTTTCTTTCTTTTAGAGGGGTACCATCAAAGGCCAACTGAAGGGGCCTCTCCCTAAACAAGATAGTCTAAAATCAAGTCCAAAATTGTAATGTAAAGTATCTCAAATCCTCCCTCTTGAGTGAGTCATGGGAAGGAGGAAATACAGAAGCAGACAAGGAATTCTAAATTGTACCAGTAAAAAGGAAAAAAGTTTATGAATACCATTTAAATCTTCCATAAAGAAGATAGACAGAATAGAGGTGAGAAAAGTACAAGGTCTAGTGCAGTAAGGCTTTAAGAGGGGGGATGGCCATGCAATTAGCAATGTCAAAAAAAGCAACTAGCATGGAAATAATGAAAGATAGCAAGAGGTACAAACTTGTAGTGAAGAAAGAGAAGTTGAAAACAATCAGACAAGAGTTCATGAGACAATATGCTTTTAATTTCATCACCTGAGCTGTTTAATGGGAAGCACCTTATTATATTGAACATACTCCATGCATGGACAGATAAAGCCCCTATATAGAGTTAGCAGCTCGGGAAGGTGGAATGAAAAAAAATGATGGAGACAGATCACAATGCCCAACTTCATGGAAGCTGTATTAGCAAGAGATGAGACATGATACTTCCAGTTTAGATTTTTACTAAAGGCTAGACTGAGGATGTTCAGTAAAGAAGAGGGAACAGTTATCTGGAAGATTGCATGAAACAAAGGAATTGGGTTTTTGAAGCACTGAACACTAATCAGAGATTACAAAAAGATTGGAAGTGAGGCATTCAGTGGCTTCCCTACATGAACTGCTCAGTTGCTGAAGTGTTGGAAGTTTGGGAAACAAGGAAAAGTGTCATCAGCATAAGAGTCAAAAGGATAGTTTGCTTTACATCCTTGACAAATAACAGAGAGAGAGTGACATGACAGAACCCTGAAGAACATCACTATTAATTAATTCACTCATTACTTAATCTTAGAAGAACAGTGGCCATTTACCACAGCAGCAATATAATGGTCAAAAAAAAAAGGGCTTGAGAAAAAATAAAGAGACTATCTGCTAAAACATAAAAATTTTAAAATTAAACTGACACATTAAATAAAATCTCATTTGTTCCATCAACTTTTGACCTCCTTGAGACAAAGTTTTACAACAAAATTCATAAAAAAAAAAAAAAAAAAAAACTATGGCAGTTTCTCTTCCCCCTCCCCTATCTTGAGCCATGCCATGCTTTGCATTGCCATGTGTGCACATAATACACTGTTTATTTATTTTATTTTATTTTTTTAGATAAAATGCCGAAATATACTTTCACATGGTATTCACTGGTGTCAAGAGACATATTTATGTCAACCCTAGCTCCATGTATATATATTACCCACTGAGTGGCTACATGTCTTTCTATACGGAATCTTGGTCTTCCTCTTTATGGGATTTCAGTGAAACATTTGCTGTTGCCTTAGATATATCAAAAGCTTTTGATAGAGTCTGGCACGAAGCTTTGATTTCCAGACTACCCTCTTATGGTTTCTATCCTTCTCTCTGTAACTTCATCTCAAATTTCCTTTCTCTGACCATTCTGTTGCTGCTGTGGTAGACTGTCACTGTTCTTCTTCTAGGTCTATTAACAGTGGTATACCTAAGAATTCTGTCCTGTCATCCACTCTTTTCCTGTTTTCAATGATCTTCTAAACCAAACCTTGTCCTATCCAATTATATGCTGATGATACCATCCTGCTTTTTTCCATTTCCAACCCTTCAGGAGTTAAACAGGTCACAGAGGGAAGCCACAGAATGCCTGACATCTGGTCTCTCTAAAATTTCTGACTGGACCAAAGCAAACTTGATATTGTTCAATGCCTCAAAAACTTAATTCCCACTTCTATTAACTCAACACAACCTTCCAGATAACCATTCCCTGTTCTTCAAACATGCTCAACTGATTCCCTCTCCTGCATCGAACTTCCTCAGTCTGTCTTTTACTTATAATCTAAACTGTAAATTTCATATCTCATCTTTAGCTAAAAACAGCTTCTATGAAGTTTTCTCACTTCCCCAGCTGCTAACTCTGTAAAGGGGCCTTATCTGTCCATGTATGGAGTACGCTTCATACTTTTAAACAGGGTGAAATCAAAAGCACTTCATCTTATCAACTCTTCTCCTCTAATTGACTGTCTTCAGCCTCTTTCTCATTGCCATAATGTTGCATCTTTTGCTACCTTCTACTGCTATTTCCATGCTAACTGTTCTTCTGATCTTGATGCATGCTTCCCCTCTCCTTGTGGCCTTGCTGCACAAGGCTTTCTACTTTCTCTCACCCCTATTTTGTCCACCTCTCTAATCCAAGAGGTAACCAGTACAGGTCTCAATCATTCATCCCTTTCTCTGGTAAACTCCAGAACTCCCTGCTTGCTTCTGTATTTCCTCCTTCTTATGACTTGAACAACTCTTTCAAGAGGAAGGTTTCAAGACACTTGTTGCAGAGTAGAAAAATCAAATAGATTTTTCTAATGTGCAATCTTTTGGGGGAACTGGTACCCAAGTGAGCTTATTTATTTTTATTTATATTATTTTATTTATTTATTTATTTATTTATTTATTTATTTATTTATTTATTTATTTTATTTTATTTATTTATCTTTATTTATTTATTTATTTTTTGTCCTTGGCCAGTAGTCCCCTTACATTAAAAAAAAATAAATAATTTTCAGAAATCTGTCTTACAGCAAACATTCTCTCTCCTACAGCCTCCTTGTACATGACATATTACTCTATTTGTGCCTTCTCTGATTCTTTTTATCAGTGCCTTAACATTACACCTTACCTACCACACTCAATAGACTGATACTCTATAATTAGAGCACTAAAGCCTATCCCCTTTATACAGTGGAGCTATATATGCACTTGTCCACTCCAATTGCACTATGCTAGTCAGAAAACATGCAAGCTAAACATGCAGCTAAAACACAACACAAGGTGGTATAGCAGTCTGCATGCTCCTTAAGATTCCATCCTAACAGTAAACATGGCCGCTAAAGATATACCATACTGCCATCACCAGCAACAGCAACAGACATTTCACAAAAGGAAGGACGCCCTGAATGAGCTGGATTACTGTAAGCTGGTGAAGAGGTATTGGCTGGACCATGCTGGGATCATCTCTGTGACTGATCTGGTGTGGGAAAGACTGAACAGACTAACTGCAAGGAACATGGCCCTCTCCCCTGAGATGCAAGGGATCATCATTCTGCAGTACCTTGCAACAGGCAAGATGCAGCAGTACAGTGCTGATGACTTGGGGCCCTCACAGCAGACCATCAGCAGTGTCATCAGTAACACTACATGCATTTACTCCTATGGTGCACAGTCGAAGTTTGCACCAGCTGATTCTTGTTGAAGATGACAACAGTGGTAAATAGATACCTTCAATAATCAAGCTTAAAAAGGTCAGATGATTGTTTGAAACTCATTAGATAAATATTTTTTTTTTATTTTAGATATAATTTTTATGCATTTTCAGCCATTTCTTATGAGATTCATCGGAAAAGCATTACACAACATCTTCTCATGTTAGCAGTTAGCAGTGTCAGTATTTTAGGATGGTAACTTAAAAGTCTCCTGCTAGGACCATCAATTAGAGCTTAAAATCTCATGGGTTAAGTTCCCTTCCTAACTAGGATGGAATCTTAGTATTATTATAAGAACAGGTCCCAGTGCTTTTCCACTTTTCATATTCCTTACTACTGCACCTCCTTCGTTATATTTGTCTCATTTAACTACCCTAATACATTAACTCTAGTATCTCTCCCAAATGCCCTAATCTGCATAAATACCTGCATAAATTACAATACATTTTAAACAACCCCCCCAAAAAATAATAATAATAATAATAATAATAATAATCTGTAAAACTAAAAACAAATCTTCAAATTTGGCAGCATGATCTGTTAAGAATGGTATTAAGTTTATTTGGTATTTTTCTATCAACATTGTAATGCAGTTAACAATATCATATTATTGTTCTTATTTTTTTTTACTACTACAGAGCAAATGGTATGAAATTTGATGGGTAAGATCACTGCGTTAAGATTATTAAATTAAATTTCACAAATATGGTTAAGAAATAACAGCTTTGACTTTTCAGCAGACAGTCTCCTTAAAGCTTTGCATCAGGATCTATCAAATAATCTTGATATATCTAAGATAACAGCAAAAGTTTTGCCAAAATCACTAAAAAAGAACGACTAAGATTTAGTGAGAACAGCCAGATCACCAGTAGAACAGCAATACAGAAAACATGCTAGCACTCATGGCCAGATCACCAGTAGAACAGCAATACAGAAAACATGCTAGCAATCAGGTATAAGGTGAAGTGATACAAAAATTAGAATCTCCTATGAATGAAATATTAAAAAAAAATTTAGGGCAGAAAATCAAAGCAATAGCTTGGTAGTTTAGCTTGAAGGATTTGAGAGGACACAGTTTAGTTTGAAGGATTTAAGAGGTTAATCATTTTAAGAATAGGCTGAACGTAGTGGGACCACTTCCAGCAGGAATATAGACAGAGTTCAAAGAGTTGGACCAGGCAAAGTGAGAGCAGTGAAACATACTAATTGAGAACAGGGAGAAACCATGAGGTCCATAAACCTTCTGAGGGTAAAGAGCATTGAAAACACCATTATTAAGAATCTTAAAATGAAGGCATAAAAGGGTCAGAAGATAAAGAGGCAAAAAAAAAAAAAATAAATAAATAAATAAATCATCCAGAGTTTAATTTTTATCAAAGATTTGAGAAATGAGTTCAGCTTTGGAGGTGGATGAGATGGCAGTGATGCCATCTGATTGAAACAGATGAGGAAAATGATGAAGAAAAGGTTTTAGTGGTATGAAGTGCACCAAAAAGTTCTTAAACTGCAGCTATGAAAAGAAAGAAAATGTACTTGATTTAAGTTTCACCACCATTTCCTTCAACACTGTCACTTTGTGCAGCAATACACTGCTTGCTGGATGTTCGTTTCTCCAAGCATCCCCAGCACCATCTGCATTTTACACTGGATTTTTCCAATGGTGTGAAAATACAGTCTCTTCAACTTAAATTTCATCTTGGAAAAGAGAAAAAAAAAAAGTCACAGGGAGCCAAATCTGGCAAGTAACTGGGAAAGGGGGGAGGGGGTGATGATTGTGTTGGTACAAGCCAAAAACTTATACATTTTCAAGGCACTATGAGCAAGCACAATGTCATGACAATGCGCTCACAGATGATTGTGTTGGTGCTGACCAAAAAATCGCACATTTTTGGGGCACTTTGAGCAGGCACATTGTCATGATGGTAATTCCATCATGACAATAAGCCCACTGATGATCATGTTGATATAGGCGCTAAAATCTCACAGTGCCTTGAAAATGTGTGTTTTTTTGGCCTGCACCAACAAGAACATCACCCTTCATCTTCCTTACTCACTGGATTTCCAGTGACTTTTCTCTCTTTCCCAAGATGAAGTTCAAGCTGAAGGGATTCCATTTTCACACCATGGAGGACATCCAGCACAAATGGCATACAGTGCTTGATGCACATGGAGAAAAGGAATTCCAGGGAGCAAACCAAGGATGGCAGAAGTGCTGGAAGCGATGAATCACTGAAGGAGATGGCAGCAAAACATAGATCAGGTATGTCTTATCTTTTCATAGGTACAGTCCCAGAACTTTTTGATCACACATATTTTTTTTTGGCTAGGTGCCAAAAATCACCGTTTGCGGGCCATCTCTCTGTCATGCATAGCGTCTCAGAAACATGCTGCCGCCCGACGCGCCTCGCCCTGTCCGTGCCACCAGACACCACAACAAAATAACACCCCTGAAGGCGCCGCGCACGGACCGGTACAGACTCAGTGCGATTCCCACCATGGTGCGAGCCATCAATCAATAGTATTTCCCTCCTAGATTAGACTTACCTTTAGGATTAATGTTAAGTTTTTCCCAATCCCCTATGTACATTTTCAGTTTGTCAACTGCCTAAATAATAAACCGTTTATTATTATTATTATTATTTTAAATAAACACCAACCACAAAATGATGAGTCATCAAAAGTTTCTGCCTTCTTCCATCTTGAAAACAGTTATTGGAGTGTACACAATTTTTATTTTGCATTAAATCCTCCCCCCCCTCTCTCTCTCTCTCTCTCTCTCTCTCTCTCTCTCTCTCTCTGAAAGTAAGAACAATCCTGAGAATTGCTAAATAGAATGAGAATGACAGAGAATGAAAATGGAATTATATGAGTGAGAAAGAGTGAGAAAAGATGAAGTGAAAATGACAGAATGAATGGAGGAGGAGAGAGAGGGAGGTATTACTCACTTGACTCTTATCTGATAGATACAGGGAAGGGGAGGTGGCAGAGAGGGAGGTTTGAGACTAGACAAAAGAGGAAGGGAGAGGAGAGGAGCAATGGGAGGAAGGGACATATAAGGAAAGAGAGTAAATTACATGGGGCAGGGAAATGAGAGAGAGAGAGAGAGAGAGAGAGAGAGAGAGAGAGAGAGAGAGAGAGAGAGAGAGAGAGAGAGAGAGAGAGAGAGAGAGAGAGAGAGAGAGAGAGAGAGAGAGAGGGGGAGAGAGAGAGAGAGGGGGGAGAGAGAGAGGGGGAGAGAGAGAGAGAGAGAGAGAGAGAGAGAGAGAGAGAGAGAGAGAGAGAGAGAGAGAGAGAGAGAGAGAGAGAGAGAGAGAGAGAGAGAGAGAGAGAGAGTTCGCTTCTGTATATATTTTCTTCTTTACATTTAAGTATAAGCTTTATAAATAACAGCATAAAAAAACGTGTTGTTTTAAGCCTGATGTAAATTTTTTGTTTAGATAAAAGAGAGAGAGAGAGAGAGAGAGAGAGAGAGAGAGAGAGAGAGAGAGAGAGAGAGAGAGAGAGAGAGAGAGAGAGAGAGAGAGAGAAGAATATGGGGAGGGATGGGAGAGAGGGGCACGTAAGGGAGAGAAGGGGGAGGAGGGAAAGGAAGACAGAAGGAGAGACGCAAGAGGACTGACTGAGTGGCATCACTTGAATGGGTGTTTGTGTTCAAATTGGAGGAATGTGTTCAAATTTGTCCACCAGCCCTGTTCATATTGGGAGTTATTCAAATTCAAGAACGTTCGAATCATGAAGTATGACTGTTCCTCCTCACATCAAACTATTAAATTTAAGATAAATTTATGTCATGAGTAGAAAAGAGTGATATTCATATCACATTAATTAATAGTATGTAGAAGCCACCAGTAGTGAAGAAACATAGGAACTATGATGCCACAACCCAAACGAATAAAAGATGAAGATGTCATCTTGATTTGGTAGTGCGCTTAACCTCGGGATATTGCTGATTTAGCTATTACATTTTAACACAAAAATAATGACAGCTAAATTGCTATCATACACAGCAATAAATTGTAGCCGCCGTATATGTACAACTTACACGACGGCTAGAGATACGCATATACGTACATTGTATGGTGACATTTTATGTTTTATTTGTTAGCGTTATATTATTTGTAGCAACTGGTTGTTATACATGAGCAGTGTATGGCACGCCTGCGCACCGGCACAACAGAGTGAGAGGGAAAATGTAGGGCCAAGGGAACGCGTTGAACTTGCCCTCTCAACTATTTCTCTCGCTGAAGGGTCAGTTGTTGTGACGTGAGTGTTGATAACATACCTACAGCATAATGAATATCATAGGCTGTAGGGGCCCAGCAGCATTGCTGTAGGGGCCCAACAGCATCTCCAAAGCCACTTCACGACAGTCACGCCTACACGTCAGACGTGTCTCGGGACGTGCGGAGAGTAAATCCCAGTAAATCCCCAAGTGTAATCCCTTGCATACCACCAAGAGGATGCCTGTTCCCTGCACTGTGTATGTAATCATCATAGTATTAGATAAAAGATACTTACGAGTATGTAGCCATGAGGATTTAATGATGTGTGTCAACATAATTAATGTAACTACTTATAGTAATTATACTTACGTAACTGTTAGTTACGTAATTGTGAGGATTTAGCGATGTGTGTTAATATAAGTACACTTAACATAACATAATGACGTACATCAGATCACGCAGACGAGAGGGCGACTTGCTGTGTTTGTGCTGGTGGTGTTCACCTGTAGAACCAACTGAACCCGCTAAAGTGTAGGTAACTCTGTATTGGCTCATATATGTTATGGAATTGATGAAATGAAGTGTCACAACACTGATGCAATACTTGTTTTACCTATTGATATACTCTTTTCTGTTATTCTCAGTATTAGTGATAATATGTTAATTCACAGGTTTGACCACTTCTGAATACAAAGAGCGCGTACTGCACAGCTCGTTTCAGTCACCTCCAGTACAATACATTAATAAGCATCGGATGGCGCTTACATAAATAATATCACAAGAAAGGCAATGTAGTAGCTATGTGGGTCAATTAAGCTTTTGACTGGCTAAGTTTAAATAATGCATCAGGCTGTGATTGGCCAGTCCCATGACCCACACTACCCATCCATCACCTTCACAGAAATTAGTCTAAAGCACGGTATCTTAAGGATAACATTTTAACAATACAAAAACAAGTTTTCTGCCAAAATTCTGTCTCCACTGCTTTTTGGTTGGTCATACAGAAAAAAATGTCTTGATAGGGCAAGACATTATCAACCTGTCAATGAGGTGTTCAATGCAATATTGGTTTTCATTATAGACACAATGCATAAATGACAGTGACAGTAATATAATGATCATCATGATTATGTTCATCTTAAGCATGAGCAAGAAAGATTCTATTCATACTTTTTATTTTTTAAATTCATTCTCAAAAAAAAAATTGTTTAAATTTTTTTTTCACTCACAATTTTTAATGCCTTAAAAACTTTCACTCAGTTATATTATACTTATAACTGACAAAGAAATTATTATTTTTTATTTTTTTATTTTTTTTATGTAGGAAGGACACTGGCCAAGGGCAACAAAAATCTATTAAAAAAATGCCCACTGAAATGCCAGTCCCATAAAAGGGTCAAAGCAGTGGTCAAAAATTGATGAATAAGTGTCTTGAAACCTCCCTCTTGAAGGAATTCAAGTCATAGGAAGGTGGAAATACAGAAGAAGGCAGGGAGTTCCAGAGTTTACCAGAGAAAGGGATGAATGATTGAGAATACTGGTTAACTCTTGCATTAGAGAGGTGGACAGAATAGGGGTGAGAGAAAGAAGAAAGTCTTGTGCAGCGAGGCCGCAGAAGGAGGGGAGGCATGCAGTTAGCAAGATCAGAAGAGCAGTTAGCATGAAAATAGCGGTAGAAGACAGCTAGATATGCAACATTGCGGCGGTGAGAGAGAGGCTGAAGACAGTCAGTTAGAGGAAAGGAGTTGATGAGACGAAAAGCTTTTGATTCCACCCTGTCTAGAAGAGCAGTATGAGTGGAACCTCCCCAGACATGTGAAGCATACTCCATACATGGACGGATAAGGCCCTTGTAGAGAGTTAGCAGCTGGGGGGGTGAGAAAAACTGGCGGAGACGTCTCAGAACACCTAACTTCATAGAAGCTGTTTTAGCTAGAGATGAGATGTGAAGTTTCCAGTTCAGATTATAAGTAAAGAACATACCGAGGATGTTCAGTGTAGAAGAGGGGGACAGTTGAGTATCATTGAAGAAGATGGGATAGTTGTCTGGAAGGTTATGTCGAGTTGATAGATGGAGGAATTGAGTTTTTGAGGCATTGAACAATACCAAGTTTGCTCTGCTCCAATCAGAAATTTTAGAAAGATCAGAAGTCAAGTGTTCTGTGGCTTCCCTGCATGATATGTTTACCTCCTGAAGGGTTGGACGTCTATGAAAAGACGTGGAAAAGTGCAGGGTGGTATCATCAGCGTAGGAGTGGATAGGACAAGAAGTTTGGTTTAGATCATTAATGAATAATAAGAAGAGAGTGGATGACAGGACAGAACCCTGAGGAACACCACTGTTAAAAGATTTAGGAGAAAAACAGTGACTGTCTACCACAGCAGCAATAGAACGGTCAGAAAGGAAACTTGAGATGAAGTTACAGAGAGAAGTAGAAACTGTAGGAGGGTAGTTTGGAAATCAAAGCTTTGTGCCAGACTCTATCAAAAGCTTTTGATATGTCCAAGGCAACAGCAAAAGTTTCACCAAAATCAGAAAGGAAACTTGAGATGAAGTTACAGAGAGAAGTAGAAACTGTAGGAGGGTAGTTTGGAAATCAAAGCTTTATGCCAGACTCTATCAAAAGCTTTTGATATGTCCAAGGCAACAGCAAAAGTTTCACCAAAATCAGAAAGGAAACTTAAGATGAAGTTACAGAGAGAAGTAGAAACCGTAGGAGGGTAGATTGGAAATCAAAGCTTTGTGCCAGACTCTATCAAAAGCTTTTGATATGTCCAAGGCAACAGCAAAAGTTTCACCAAAATCTCTAAAAGAGGATGACCAAGACTCAGTAAGGAAAGCCAGAAGATTACCAGTAGAGCAGCCTTGACGGAACCCATACTGGTGATCAGATAGAAGGTTGTGAAGTGATTGATGTTTAAGAATCTTCCTGTTGAGGAAAGATTAAAAAACTTTAGATAGGCAGGAAATTAAAGCAATAAGACAGTAGTTTGAGGGATTAGAACGGTCACCCTTTTTGGGAACAGGTTGAATGTAGGCAAACTTCCAGCAAGAAGGAAAGGTAGATGTTAACAGACAGAGCTGAAAAAGTTTGACTAGGCAAGGTGCAAGCACGGAGGCACAGTTTCGGAGAACAATAGGAGGGACCCCATCAGGTCCATAAGTCTTCTGAGGGTTTAGGCCAGCGAGGGCATGGAAAACATCATTGCGAAGAATTTTAATAGGTAGCATGAAGTAGTCAGAGGGTGGAGGAGAGGGAGGAACAAGCCCAGAATCATCCAAGATAGAGTTTTTAGCAAAGGTTTGAGCGAAGAGTTTAGCTTTAGAAATAGATGTGATAGCAGTGGTGCCATCTGGTTGAAATAGAGGAGGGAAAGAAGAAAAAGCAAAGTGATTGGAGATATTTTTGGCTAGATGCTAGAAATCACAAGGGGAGTTAGATCTTGAAAGGTTTTGACATTTTCTGTTAATGAAGGAGTTTTTGGCTAGTTGGAGAACAGACTTGGCATGGTTCCAGGCAGAAATATAAAGTGCATGAGATTCTGGTAATGGAAGGCTTAAGTACCTTTTGTGGGCCACCTCTCTATCATGTATAGCACGAGAACAAGCTGTGTTAAACCAAGGTTTAGAAGGTTTAGGACGAGAAAAAGAGTGAGGAATGTACGCCTCCATGCCAGACACTATCACCTCTGTTATGCGCTCAGCACACAAAGACGGGTCTCTGACACGGAAGCAGTAGTCATTCCAAGGAGAATCAGCAAAATACCTCCTCAGGTCCCCCCAACTGGCAGAGGCAAAACGCCAGAGGCACCTTCGCTTAGGGGGATCCTGAGGAGGGATTGGAGTGATAGGAGAAGATAAAGATATGAGATTGTGATCGGAGGAGCCCAACAGAGAAGAAAGGGTGACAGCATAAGCAGAAGGATTAGAGGTCAGGAAAAGGTCAAGAATGTTGGGCGTATCTCCAAGACGGTCAGGAATACGAGTAGGGTGTTGCACCAATTGCTCTAGGTCATGGAGGATAGCAAAGTTGTAGGCTAGTTCACCAGGATGGTCAGTGAAGGGAGAAGAAAGCCAAAGCTGGTGGTGAACATTGAAGTCTCCAAGAATGGAGATCTCTGCAAAAGGGAAGAGGGTCAGAATGTGCTCCACTTTGGAAGTTAAGTAGTCAAAGAATTTCTTATAATCAGAGGAGTTAGGTGAAAGGTATACAGCACAGATAAATTTAGTATGAGAGTGACTCTGTAGTCGTAGCCAGATGGTGGAAAACTCGGAAGATTCAAGAGCGTGGGCACAAGAGCAGGTTAAGTCATTGCGCACATAAACGCAGCATCCAGCTTTGGATCGAAAATGAGGATAGAGAAAGTAGGAGGGAAGAGAAAAGGGGCTACTGTCAGTTGCCTCAGACACCTGAGTTTCAGTGAGGAAAAGAAGATGAGGTTTAGAAGAGGAGAGGTGGTGTTCTACAGATTGAAAATTAGATCTTATACCACGAATGTTGCATGAAGAAAAAGTTGAGGGGGGTGTCAAGACACTTAGGGTTGTCGACAAAGCTTCTCATTACAGGAAGTATGTACATACAGTAACCATATAGTCTTCAAGTCTTCAGAGTTTTAATGAGGAATAATAAGATTTTCTAAGGTATAATACCTAAGAAACATCAAAATCAGTATTTATGAAGAGTCATGAGAGTTTTAATGGGCAATAATAAGATTTTCTAAGGTCAAATACATAAAAAAAAAAAAAAATCAAAATCAATCATATTTTGTATACATTACATATACAGTCAGTGCCTAAAAAGATGATAAAATTCACCAGCAATAGGCAGTTAATAAGCCAATGGTGGGTGATATGGAAAGATATGTAACAGTAACTTGAGGAAGTCAACTTAGGAATGCACACACAAAAAAATATCTCATTATCACACAACTATCTATTCTGTACTAAAACAGTTGATGTGTGAGTGTACCCAAGTCCACCATCTGTCTTCAGTTACCAGGTCAAATACTATTAGTGCTCTGCTCTCCCATTAAACTGGGTCAAACTAGTTGGATGGTGTGTGGACACTGACACCAACTCAGAATTCTGTAATCTTTTTTTTTGGCAATGACTGTATATTATCTATATTTGGAGGGGTACCACCTTATACTCCTATTTATTTTCCAATTCAAGTGACTCATTATCAAACCATATCATATCAAAAGCTTTCGACAGAATCTGGCACAAAGCTTTGATTTCCAGACTACCCTCCTATGGCTTCTATCCTTCTCTCTGTAACTTCATGTCAAGTTTCTTTCTGACCATTCTATTGCTGCTGTGGTAGGCAGTCACTCTTCTCCTAAAATCTATTAACAGTGGTGTTCCTTTAGGTTCTGTCCTGCCACCCACTCTCTTCCTATTATTCATCATTGTTCTTCTAAACCAAACTTCTTATCCTATCCACTCCTACACTTATGATGCCACTCTGCAGTTTCCCACATCTTTTCATAGATGTTCAACCCTTCAGGAAGTAAACAGTTCATGCTGGGAAGCCACAGAATGCTTGACCTTTGATCTAAAATTTTTGACTGGAGCAGAGCAAACTTAGTATTGTTCAATGCCTCAAAAAACTCAATTCCTCCATCTATCAACTCAACACAACCTTCCAGACAACTATCCACTCTTCTTTAATGACACTCAACTATCCCCTTCTTCTACACTGAACATATTCGGTCTGTCCTTTACTTATAATCTAAACTGGAGACTTCACATCTCATCCCTAGCTAAAACAGCTTCTATAACTTGGGCATTCTGAGTCATCCCTGCCAGTTTTTCTCACCCCCCTTGTCCCACCTGCTAACTCTGTACAGGGGCCTTATCTATCCACATATGAAGTATGCTTCACATGTATAGGGGCTTTCCACTCATACCATTCTTTTAGGCAGGGTGGAACCAAAAGCTTTTTGTCTTATCAACTCCTCTCCTCTAACTGACTGTCTTCAGCCTCTTTCTCAATGCCCCAATATTGTATCTCTTGCTATCTTCTACCACTATTTTCATACCAACTGCTCTTCTAATATTGCTAACTGCATGCCTCCCCTCTTTCCATGGCCTCACTGCACAAGACTTTCTTCTTTCTCTCACCCTTATTCTGTCTGCCTCTCTAATGCAAGAGTTAAGCAGTATTTTCAATCATTTGTCCCTTTCTCTAGTAAACTCAGGAATTCCTTGCCTGTTTCTGTATTCCTATGACTTCCTATGACTTGAACTCTTTCAAAAGGGAGGTTTCAAGACACTTATCTGTATTTTTGACTAATGCTTTTGACTCTGTACAGGGACCAGTACCTCAGTGGGCCTTTTTTTTTTTTTTTTCCCCTTGGCCAGTCCCCCTGCCTAAAACAAAGAAAAAAAAAAGTCATTCAAATTGAGACACTTTTACCTTGTATATATATACTAAAACTATAAATCTTTTTCTTTTCAGAACCTTTGATTATTTCTTTAATACTCATAATCCTTGAAGAGTGAAAATTAAAAAGATGATTAGAAGGATATGTAGTGAATCACTGAATTGACTTGATGGTAGGAAGATCACAAACGGAAAACTAAAGAAGAGTGTGGAAGATGAGTGTATTAGTCTAATGGTGAGGAAAGGTAGTATGATCAAGTTGAGAGGATGGTAGAGAGTGAAAGCGGACCTAAGAGATCTATAACCATGCCAAGAAGCTGACAAAGCCAAAGTAACCTGACAAGCCATTATTAAGTGAACAAGGTCTGGTGGTGCATGTAAGTGGTGAACTTGGGACAAGCCATTATTAAGTGAACAAGGTCTGGTGGTGCATGTAAGTGGTGAACTTGGGTTTGAATTCCTCTAGAAGCTGTCCATTCTTCAGCCATCACTAAATGAAGAAAGATCAGCCACACCACATGACTGTTGTCCATCAACCCTATTTTTGAGAGTGAATGCAGTGGGATAGGAAGTTCAGGCATGCAGCATGATCTTCTATAAGACTTCACTTAAAAAATAATGTTCGTGCCTTCAAAAATTAGTCTAACTTCCAGGAACAATGCCTTTGAGCAAAGATATAAGAAAAAAAAAAGGGAAAAATGGATATGTACAGAGGCTTTAGAAAATTACAATAGTGATAGTGACTAACTCCTATTCACTAAATTTTTAAAATGATCTATTAGGATTACAAATAACAATAACTTGTAAGAATAGTATGCTTCAGATTCTACCAGATTACAAATAACAATAACTTGTAAGAATAGTATGCTTCAGATTCTACCAGATTACAAATAACAATAACCTGTAAGAATAGTATGCTTCAAATTCTACCAATGTGTTCTTACCTTTACACTTGTTACACAGAGGACCATGGTCTTTTGTGGAACATCATCTTGCTCTGTGATTTTCCTTAGTATGGACCGCTCTGCTCGATCAATTTCTCGGTCATAGCGGTATTTGAGTCGGGCAACCACATTTTCCACTGTTAGGACCTGACTGATGGTTAATTGATAAAAATTACTTTTAACATCTTAAATGATGAATACTTAAATGATGCATATAGATATTCTATAAGCTTTCACTTGTTAAATTATATTTTCTGTTGCCCAAGCTCACAATAAGGAAAAATTAAAACAGAACAAATAGAAAATATCCACATATGGATGGTTTTATCTCTATTTAAAATATAACTTTCCACCAAATGTAAGATTCCATAATGATCTGGTAAATCAAGACAATATTTCCTTGTACCATTTTCTAGTGATATATAATAATAATTGCTAGATTTATTCATTTCACATTAAGCTTTATGAGGGCTTTATTCCTCTCTCTCTCTCTCTCTCTCTCTCTCTCTCTCTCTCTCTCTCTCTCTCTCTCTCTCTCTCTCTCTCTCTCTCTCTCTCTCTCTCTCTCTCTCTCTCTCTCTCTCTCTCTCTCTCTCTCTCTCTCTCTCTCTCTCTCTCTCTCTCTCTCTCTCTCTCTCTCTCTCTCTCTCTCTCTCTCTCTCTCTCTCTCTCTCTCTCTCTCTCTCTCTCTCTCTCTCTCTCTCTCTCTCTCTCTCTCTCTCTCTCTCTCTCTCTCTCTCCTCTCTCTCTCTCTCTCTCTCTCTCTCTCTCTCTCTCTCTCTCTCTCTCTCTCTCTCTCTCTCTCTCTCTCTCTCTCTCTCTCTCTCTCCTGAAAATGGTTACAGGGATAATTTTTGATTGGTGACCTGTACTATATATAACTAGAGAAGATTTGATCCTTTTGTTCAGATATCCACTTTAACCTGTTTAGCTGCCCATTGTAAATATAGACTACATAATTGTAAATTCTGACACAAAAAATACCAAAAGAGAGATTTGTCTTACCAATCAAATATTCGCCTCTCTAAGGCAGCAAGTTGCCATACGATCAGCTTGTAATGGTTGTGTATCCATGAGGGTGGGATGAGGCCTGGGTGGACACCAGGCATTGCAAGGAACCCAAGCTCCACTTCTTCTATCCCAACACAATCATCAGGACCCAGTAGTAGGACACACCCATCATCACACTTTATGCTGTCACACCTTCAAGATAAGAAGTTGAAGAAAAAAATCAAAATCAAAATTATTATTGAACCAAGTTTGAATTTTACTGGTTATTAATGAATATTACAAATTTGTTATTTATGCTATCATGAGCATTAGTTACCATCCATGGCATCACATCACAGCAAGCAGGATATGGAAGCTTTCCAGTGAGACTGACTTCATCACTGCAGAACTCTTTACCTTTCATCAAGCCTTGATTTATCTCACTTCCACAAGCACCAGTAGAAGGACCATTATCTACACCAATTCCCAGTCATCCTTTCATCTTCTCTCCCACCACCCAGCATCCTTCAGTCCTCATACACACCCTACAATGACACCTATTTTCTTTACAATCATCAAGCTGGGAAATTATTTTTCAAATGTAAAAAAAAAAATTTACACTGACCTGTTTTACACAAATGTAGGAGTAAGTCCTGGACAGGGTTGGCATTAACACCCTCCCCTCTAATAAAAAAAAATCATTATATTTTTTTTTTTATTTAACATATCAAAATTTTGTTCTATATCATACAGATAAATAAGGCCTATATATGTACATATACTTAAAAAATGTAAAAGTAGTCAAGCCTAATCCATTCATTTCCTGTACACTACAAGTTAAGACAGGCTTTGTCCAGCTGGATCAACCTGTATTAGAATGACTTAAACAAGTGTCTGTCCTTCATTAATAGAAAGTGTCAAAATCTTTCAAGATCTAACTGACAGGCTTTGTCCAGCTGGATCAACCTGTATCAGCATAACTTAAACAGTGTCTGTCCTTCATTAATAGAAAGTGCCAAAATCTTCCAAGATCTAACGCCCCGCATGACTTCTGGCATCCAGCCAAAAACATCTCCAATAACTTTGCTTCTTCATCTTTCCCTCTTTTATTTCAAGCTGATGGCACCACTGCCATCTCATCTATTTCTAAAGCTGAACTCTTAGCTCACAACTTTGCTAAAAACTTTAGCTTGGATGATTCAGGGCTGGTTCCTCCCTTTCCTTCACCCTTTGACTACTTCATGCTACCCACTAAAATCCTTCGCAGTGATGTTTTCCATACTCTCAATGGCCTAAACCCTTGGAAGGCTTATGGACCTGATGGGATCCCTCTTATTGTTCTCTGAAACTATGCCTCCATGCTTGCACCTTGCCTAGTCAAACCCTTTCAACTCTGTCTATCAACATCTATCTTTCCTTCTTGCTGGAAGTTTGCACACATCCAACCTATTCCTAAAAAGGGTGACCATTTTTACCCCTCAAACCACCGTCCTATTGGTTTAATTTCCTGCCTCTCTAAAGTTCCTGCCTCTATCCTCAACAGGAAGATTCTGAAACATCTATCACTTCACATCCTCCTATCTGATCATCAGTATGGGTTCCATCAAAACTACTCTAACGGTGATCTTTTGGCTTTCCTTACTGAGTAGGAATTTTGGTGGAGCTTTTGCTGTTGCCTTAGACATTTCAAAGGTTTTAATAGAGTCTGGCACAAAACTTTGATTTCCAAACTACTCTCCTACAGGTTCTATCCTTCCCTCTGTAAGTTCAGTCCTTTCTGACTGTTCTATTGCTGCTATGGTAGATGGTCACTGTTCTTCTAAACCTATTAATGGTGGTGTTCCTCAGGGTTCTGTCCTGTCACCCACTCTCTTCCTATTATTTATCAATGATCTTCTGAACCAAACTTTTTGTCCTATCGACTCCTACGCTGATGATAAACCCCTGTACTTTTTCATATCTTTTCCTAGACATCCAACCCTTAAAGAAGTAAACAGTTCATGCAGGGAAGCCACAGAATGCCTGGCTTCTGATCTCTCTAAAATTTCTGATTGGGACAGAGCAAACTTAGTATTGTTCATTGCCTTAAAACTCAATTCCTCTATCTATTGACACAATCTTCCAGACAACTATCCCCTCTTCTTCAGTGACACTTAACTGTACCCCTCTTTTACACTGAACATCCTCGGTCTGTTCTTTACTTATAATCTAAATTGGAAACTTCACATGTCATTTCTGACTAAAACAGCTCCTATGAAGTTAGGCATTCTGAGTTATCTCTGCCAGTTTTGCACCCCCCCCCAGATGCTAACTCAATACAGATGCCTTATCCATCCATGTATGGAAAATGCTTCACATGTATTTGGAGGAGAGGGGGGGAATTCCACTCATACTGCTATTTTAGCCAGGGTGGAATCAAACGCTTTTCGTCTTGTCAACTCCTCTCCCCTAACTATCTGTCTTCAGCCTCTCTCATCACCACAATGTTGCATTTCTTGCTATCTTCTACTGCTATTTTCATGTCAACTGCTCTTCTGATCTTGCTAACTGCAAGCCTACCCTCCTCCTGTAGCCTCACTGCATGAAACTTTCTTCTCTCTTTCTTTTATCCCTATTCTGTGCACCTCTCTAATGTAAGAGTTAACCAGTATTCTCAATCATTCATCCCTTTGTCTGGTAAACTCTGGAACACCTTGCCGGTTTTCATTTTCCACCTTCCTATGACTTGAACTCTTTCAAGAGTGAGGTTTCAAGACAATTATCCTGTAATTTCTGACTACTGCTTTCAACTCTGGGGACTGGCACCACAGTGGGCCCCTTTTCTTTTTTTTTATCATTATTATATTTTTGTTGCTCTTGGGTGGTGCCCCACCTACATGAAAAAAGAAAAAAAAACACTTCACACCTTTTGTTTCACTCTGATTTACATATAAATATGAGGAATAAACAAAAATATAAATAAACCCTAAAAACAAATAAAACCTCAAAAACATAAATAACCCCCCCCAAAAAAAACAGTGGTTTGGATTTTTCTTTATAAATCCCAGTTTTTTCAAACCCTGGTTCTGGACTTGATGTACCTGACTGCAATAAGACATTCACAAGACACCCTCACCTCACTTAATTATTAGTGTAAGGGGTCAACTTCAAAGAAAACAGAAGTGGGGAGGAGGTCAGGTATGATTCATGTGAAACAGATGTGTCAAAGTATTTTTTTTACATTTGAAAAATAATTTGTCATACAAAACCTGTTTCACATGAATGTAGGAATGATTCTCACATTGTACAAGGCTTGCACATGCCAAGAACCCAAGAGAGTGTGGTAAGCCCAAGTAAGGCATAAAAGAAAATAAATAATGGGGAAAAGATCCGCTTGCCTTGATACTTACAGCATGGCATGGGAATCCAGGCAAGGCCATGGAAGGATAGCCTATCACCTCATAATTCTGGAAAGTACACACTGTAACACCACTATTAGCACCACATATATATGTAGGAGGGTGGCAAGGAGAACACAGTTGGACCTAGGCTACAATACCACCTGCTGCAACTATTGGCACAAGGGAGGTGTCACACTTTCATCTCTCCACATCCCGAAAGTAGTGGTTGGCAAACACAGAAGGGGTTTTCCATGAGGCCATGTTGAGGACTGAAGCCAAAGATTTATTTTGCCACAGATTAAGATAGCTAACAACACCACTAATGTCATGTACTGAAACCCTGAGGTCAGTCATACCTGACTGCAAGCATGGGAGACCAACTGACCTGTAATGTGACACCACTGCTGAAACCTCTTCCACTCTTGCCTTTTATTTATTCATTTATTTTATTTATTTATTTTTTTTTTTAATGTAGGAGGGGCAGCAGCCAAGGGCAACAAAATTGCAAGAAATAAAAAGCAGAATGAGGTGCCAGTTCCCGAACATAGTCGAAAGCAGGAGTCAGAAATTACAGGATAAGTATCTTGAAACCACCCTCTTGAAAGACTTCAAGTCATAGGAAAGTTGAAATACAAGTACAGAAGCTGGCAGGGAGATCCATACTTTTCCAGAGAAAGTAATGAAAGATTGAGAATACTGGTTAACTCTTGCATTAGAGAGGTGGACAGAATAGAGGTGAGAGAAAGAAGAAAGTCTTGTGCACCAAGGCATGCAATTAGTAAGATCAGAAGAGCAGTTGCCATGAAAAAAACTGAAGATATCAAGTGATGCAACATTGCAGCAATGAGTAAGAGGCTGAAGACAGTCAGTTAGAGGAGAGGAGTTGGTAAGAGAAAAAGCTTTTGATTCCACCCAGTCTAAAAGACCAGTATGAGTGGAAACACCCCATACATGTCCATACATGGACGGATGAGGCCCCTGTACAGAGTTAGCAGCAGGGGGGTGGTTGGTGGAGAAAAACTGGCAGAGATGACCCAGAACACCTAACTTCATAGAAGCTGTTCTAGCAAGGGACAAGATGTGAAGTTTCCAGTTTAGATTATACTAAACCTTGTTATATCGGATTTCATATTAATTGAACATGGATTGCCTAGGTCACACGCCAAACCGCCACCAACCCAAGTACACCAACCCACAAACAATGTGAGAGTGGCAACAAAAATTACTGCTTGACCAGCCAACCAACACCAGCTGGTGCCCACTCCACCTGCCAACAGCTGACTGTTGAAGGTTACAGGCTGGTGTGAACTGTGCAGTTGCCTTGGCCTGGCTGCCACCTTATCAACAGGCAGTACTGCCAAATGTACAAGTGCACCTAAACAGTCACACTTTTTTTTGGAATAGGCTTAATGTAGGCAAACTTCCAGCAAGAAGGAAAGGTAGATGTTGACAGACAGAGTTGAAAGAGTTTGACTAGGCAAGGTGCAAGTATGAAGGCAGAGATTTGGAGAACAATAGGAGGGACCCCATCATGTCTGTAACCCTTCCAAAGGTTTATGCCAGCAAGGGAATGGGATGGATCATTGTTAAGAACTTTAACGAGTAGCATGATGTAGTCAAAGGGTGGAGGAGAGGGAGGAACAAGCCCTGAATCATCCAAGGTGAAGTTTTTAGCAAAGGTATGAGTGAAGAATTCAGCTTTAGAAATAGATGTGATAGCAATAGTGCCATCTGGTTGAAGTAAAAGAGGAAAAGAAGAAACAAAATCATTGGAGATGTTTTTGGCTAAGTATCAGAAGTCACGAGAAGAGTCAGATCTTGAAAGATTTTCACACTTTCAATTAATGAAGGAGTTTTTGGCTAGTTGGAGAACAGACTTGGCATGGTTCCAGGCAGAAATATAAAGTGCATGAGATTCTGGTAATGGAGGGCTCAAGTACCTTTTGTGGGACACCTTCCTATCATGTATAGCACGAGATCAGGCTGTGTTAAACCAAGGTTTGAAGGTTTAGATTAAGAAAAAGAGTGAGGAAAGTACATCTTCATGCCAAACATTATCACCTCTGCTATGCACTCAGCACACAGAGATGGGTCCCTGACAAAGAAGTAGTAGTCATTCCAAGGGAAATCAGCAAAATGACTCCTCAGGTTCCCCCAACTAGCAGAAGCAAAATGCCAGAGGCACCTCTTCTTAGGGGGATCCTGAGGAGGGATTGGAACGATAGGACAAGATACAAATATAAGATTGTGATAGGAGACCACAGGGGAAGATAGGGTAACTGTCAAGATAGTTAGGAATACAAGTAGGGTGTTGCACCAATTCCTCTTGGTTGTGGATGATAGCAAAGTTAAAGGCTAGTTCACCAGGATGGTCAGTGAAGGGAGAGGAAAGCCAAAAGCTGGTGGTGAACATTAAAGTCTCCAAGAATGGAGATCTCCTCAAAAGAGAAGAGAGTCAGAATGTGCTCCACTTTGGAAGTTAAGTAGTCAAAAAATTTCTTATAGTCAAAAGAGTTAGGTGAGAAGTATATAGCACAGATAAATTTAGTTTGAAAGTGACTCTGTAGTTGTAGCCAAATGGTGGAAAACTCAAAATATTCAAGACTGTGAACAAGAACAGGTTAAGTTTTTGTGCACATAGATGCAACATCCAGCTTTGGATTGAAAATGAAGATAAAGAAAGTAGGAGGGAATAGAAAAGGGGTAGCGCTACTGTCAGGTGTCTCAGACACCTGTGTTTCAGTGATGAAAAGATGAGTTTCAGTAGAGGAGAGGTGGTGTTCTACATATTGAAAATTAGATCTAAGACTATGAATATTGCAGAAGTTAATGAAGAAAAAGTTGAGGAGGGGCATGAAGACACTTAGGGCTGATACCAGAAAAGCAGTCTGACCTGGGGACATTTATGGTCCCCTCCCCAGATGACGACTCCAAGGCTGGTGTAGGAGTCACCACAATAATTTTGAATTCTGTGTGAAGAGTGTGTATAAGTAGGTGATTATATTTTTGTGTGAAGGAAGAGATTTGTCTTAGGGTCGATACCAGAAGAGCAGCCCAACCTGGGGACATTTGTGGTCTCCTCCCCAAATTGAGACTCTGAGGCTGGTGTAGGAGTTGCCATGATAATTTTTGATTTTGAGTGAAGGGTGTGTGTGTAGTTTTGTGTGAAGGAAGAGTGTTGAAGGAAGAGAGTTGTTTTTGGAGGGCAGGCTGTGATTGCCCTCTTGTGTTGTGAGGTCACAGCTGGCTTGAGTGAAAATTTCATAGCACCCCATAATTCAGTGCTTAAGACCTCACTGGAGTAATTATCATTTCATCGTGTTCCTGCTCGCCACATAAATTTTATTTCTTTTCACTGATAAATTATTTCAGTCTCCCAATGGAAATGACAACAAGAGCAGTATCATCACTGACATCTCCATCATCACTCAGTTTACCTGATAAGAGGTTATTTCTATACTCCGTGGCTGTCAGCTGTTCCTTCTCCACGTGGTGGATTGAGTTGCTGAATCATCTCAGTTTACCTGATAAGAGGTTATTTCTATACTCCGTGGCTGTCAGCTGTTCCTTCTCCACGTGGTGGATTGAGTCGCTGAATCATCACTTTTTTCCTCTCACTTTTTCCCCAGTACTTTTTCATTCGCTTCTTCACAGCCTCACTCCAACTGTTTTTCTTTTGCATTTACCCATAGTGTCTCAACAACAATGAAAATGCACTGGAAAATGGTACAAACACTCAAAGGAAAAACGCACATGCATCCTATGTCTCCAAATACTAAGCTTATCCCACCCCTCCCCTACACCCCTAGGACTCGCATGCTGCAGTAGAAACGGTCATACAATACCATAAGAATACATAATCACAAAAAAATCTGAAAAAAAAAAAAAGGATACAGAGGAAGATACATGAAGATAAGTGACAGTATGTATTTAAATCCCCAATGCCTAGGGTACTGGGTATTTGAAATTTAAAAGCCACAGTGGCACTCTAGCACCTGGCAGCATGGTGCAGAATGCACACCTATGCCTAACAGTCTCATAAGGATTTTCAAAAAATTTATATTTTCCAACCATAAAAATGGTTTTCTACCTTAAGGTGCAAGATGAAACTGCTGGTGGTGATGTGAAAGCAGCCAGTAAGTTTCCTAGAACACTGGCAAGTGTAGAGCAAGCCAACCATAGGAGTAAAGTTAAGGAATTGTTCTCATTTTTTTTTCTTTTCATACCATAGGTGTTTTCTTAGACTGGTTCCAACTTATGCCGAAATTCAGTTTATAACGCGGAATAGGAATGATATTCTAGTGTAATTCAAGGATCCCTGTATAGTACAGAAAATGAAGATGGAATTATTGGTGAGCTCCATTTTGACAACAATAACACTGAAACAATAAAAGAAATACTGCTAGTTTTTTTAAGAAAAAAAAAAAAACACACAAGAAAACTGTGATATTCAAGAGAAATATGATAGATTAAATCACGAAAAGAAACCATAAACAAGACCATATCAGGGAGCTGCCATCACAAAAGCTAAACCTCCTGAACTTCACCCACAACCAGAACCTTCTTTGTCCATGGAGGAGGCAGTAGACACCTGCCGAAACGATAATTACTCCCAGTGAGGTCTAAAGCACTGTTCAGGGGGTGCTGTGAACTTATCATTAAACCCAGCTGTCACCTCACTGAACGTCTCCCTTTGTGTGTCTCACAACACAAGGGGGCAGTCACAGCCTGCCCTCTAAAGACAACTCTCTTCCTCCACACAAAACTACAAGCACCTAATAACACACACATCCTTCACTCAAAAATTTTTAAATCATAATCGCGACTCCTACACCAGCCCCAGAGTCCCCATCTGGGGAGGGGACCATAAATGTCCCCAGGTCAGACTGCCTTTCTGTCGACGACCCTAAGTGTCTTGACACCCCCCCTCAACTTTTTCTTCATTAACTTCTGCAACATTTGCAGTCTACGATCTAATTTTCAATCTGTAGAACACCACCTCTCCTCTTCTAAACCTCACCTTCTTTTCCTCACTGAAACTCAGGTGTCTGAGGTAAATGACAGTAGCCCCTTTTCTGTTCCCTCCTACTTTCTCTATCCTCACTTTCGATCCAAAGCTGGATGTTGCGTTTATGTGTGCAAAGACTTAACCTGCTCTCATGCCCACACTCTTGAATTTTCTGAGTTTTCCACCATTTGGCTACGACTACAGAGTCACTCTCAAACTAAATTTATCTGTGCTGTATACCTCTCACCTAACTCCTCTGAATATAAGAAATTCTTTGACTATTTAACTTCCAAAGTGGAGCACATTCTGACCCTCTTCCCTTTTGCAGAGATCTCCATTCTTGGAGACTTTAATGTTCACCACCAGCTTTGGCATTCCTCTCCCTTCACTGACCATCCTGGTGAACTAGCCATCAACTTTGCTATCCTCCACGACCTAGAGCAATTGGTGCATCACCCTACTCATATTCCTGACTGTCTTGGAGACACGTCCAACATTCTTGACCTTTTCCTGACCTCTAATCCTTCTGCTTATGCTGTCACCCTTTCTTCTCCGTTAGGCTCCTCCGATCACAATCTCATATCTGTATCTTGTCCTACAACTCCAATCCCTCCTCAGGATCCCCCTAAGCGAAGGTGCCTCTGGCGTTTTGCCTCTGCTAGTTGGGGGGACCTGCTGAGGTATTTTGCTGATTTTCCTTGAATGACTACTGCTTCCGTGTCAGAAACCCGTCTTTGTGTGCTGAGCGCATACCAGAGGTGATAGTGTCTGGCATGGAGGTGTACATTCCTCACTCTTTTTCTCGTCCTAAACCTTCTAAACCTTGGTTTAACACAGCTTGTTCTCATGCTATACATGATAGAGAGGTGGCCCACAAAAGGTACTTAAGCCTTCCATCACCAGAATCTCATGCAACTTATATTTCTGCCTGGAACCACGCCAAGTCTGTTCTCCAACTATCCAAAAAACTCCTTCATTAACAGAAAGTGTCAAAACCTTTCAAGATCTAACTCCCCTCATGACTTCTGGCATCTAGCCAAAAATATCTCCAATAACTTTGCTTCTTCTTCTTTCCCTCCTTTATTTCAACCAGATGGCACCACTGCTATCACATCTATTTCTAAAGCTGAACTCTTTGCTCAAACCTTTGCTAAAAACTCTACCTTGGACGATTCTGGGCTTGTTCCTCCCTCTCCTCCACCCTCTGACAAGTTCATGCTACCTATTAAAATTCTTCGCAATGATGTTTTCCATGCGCTTGCTGGCCTAAACCCTCGGAAGGCTTATGGACCTGATGGGGTCCCTCCTATTGTTCTCCGAAACTGTGCCTCCGTGCTTGCACCTTGCCAGTCAAACTCTTTCAGCTCTGTCTGTCAACATCTACCTTTCCTTCTTGCTGGAAGTTTGCCTACATTCAGCCTGTTCCTAAAAAGGGTGACCGTTCTAATCCCTCAAACTATTGTCCTATTGCTTTAATTTCCTCCCTATCTAAAGTTTTTGAATCTATCCTCAACAGGAAGATTCTTAAACATCTATCAATTCACCACCTTCTATCTGATCGCCAATGTGAGTTCCGTCAAGGCCACTCTACTGGTGATCTTCTGGCTTTCCTTACTGAGTCTTGGTCATCCTCTTTTAGAGATTATGGTGAAACTTTTGCTGTTGCCTTGGACATATCAAAAGCTTTTGATAGAGTCTGGCACAAAGCTTTGATTTCCAAACTACCCTCCTATGGCTTCTATCCTTCTTTCTGTAACTTGATCTTAAGTTTCCTTTCTGACCGTTCTATTGCTGCTGTGGTAGACAGTCACTGTTCTTCTCCTAAATCTATTAACAGTGGTGTTCCTCAGGGTTCTGTCCTGTCACCCACTTTCTTCTTATTAATCATTAATGATCTTCTAAACCAAACTTCTTGTCCTATCCACTCCTATGCTGATGATACCACCCTGCACTTTTCCACGTCTTTTCATAGACGTCCAACCTTTCAGGAAGTAAACATTTCATGCAGGGAAGCCACAGAACGCCTGACTTCTGATCTTTCTAAAATTTCTGATTGAGGCAGAGCAAACTTGGTATTGGTCAATGCCTCAAAAACTCAATTCCTCCATCTATCAACTCGACACAACCTTCCAGACAACTATCCCCTCTTCTTCAATGACACTCAACTGTCCCCCTCTTCTACACTGAACATCTTCGGTCTGTCCTTTATTTATAATCTGAACTGGAAACTTCACATCTCATCTCCAGCTAAAACAGCTTCTATGAAGTTAGGCATTCTGAGACGTCTCCACCAGTTTTTCTCACCCCCCAACTGCTAACTCTGTACAAGAGCCTTATCCGTCCATGTATGGAGTATGCTGCACATGTCTGGGGGGGTTCCAATCATACTGCTCTTCTAGACAGGGTGGAATCAAAAGCTTTTCGTCTCATCAACTCCTCTCCTCTAACTGACTGTCTTCAGCCTCTCTCTCATCACCGCAATGTTGCATCTCTAGCTGTCTTCTACTGCTATTTTCATGCTAACTGCTCTTCTGATCTTGCTAACTGCATGCCTCCCCTCCTCCTGTGGCCTCGCTGCACAAGACTTTCTTCTTTCTCTCACCCCTATTCTGTCCACCTCTCTAATGCAAGAGTTAACCATTATTCTCAGTCATTCATCCCTTTCTCTGGTAAACTCTGGAACTCCCTGCCTGCTTCTGTATTTCCACCTTCCTATGACTCGAATTCCTTCAAGAGGGAGGTTTCAAGACACTTATCCTTCAATTTTTGACTACCGCTTTGGACCCTTTTTATGGGATTGGCATTTCAGTGGGCATTTTTTTTATCGGATTTTTGTTGCCCTTGGTCAGTGTCCCTCCTACATAAAAAAAAAAAATAAATAAAAAATATAAACTTGCATGCTTCTTTTATGGCCATGCCCAACACTCCCTTCTCCAACAGTGTAAGGAACCAATTCATTTTTCCAACCATATCAAGTCTACACCCCCTTTGTGGAAAACCCCTCTCCTTTACTACCCTCCATGTCACTTCTGAATCCTTTCACACTCTAGAGGTCTTCCCTCTGTGCCCTTAGTTCCCTCTCTCTCTTCAATAGTATCTCAGGAACTTCACAGATACCATGGTCCATGGCTGGCTGCCCAGTAAAAGGCAAGACACTATTCCTATCTTTTATAAACATTCACTACAACAGCTTTATACACATACATGCAGATGGCTCCTACATCCCATTTCCTCCATCAATGGTGCCATCATATACATCCCATCCAAATCCATTGTCACTGCCTGGAGGTTGCCTGCCTCAGTACTCATGGCAGAACTCCTTGCAATAAAAGATGGCTTCAAACTTGCCCACACCACTAACCTTCCTTGCTCAGTAACCCTTTTTACCAATTCCCTCACAACAACTCTGCTGAAACACACCATTCCCTCTGCTTCAACATACACAATCCCCTGTCCCAACTATCAACTTCATACATAGACATTTACCTTCAGTGAGTCCCTTCCCACATCAACATTGTGGGAAACACCATAGATGATAAAGTGACAAACAAGGTTCACTCCTACCCCTCTCCCATAGACTTTACTACTGACCTGACTGACTATAACTAACTTACAGAAAGACTGACTCATGATGTGGACACCTGCAAGATGCCTTACAATACACCATATTTGGATGCATCAGATAGGACACATGGTACCACTGATAGACCTACTCCATGAGCCATGTCCTAGACACTGTAGTCACTAGACCTAGGAAAGAACACAGCTGCTTCAATCACCACATGGACAAGCTGGAATTAACAGACATCCCTCACTACCCCTAAAACTACATACAACCAGCCACTCCAGAACATCTCCTGCTATAATGTCCTCACCACCAATCCCACTGCACTGCTATCCTCCACTCACTGGCAGCATTCCACCTCCACAGACCAACACTAGCAGACCTGAGTTCTCAAGACCCTAGTCTAACCTTCAAGATGCTGAAGCACATCAGGATCTTTCTCCAGAAGACAGGACAACTCACCAGAACCTAAACCCAACCTTAATTTTTCCATATAATATGTCTCTCTCTCTCTCTCTCTCTCTCTCTCTCTCTCTCTCTCTCTCTGTTTTGTGTAAGTGAGTACTTTCATTAAGACTTCATTCCATTAACACTATGAAGTTGTATTACTTTTGAAAATCACACTGCATGGGCTTAGGTGTATACTAATGTGTCATAGTTCTCATAAGAACAGCACACTTTCCTTTTATCTCTTCTACATCTTGCCAAGGTTCCCCTATTCCTGAATGCACTGAATGCACTAACAGCAAATTCACTACACACAGTAAGTAGCTTTCTCAATTTTTGGGAATATAGTCCCTGAGATTGAGAAGTGAATGGTGTTTTGCTGAAAATGCATGGATTCCTCTATTGTCAACAAAATGAGAGAAGAGAAAACAAAATTCCCACAACATGAGTGACTCACAGAACTCAGGGAAAGTTGTCTTTTATCATTTTTACATGATAAAAACAGATAGCCTTCATACTTGCTAATGATGTAGTTGATGAGTGACAGTATTAGATAAAATTTTTCACAAATTTGGGTATTTTTTTTACTAATTTTCTAATGAATGATCCTCATAAGCAGTATCTTTACCATTTAATCCATTTCACTTGTAAGCTTTGAAATCTTTCCTATTTGTTGTTCCAGTCTTATGGCTTGAATTATTTTGAGCAGAGAAGTGCCCAGATGTCTCCTAAAGGAACCACATGCTTCTAGAGAGTGAATTTCAGTCAGTAAGTACTTATTCTATTAGCTACCCCATAAAATAGTTGTACACGTTTCCTGTTTCCAGTAAAAGTTTGAGACTCGTATGGCAATATTTACGCTATTAAAATAATTATTATATGTAATTCATCTTGTGCAAACCCCCCTTCAGCAATCCCTTTCTCTATAATTTTGCAAGTTTTTTGCCAATTTTTATTTATCTATTTATTTTTTTTCTAAATAAATATTAAGTCATTGTATATCTGACATCCTGCTACATGTAAGAATGAGGATTCCTAAGGACTAGCACTTAAGTGTCTGGCAGACTCCTGACATAAGCAGATCTGCGATGCTTGCAGAAAAAAACTGGTGGTACCTCAAAAGAAAAGATATTGGTACTTGGAGTGATATTACTCCATCAGTTTTTAACAAACAGGAATTCTAAAGATAGCTACAGAAAAAGGATTGAAAAATTTTATATTTTATTTTTTTCCTTTTTTCTTCTGAAAAATACTTAGCCAATTAAAATCAAACTTATACAGTCCCATAAAATCTATAAAAAAAATTCATATTAATAGACAAATTGTTTTTCCATTTTTTTTCCTGAAAACTACTCAGCCAATTAAAATCAAACTTGTCCAGATGTCCCCTTATCCAATCCCATACAACCTATAAAAAATTCATGTTAATAGACAAATTATGAATGTCACCACATAAGTAAGTGGAATTGGCTCTCTTTAATTAAAATGGCTTTTTTAAGTGGTAATTGAGTTCACCCCTTTTTTTTTAATATTCATGCCCTTCATATGTAACAAAGAAAAGTTCTCCTGTTATACCAAGGAACTTATTCCTGAAATATTCAGCACACATTAAAAACAATCAAAAGATGCACTTATGAATACTAACCTTGAATCCTGCACCTCAAAACGGTAGTGTAAGGCATTGCTAAAGGTGACAGTTTCAACCTTCCTCTTTTTCCTGTTATATAACTGCAGATATATAAAAAGAGAACATCAGTGTTTTGCAAAAAATAAATTTCAAACATTATAATAGTTATAGTTTTATCATCTATTTCATGTAAAAAAGATAAAAATTTATTTTTCTCCAGTAAAATATCAGTGATCAATGAATGAGACAACTGGTAAGGCTCAAGTTAATTCATTTATATACCAGACTGACAATCACCACATAGGGTGGCCCAGACAAAGCACCACACACACACACATACACACACACACTTGTGACTAAAAAATGTGTCAAAATGGAGAAGGTAATAAAAAGTGAAGACAAGTCTGAAATTCTACAAGTGATGATTAGAAGTGGAAATGGAAGGATAATGAATTATGTTGGAATGTATGTGCCACCTATGACCAATGCTTGGCAAAAAGAGATGTTGATAGATGTGCTAAAAGGTCTTGAAAATAGTGATGGAAAGTAGTGATATAGTTATTGTTGGTGATTTTAATTGAAAGGAGATAAACTGACAACTACTGGAAGTGAGAGCTCATGGAGTAATGGACTATTGAAGTGGGCAATGGAAAACTTGTTGACTCAATGGGTTGATTGTAATACCAGATTTAGTGGCAGAGATAAACAAACCATAAAGACTTGATTTAATGTTTACCAAGAGATGGAAATTATTGAAACTATACACTATGCTAGCCCTCTAGCTAAAAGTGATCATGTGTTGATGGAATTTAATTTGAAAAAAGAAAATGTAATCATTGATGAAAATTATAAGGTGAAAAGATTTAAATATAGTAAAGCTGACTGAAAAATTAAGAAAGTACTTTGTTGCCGTGGACTGGAAAGACTTAGAAGATGCAGATGTTCGGGAAAATGGGATATATAATTCTGCTGTGGAGAAATTTGTACCTAGAGGAGATGTAGAAAGGGTAAAGAATGGTTCAATACAAAATGTAGAGAGGCTAGAAACTGTAAATCAAACACTTGGAATAGATGGAAGAGGAAAACTTAAAGCATATGGGAGGAATATATTGATGCTAGAAACAAGTACTTGAGATGAGAATGGAGAGAAGAAACTATGAAAGACATATAATGGATAAGTGTATAAATGAGCCCAAACTAATCTTCAGACATATAAATTGGAGGATGAAGAAAGGTGTATCAAGATTGAAAGTTGAAGGAAAAATCTATGATGATGCACAGGACATGGCAGAGATTATGAACAATAGTTTCAGATTGGTATTTACTGTGGAAGGAGAGTTTGATACTGGAAAGGATAAATTAGTGAGGAATAAGTACAGTCCCAGTCAGTTATGAAGAAATACTTAAGATGATGGAAGAACTTGAGGTAAATAAAGCAACTAGTCCAGATGGAGTATCAAACTGGATATTGAAGGAATGTAGAGAACAACTGACTGATAAAATTCACAGTCTAGTGGTGACATCACTATCACAGGGAAGAGTACCAAAAGACTGGAAGAGAGCAAATATTACACAAATATACAAAGGAGTAAATAAGGAAAATCCACTAAATTATAAACCAATGTCCTTGACTAATGTTGTAGGAAAATTATGTGAAAGAACAGGAGAGAGACAGATGGGTGGATGGTGTCTACTTAGACTTGAAGAAGGCATTTGACAAAGTACCACACCGAAGATTGCTATGGAAGATAAAAAATTATGGAAAAATTGGAGGAAGACTGCTGGAGAGGATGTAGGATTATCTGAATGATAGAGAGATGAGAACTGTAATTGAAGAGTGTGGCTGTGCCATGTATAATGTATGGTATGGATGTGATTGCATGGAATGAAAGTGAAATTGATAAGTTAGAAGTGGGCCAGAATAGAGTAGCAAGGATGGCACTGAGTGCACCGAGGTGCACAGCAGTTGAAGCCTCGAGAGGTGACATGGGATGGAGCACCTTTAGAGAAAGACTCATAAAAGCCACACTTAGGTACAAGATTAGGCTTGAGAGAATGGATGATGCAAGAATAGCAAGGAAGGTGTACCTGTGGAATGAAAGTGGAAGCAAATGGAGGAAGAGATGCATGAGAATGACAGACAGGAATGGATTGCAAGTTGTGTGGGCGATAAGAATGGCTGGTAGGAATCAAAATGAGTGTGAATGGGTGGTAACAAGAGGAGGCAGAGTGGGAGCCGAATGGGATGTGAGAAAATGGAAGAATGAGATAGACAAAGAAGTGAAATGTGTGGGACTGAATGAATGAAAGAATGAAATGGAAAGAAAGAAGACCCTGGAATGGTACAAGGAGAAAGAGGCCCCGAGGTATGAAAGGTGGTACGATGGAAGCCTGGGCGGTGATCTTCTCTTCCGAGCGAGGGCACAGTGTATGGATGTGAATGCAAGGAGTTACAGGTGGTATGAGTCCCACAGCAAAGTGTGCCAGATGTGTGACATGGGAGAGGACGAGATGGTGGAACATGTGGTGCTGGAGTGTGTGAAGTATGCCAGAGACAAGAATGAGATGATGCAAGTGATATTGACTGAGTTAGGGCATGATAGGAATGAAAGAGTTGAGAAGACGGGAAAGGAGTGGATGGTGTTGTTGCTGGGACTGTGTAGAGAGGCGAAGGAAAGGATGATTGAGGCGATGAAAGAGTTTCTGGAGAGAATGTGGCATGCCAGGTGTATGAACAATTAGGATAGAGGATGCTGTTAGTTTCTCTTTTTTTTTTCCCCTTCTACAGGAGTTGCCGATCCAAAGGCCTGGCTCAGGAGTGATCCTATGCCACCTGTACCATCAAGATCATCAAGATCAAGATCAAGGCCAAAATTCATCTTGGCTGAAAGTATCTAGTGGTGTCCCACAGGGGTCAGTGTTGGGACTGAAAATGTTTGTAATATATGTGAACAATATAAATGAAGAAATAAATAGTTATATGAACTTATTTGTGGATGATGCTAAGCTGATAAGGAGAGTAGAAAATATAAATGATTGTATGTGCTGCAAGATGATTTAAATAAGATAAATAGATGGAGTAAATCTTGGCAAATGAAATTCAGTTTAAGTAAATGTAAAGTAATGGAGTTTGGCAAGAGTAAGAAAAGAATACAATATCATTATGAGATGGAAGGCATGAAGTTCAAGAAGTCAAAAGAGGAAGTGGATTTGGGAGTAACAGTTACTGAAAATTTGACTCCAGACAGACACATTGATAAAATTACTGGAGATGATGAATTTGTTAAAAAGAGTAAGAATGGCATTCTCATATTTGGATAAAGAAATGATAAAAAAATTGTTAATTTCCATGATAAGACCAAGATTGGAATATGCAGCAGTGGTGTGGTCTCCTCATACAAAGAGGAATATTATAAAATTAGAAAGAGTACAAAAAGCAGTCACTAAGATGGTTCCAGAGCTGAGTAAATCAACCTATGAAGAGAGATTAAGAATGCTGGAAATTCCTTCACTTGAAAATAGGAGGGAGAGAGGAGATTTAATAAACATCTATAGAATGATAAATGGTATGGAAAATGTGGACAAAGAATGTTTTATAAAATCAGACACACAGAGTACAAGGGAACACAATAAGAAGTTGAAGAAAGTTAACTGTAGAAGAGACATTAATAAGCATAGTTTTCCTCACAGAATTGTGAACAAATGGAATGAACTTAATGAAGACATTGTAAATGCCGAAACTGTCAGTGCTTTCAAGACCAAACTAGATAGATATAGATACAAGATACTATGAGATTACTCCCTTCCCGTAAACCACAACTAGATAAACACACACACACACACACACACACACACACACACACACACACACACACACACACACACACACACACACATACACACACACAGTGGCAGTGGAGCTGACAGGACGTGTTTTCTAGTGCTCTGCATACAAGATACTATGAGATTACTCCCTTCCCGTAAACCACAACTAGATAAACACACACACACACACACACACACACAGTGGCGGTGGAGCTGACAGGACGTGTTTTCTAGTGCTCTGCATATAGAAGGAATAACACAAATCGCTCATGGTGGAACAAGATATGTTATGAAAACACAGGAATACCTAGATGGTAAATAGGGAGGGAAGAAACAGTGCTGTGAATATAGTTATCCCGTATCTAGAAAAGTTTGGTTTGGTTTGTTTACATTTTGGACAAATATGGCAGAAGGCAGCACCCCAAGAGAAAGAGCTTCATTTGAAGGTTTTACTTTTTTTTTTTTTTTTTTTTTATGTAGGAAGGACGCTGGCCAAGGGTAACAAAAATCTTTTGTGACCACTCCTTGTTTTGGCTAACAAAATGACTGTGTTTGTTTTAAACAAAGTGTTCTACTGAGGTGATGTGTGATGCCTGGAAAATATACAGGCCACGATTACATAATACAAGTGTTAAGGTGTCACTAGAATGGTGAAACAAATTTAAAACTATGCCGCATAACTTATGGCCATGAAAAGACTGTAAGTGCATTAGTGAAAAAATGGAGCGATGAAGGACACGAGGATGTGCCTCACCACAAGCATGGTGGTGGGGCAGCCCAAAACGTTTATTTTTTAGTTGTTTTCTGTAAGCTGAGGATGTACCTTTAACTGTCTCTTGACACCATGTAAGGTGTTGTCAAACATTTTTGGGGGCCACACCACCATGTTTTTGGTGAGGCACATCCTCACATCCCTCATTGCTCCATTTCTTCACATACAGTCTTTTCATTGGCAGTAGTTATGGGGAATATTTTTAAACTCATTTTGCCATTCTAATGAAACTCTAACACTCATACTATGTAATCATGGCCTGTATATTTTCTAGGGATCACACATCACCTCAGAAGAACACTTTTTCTTAGAACACAGCCATTTTGTTAGCCAAAACAAGGAGCAGTTACTAAAGATAATTTTCCTTTATGTCAATATGTCAAACACTGAATCCATTACTCTATGCTTTTAAAAGCATATGAAGGGCTAATCAAGTTGCCATGTAGTTATTTTTTCCCGGCAAATTTTTTCAGACTGAGAAGGGGCAAGTTGCCAGTTTGTGCAATGTGACACTCATTTTAGCATGAGTTCTAATCGTGAATGTCACTGACTGTATGACAGCTTGGAATGAACTTGATGAAGAGATTCTGTGTGCAAAAACAATTCATGGATTTAAGGCAAAGTTAAATGCTAAGAAATAGAGACAGGACAGCATGAGCCTAAACATGGCTCTTTCCCTGTACCTCACAACTAGGTAATACAACTAATACACACACACACACACACACACACACACACACACACACACACACAAAGAATAACACAACACAACACAAAGAAGAATTTTCCACAAAAAAACATTGAAGTTTGGAATTGACTAACAGAGACTATAGTTTTGGCAATAAATGTGCACAAATTAAATTAAAAATTAGACATGTGTAGATATGAAGACTGGGCCACACAAGTGCAGCTCAGGCCCTGTAAATTACAACTAGGTAAATACAACAAGGTAACCCACATAATTTACACTCTTGGCCCCATTACCTCCTGGTGCAAAGTGATAGCTGTTGGACCCACTATACTACATCTGTTAAGTTAAATAATCCAAGGAAAAGGTGTAAAACCAAGACCACAACATGAAAAGCTAGCAAATAGAGATGTCAGGTCCATATATACACATTATATAGGAAACCCAATGCCTGAGGTATTGTATTGGATAGCAAAGGAAAAGCATATAGATATGAAAAAGAAACATTAAATGTAGTCCTGTGATTCTTAACTTCTAGGAACCATACAGCTTGAAAAGAATTGCATGAAGATTTTGGAGCCTATTCCCAGGAAGCAGAGGTTTGAAAAAAAAAAAAATTTAAATTGATTTATTTAAATAATTTTTATTTATTTATTTTTTTTTTATCTAAATTATTTTCTGCATAAATCTTTGTTTGTGCTGATTATTTGTTTCAGTCTTATGAGACCATTTTCTTGTATTCAACTTGGCCAATGTTAAATGAAATCATAGCTTAATACTGTTATGACAGATTCCTGCCCCTCTTATAACTGCCTCAAACTGAGCTAGCTCTCCCAAATCACCCCCTACATGACTTGGTGCATGGCTTTAACTGTGAATTACAAGGCCCTTCTGGACTCTTGCACCCTTTACACAGACAGTCATAGCACCAGGTTACAGGAATGAGGTTTTCAGCCTGTTTCACCCACCAACAGGCAAGAGAATATTATAACAACAACTGAATCATTTCCCATTTGCTGAGAAAGAATCCTGCAGAACAATGTTGTTTACAGCCTCCAGGAAGACAGGCCTCTACCACTCACCAAACAGAAAAGATTTCACTGTACAGCAGTTTTCATATAATCCTCTGTCTGTACAGAACACAATAATAGCACGTAATAAAACAACATGTACACAAACTACCCACACAAACAGGAGGGTCTAATGACTGCTCACAGATACACCAAGTACTCGCCTCACAACGAGACAAGGAGTCATGTCATAATGTATATCGAGTGCCTTGCAAGGAAGTGCACTCACCGGCAGGCTGATGGAGACACCTAAACACTAATCATATAAGCAGGGGTGTACTGCAGTAGACTACTCAAACACCCCTTAAAACAACTGGCCTGCAAGCAGTATCCTTCCCAGTCTCCTCAGAATAATGCTGCCTCCAACTGTACATCTGGCTCATACAAGATAAGGACTGTGACTGACTCGGAAGCATGGGAACACAACACATACAGCCATCACCAGGGTGTGAGTCATGTGAGATGGTGGAGGCAGGAAAGGGGGCACCCCACCCTCACACTCATAGAAGGCTGCTAACTGGTATAAGATGAGTACTTTCATAAAATAATTTCAATTGAACTACAAGGTTTGAATGTACATTGATTAATTAATAAGCAAGGAGGGCTTTTCAACTACATACTGGGTGAGACTCAAACTGAAAAGACAACTACAAGTGTGGTAAATTAGATGGGAAAGAGAGTAGGTGCAGAAGATTTCAGAGCATGACATACGCTGTCATACACCTGGAATTCGTACACACACTCACACACACACTCTCTCTCTCTCTCTCTCTCTCTCTCTCTCTCTCTCTCTCTCTCTCTCTCTCTCTCTCTCTCTCTCTCTCTCTCTCTCTCTCTCTCTCTCTCTCCTTTTCTTCGTACTCACTTCCCTTTCCTTACGCCCAACATAACAATATAAATTACTCAATATGAGATTTTTACACAGAAAACATAAGTAGAAGTAATAGTTTAATTAGATTTGTTATGTTAAAGTAACTAACTTACTTTGCATAAAAAATAATTGAGCTCATTAAACTTCACAATTATATTTATTGTTATTATCAACAAAAAAGACCTTACTTTCTTTCTTTTATTGCATTTCAACATTTTCTTTATGAGATGGCAATGATTCACTGGTGTATGACTTGCTACAGGACCAGTAGAGGATCAGTACACTCAGTACAGGACAGGTAGAATTGATACTTTTCCTGTACAACTGGTTCATATGTTCTTCCTTTGTAATGCTCCATTCATCTCCCTGTGTGTTTGAATAACCTACAGGCACATATGCATAACAACTAAATTGGGTAGATATTGCATCATCTAAGAATAACAACCCTCCTAAATATTTCAGAAGGAAAAATTCACATATCATAGAATTAAGGTGTGAATTATTCGCTGTGGAGGTTGATTACCACACAGTAACTTTTCTTGGGGTTAACAATTAATGTCTCATCTGACTAGGCAGAAATGCAGTTATTAATTACTCCATAAAAAGACTTATTAAAAGCAACCCCAGGGATGACATGCCCCTGAAAATAAATTTTTCCACATTTCTTGATCGATTTCACTTATGGGATGATATATGACAGTCATATATATATATATATATATATATATATATATATATATATATATATATATATATATATATATATATATATTGTTCTCCGAAACTGTGCCTCCGTGCCACCTTGCCTAGTCAAACTCTTTCAGCTCTGTCTGTCAACATCCACCTTTCCTTCTTGCTCAAAGTTTTGCCTACATTCAACCTGTTCCTAAAAAGGGTGACCGTTCTAATCCCTCAAACTACCTTCCTATTGCTTTAATTTCCTGCCTATCTAAAGTTTTTGAATCTATCCTCAACAGAAAGATTCTTAAACATTTATCACTTCACAACCTTCTATCTGATCACCAGTACGGGTTCTGTCAAGGCCGCTCTACTGGTGATCTGGCTTTTCTTACTGAGTCTTGGTCATCCTCTTTTAGAGATTTTGGTGAAACTTTTGCTGTTGCCTTGGACATATCAAAAGCTTTTGATAGAGTCTGGCTCAAAGCTTTGATTTCCAAACTACCCTCCTATAGCTTCTATCCTTCTCTCTGTAACTTCATCTCAAGTTTCTTTTCTGACCATTCTATTGCTGCTGTGGTAGACAGTCACTGTTCTTCTCCTAAATCTATTAACAGTGGTGTTCCTCAGGATTCTGTCCTGTCACCCACTCTCTTCTTATTATTCATTAATGATCTTCTAAACCAAACTTCTTGTCCTATCCACTCCTATGCTGATGATACCACCCTACACTTTTCCACGTCTTTTCACAGACATCCAACCCTTCACGAGGTAAACATTTCACGCAGGGAAGCCACAGAACGCTTGACTTCTGATCTTTCTAAAATTTCTGATTGCGGCAGAGCAAACTTGGTATTGTGCAATGCCTCAAAAACTCAATTCCTCCATCTATCAAGTCAACACAACCTTCCAGACAACTATCCCCTCTTCTTCAATGACACTCAACTGTCCCCCTCTTCTACACTGAACATCCTCGATCTGTCCTTTACTTATAATCTGAACTGGAAACTTCACATCTCATCTCTAGCTAAAACAGCTTCTATGAAGTTAGGCATCCTAAGACATCTCCGCCTTCTACAGCTAACTCTGTACAAGGTCCTTATCCATCCATGTATGGAGAATGCTTCACATGTCTCGGGGGGGTACCACTCATACTGCTCTTCTAGACAGGATGGAATCGAAAGCTTTTCGTCTCATCAACTCCTCTCCTCTAACTGACTGTCTTCAGCCTCTCTCTCACCGCTGCAATGTTGCATCTCTAGCTGTCTTCTACCGCTATTTTCATGCTAACTGCTCTTCTGATCTTGCTAACTGTGTGCCTCCCTTCCTCTCGCGGCCTCACTGCACAAGACTTTCTTCTTTCTCTCACCCCTATTCTGTCCACCTCTCTAACGCAAGAGTTAACCAGTATTCTCAATCATTCATCCCTTTCTCTGGTAAACTCTGGAACTCCCTGCCTGCTTCTGTATTTCTACCTTCCTATGACTTGAATTCCTTCAAGAGGGAGGTTTCAAGATACTTATTCATCAATTTTTTACTACTGCTTTGACCCTTTTATGGGACTGGCATTTCAGTGGGCATTTTTTTTATTGGATTTTTGTTGGCATTGGCCAGTGTTCTTCCTACATAAAAAAAAAAAAAAAAAAAATATATATATATATATATATATATATATATATATATATATATATATATATATATATATATATATATATATATATATATATATATATATATATATATATATATATATATATATATATATAGCAAGGTTGAGGAGAGACTGAATTAAATATTATGGAGACAGCTGGCAGGCTAGACAGTACAGAAGGATGTGGGGGTGGTGTCCTTCGGGCAGACAAGTTCACCCCTCTGTCCTATGATGCCACACTCACCACTTTCTTTCTGTGTTGCAGGTAAATGTATTAAATTTATGGTTAAGGATGGTGTATGACTATATATATATATATATATATATATATATATATATATATATATATATATATATATATATATATATATATATATATATATATATATATATATATATATATATATATATATATATATATATATATATATATATATATATTACCTAGTTGTGGTTAACAGGAGGGGAGTAATCTCATAGTATCCCATCTCTATATCTATCCAGTTTGGTCTTAAAAGCATGGATAGTTATGGCATTGATAATGTCTTCACTGAGTTCATTCCATTTATCCACACTTCTGTGAGGAAAACTATACCTTTTCATGTCTCTTCTACAGTTAACTTTCTTCAACTTCTTAGTGTGTCCCCTTGTGCTCTGTGTGTCTAAATTTATAAAACATTCTTTGTCCACATCTTACATACTATTTATCATTTTATAGATGTTTATCAAATCCCCTCTCTCTCTCCTATTTTCAAGGAATTTCCAACATTCTTAATCTCTCTTCACAGGTTGACTTACTCAACTCCAGAACGATCTCAGTGACTGCTCTTTGTACTCTTTCTAATTTTATATTATTTTCTCGCCTGCACAATATCGATTACCCTTAAATAAAAGGACAATAAGTTCATGGAGCATGATCTTTCCTTCCTAAGTCCAAATTGACATTTTACCAAAACTTTATCTCTTTCCAAGTGTTCCATCCATCTTTTATTTATTGTTCTTTCACATAGTTTTCCTACAACACTAGTAAAGAACACTGAGTGGGTTTTCCTTATTTCATCCTTTGAATATTGGTGTAATATTTGCCCTCTTCCAATCTTTTGGTACTCTTTACTGTGGCAGTGATGTCGTCAATAGACTGTGAATTTTATCAGCCAGTTGTTCAGTACATTCCTTCAGCATCCAGTTTGATACTCCATCCGGACCAGATGCTTTATTTACATCAAGTTCTTCCATCATCTTAAGTATTTCTTCATAACTGACTGGGACTGCACTTTGTATATTCCTCACCAACTTATCCCTTCCAGCATCAAACTACCCTTCCACAGTAAATACCAATCTGAAACTATTGTTCATAACCTCCACGATGTCCTGTGCTTCCTCAGATTTTTTCCTTCAACTTTCAATTTTGATACATCTTTCTTCTTCTTCATCTTCCCATTTATATGTCTAAGGAATAGTTTGGATTCATTTATACACTTACCTATTATATCTCTTTCATAGTTTCTTCTCTCCATTCTTATTATCTCAACGTACTTATTTCTAGTATCAATATATTCCTCCCATCTGCTCTCAGTGTGTGTGTGTGTGTGTGTGTGTGTGTGTGTGTGTGTGTGTATTATGGAAAACATTGACAAGAGTTTGCTGGTGAAGAGAAGTGTAATAAAGTGATTATAAGTGAGACATGTAATGTACTGGGACAGAGACGCTCACCCTTCTGTCCTGTGACACTACATTCACCATTTTCTCTCTGTATTACAGCCTGTTAGGGCTCCATCTTTGTTCTCACTCCACCTATTTGATACAGTACCCTATGTTATTCCTCTTTTTCCTATAGTAATGACCTGATTCATGTTTGTTGTTTTTGGCTATGGTAGCATGTGCTTCTTGTTGTTCTGGAGCCATATTCACAAAGCAGTTCTAACGAGTCCTAGCTATGAACTGTGTCATAGCTAGGACAAAATGGTGCATTCTTGTCATAAACTTCACATGCCTATCATAAATCCACATAGGATGCTAGGACTGGGTCCACCCTGTCCCAGCATCTTATGACAGATGTTCCCCACAACCAAGATGCCTGCCTCACATCTCCAGTTCAGGAATTATTTACTCAGATAGGAGGTATTGAATGAACTTAGTGATGTGAAACTAGTCAGAAGATATTGTTTAGACTGTGCAGGTCTCTTTGTTACCAATCTAATGAGGGAAGCCTAACAGTGACACAGAAAGGAGAAATCCACTTGCCCCCAAAATTAAGGTGATCATAACACTTTGATGACTTGCTGCTGGGAAAAGCTGCTTAGAAAAAGCAGTTGGACAATAGTGATGGCCTAGGTGATCATTGAGAGAGCCTTCCTTGTCACCAAACCATTTGAAAACTGTGTTTGTTTGAATTGAGGCATTTCTACAGGATCACATTTACTATATTTCAAAGAATGAATTTCTATCTTACCCACTGTGTCTCTTATCCCAATACATAAAAATGAAAGAAATATTTACAGAAGCTATAAATAAGCAGTAAACACCAGTTTTTACTTCACCTTTTTGTCTTTGAAATCAAGAAAGTGCTACATATAGCAGACGGTTTTGATAGACAATTTCACTCATGTCATAACTTATGATATACGACTTATGATACATGTTCTAAATTATGATACACATCTGCCATAGCTATGATATATGTGATAACATTATGAAGAATACAGCCCCTGGCCTTTTGTTTGCAGTTCTACAGTTCCCTAGTTCTGGACACCTTGTAGGAAGGTGTAAATTACCTTTCTGGAGGGGACCATCTTGTTATTTCTATGCTCCTCTTATTTATTCTGCTTTCTTTCTTCTCTTCTTCTTTTGTTGTTCTTTCTTCTTTCTTCTCTCTTCTTTTCTTCTTTATGTATTTCTTGTTGCTTTATTTTTTGTTTCTTCATTTCTTTCTTCATTATGTAATATACTGCTGCATTCAGGGTGACAACACACAGATCACACCTCACCTTCCCTCATCAGGTGCATCTGCCCTGTGGAAACACCTGCACAAGCACGACTTCCCTTTCCTCCCTTGGATTATCATATGGGCTGGTAATTTACATATCTCACTTTTAATCACTTTATTACACTTCTCTTCAATGCCAAACTATTGTCATTGTTTTCTATAATGCATATATAAAGTCATACACCATTCTTAACCATAAATTCAATGCATTTACCTGCACCACAGAGAGAAAGCAATGAGTGCAATGTCACAGGACAGAGAGGCAAGCATCTCTGTCCAAGGGTTGCCACACCCATGCCCCTCTGCGCCACCTAGCCTGCCAGCTGCCTCCATAACATTTATTTCTATCTCTCTTCTCCTTTGTTATATAAGATTGGGATCTATAATCCCATTAGTGAGATCAATCAAGGAACAAAGAAAAATTTAGCTGCAGGGATATAAATCATCCCTGGGGTTGTTTTTAATAATTATTTTGTGGAGACAGCTTTCCTGCCTAGTCAGATGAGACATTACCTGTTAACCCCAAGAAAGTTATCGTGTGGTAATCAACTGACAAATAATTCACACATTAATCCTATAATATATGAATTTGACCTTCTGAAATATTTAGGAGGATTGTTCTTCTGGGATGATGCAATATTTACTCAGATTAGCTATTATGTATATGTGCCCGCAGACTATTCAAACGCACAGGGAGATGAAGGGGGCACTACAAAGGAAGAACATGTGAACCAGTTGTACAGGAAAAGTATCAAGTCTACTTGTCCTGCACTGAGTGTACTGATCCTGTACTGGTCCTGTAGCAAGTCGGGCACCAGTGAATCATTGCCATCTCTTACGAGATGGCAATTGAAATGAATAAAAAAAAGAAAGTAAGGTCTTCTGTTGGTAATAACAATTAATGTAATTATGAAGTTTAAAGAGCTCAATTATTTTTTAATGCAAAGTAAGCTAGTTAGTTTTAACACAGATCTGATTAAACTATTAGTTCTACTTATAATTTCTGTGTGAAAACCTCAAGTTGAGTAATTTATATTGTTATGTGGGATGTAATGAAGGTGAAATGAGTACAAAGAAGAGGAGAAAGAAGGAAGCAGATGGAAGAAGAAGGAAGGAGTTGGGAGGAGAGGGAAGGAGAGGGAGGAAGGAAGAGAGAGAGCATGGAAATGAATACCAGGTGTATGATAGTGTGTGTCACACTCTAAAGTCATTATGGAATCTTTCGCACATAGCTACACTCCTTTCCCATTTAATTTACCATACTTCTAGTTGTCTTTTTAGTTCAAGTGTCACCCACTATTTACTTAGAGTCCCCCTTGTTTATGAATTAATCAGTGTGGATCCAGTTTAAATGAAATTATTTTCTGAAAGTACTCATCTTATTTATACCAGTTAGCAACCTGCTATGAGTCTGAGTGCAGGGTAAGCAGGGAGGGTGGGCTGCCCCCGTTCCTCCTCCACCTCCTCTCATATGACTCACACACTTACGTGGGATATCCTGCACCTGCTGAGAATGGCACCACCTACACCAGGTGGAGCGAGTATGAGTGATGGCCTACTGGTGGATGTTGCTTCCTAGCTGTCTACTGCACCTGTTGTTCCCGAATGGTGACCCTGCCCTAAATAACTGACTCCTGTCCCATTTCTGGACGAGGACAGGCAAGCCCTCACACAATCCTCTTGAGCACAGGGATGTACTATTAGGGAAGGGGGCATGTTGTAACCCTGAACACAGCAGTATATTACATAATGAAGAAAGAAATGAAGAAACAAAAAATGAAGCAACAAGAAATACAGAAAGAAAAGAAGAGAGAAGAGAGAAGAGAGAAGACAGAAGAGAGAAGAAAAGAAAAAAGAGAAGAAAGAAGAAAGCAGAATAAGTAAGAGGAGCAGAAAAATAACAAGCTAGTCCCCTCCAGAAAGGTAATTTACACCTTCCTATGAGATGTCCAGAACTAGAGAACCAGAGAAGTGCAAACAAAAGGCCAGAACAACAAGAAAAAGGGATTAGCACAAAAACAACAAACATGAAATGGGTCACTATTATAGGAAGAGAATTAACATAGGGTACCATATCAAGAAGGCAGAGCAAGAGGAAAGGCAGAACCCAAACAGGAAAAAGGAAAAAGTAGATTACCAGGGAAAATAGGTCAACCTATGGAAACATATCAATACCTACATAAACTTCACTTTGAACTTTGTCTTGTTATTTCTCTGCTCCTCTTATTTAGGAAGATTGGCCTGGCCAGAGCTAGTCTGTGATTGGTTAAATGCATTTTTTGAAGGGTCATATGTAGTGTCAGATTGGTCAAAAAGTCAAAGAGTAGTGGGTGATTGGTTAGAGATGCATGAATCACTACACCAAACGGGCAGACCATAGGTAGAATTGTTTGGGTATATTATAGCGTGAAACAGAGAGAATTAGGCAGTAGCAGAAAGTAGCAGACAGAGAGCCAGAGGGTCAAGAGGGCCTGACCAGAGAGGGGTTGAGATGGACAGAATAACTTAAAGTAAGTGGAACTTGAAAGAGTTATGCAGTCTAGAAATCAAGTATCTTATTAAAGGAGTAGGATATCTATTTGATACTTTATACTTGATAAGATAGGTTTGTATAGTGTATGAAAATTTACTTAATTACTGAATATTTATGGTAATTGATTTGATGCTGATTTCATGTGTGTTTTTCTAGCTGAACATTAATTGTGCAAATTGAATATTAGTTGTGTTTATGAATTTGATACTGTCTGTGTTCTTGCATGATAATTGTGCTGATTGATAAAAATGATGAAGAGATGTAAAGTAACACCAAATAACTTTGAATGAACTAAAGATGAAAGCGAGTGTGAAATTCTGACTTGTAAGAATTGTAAATAATTAGTATTAATTACTTAAAATATGAAATTGTTTGTGAGTTTTCCTGTAGCCTTTACATACCAAATCCATACAACATCTCAGTCTATGACACATGTGACATTCCTCTAAGATGCAGTACAGGTAGTAGTAGTAGTAGTAGTAGTAGTAGTAGTAGTAGTAGTAGTAGTAGTAGTAGTAGTAGTAGTAGTAGTAGTAGTAGTAGTAGTAGTAGTAGTAGTAGTAGTAGTAGTAGTAGTAGTAGTAGTAGTAGTAGTAGTAGTAGTAGTAGTAGTACAGTCGTACCTCGGTACTCGACCGCCTCTATACTCGACCAAATCGGTGCTCGACCAAAAAATTTGAGTAGAAAATGCATCGGACCTCGAACAGATTTTCGGTACTCGACTAGCCGAGTCGACCCGAACGCGCTCCTCGGCCCTTCTCGGCCCTTCTCGGCCAGCGGGTAAGCGTCAGTTCGACTCAGACCCAGACTCAGACTCAGAGAAGGGAGAAAACCCCTGAAGGCGCGTTACCTAGCGTCATCATGGAAGGGGATTCCCTTTCCAAGGAGTAACCCTCCCTCCCGTCCTCTCCACATCCATTCCTGTATGCCATCAACCACTCTCCAAAACGTAAGTAAATTATACAAAATGGTTTATAATGCTTTATTTATCTTTATCATGTACTGCTTGTGCACATTTACGTTTTATTGTTGTTTAGATACACGTTCTTATAATATTTTAGGTATTTTTCTTAATGGTAAGAACGGATTAAAATACTTTCCATTATTTCTTATGGGAAAATTGGTTTCGGTGTTCGAACAAATCGGTGCTCGACCACCACCTCAGAACGGATTATGGTCGAGTACCGAGGTACGTCTGTATATATTATATGGTACACAAGACCTGCCATCCTGAATCCAGTAGCCTCTACCATAGAGCTTGAATCATTAGAAGCATGAACTCCATTCACCTCTGGGGCCACAGACAGAGAGAATAAAAAATATATATATATATATATATATATATATATATATATATATATATATATATATATATATATATATATATATATATATATATATATATATATATATATAAATAAAATTAAAAAAATAAATAAATAAATAATCAGAAATAGGGGAAAGCAAATCTGCCAACAACTGGACTCAAGTAGCCTATCAGACTCAAAACTCAAACCTAGGAGACCACAAAGGACCAGAAGATGAACCTTCCCAGCTGCTAACTCTGTACAAGGGCCTTATCTGTCCATGTATGGAGTATGCTTCACATGTAAGGTGATGGAGGGTTCCACTTATATCACACTTTTAGATAGGGTGAAATCAAAGGCATTTAGTCTTAAAAACTCCTCTCTTCTAAATGACTGTCTTCAGCCTCTCTCATCACTACAATGCTGCATCTCTTGCTATCTTCTATTGTTACTTTCAAACTAACTGTTCTTCTGAGCCTATTAATTGCATGCCTCCCCTCCTCCTACAGCCTCACTGCAAGACTTAACCAGTATTCTCAATCATTCATTGCTTTTTAGTTAAACTCTGGGATTTCTTGCCTGCTTCTATATTTCCCCCTTCCTATGATTTTAACTCTTCAAAGTGGAAGGATTCAAGACACTTATCCTCCAACATTTGATTTTTTCCTGTTCAGCAATCTTTTTTTTTTTTTAGAATTGGCACCCAAGTGGGCCTTTTTTTTCTTAATATTTTTGTTACCCCTGACCAGTGGCCTTTAATTTAAAAAAAAAAAAAAAAGCTCAAGCAGCTGGCTTAAGGAGAAACAAAATGAATGTGGCCTTAATTCCTACCCAGGCAGAGACCTCCTGATCTTAATATAATTATGTGGTATGGTAACATATAAGGAAAATAAAGAAAATAAGTAGAATAAAAAAAAAAGTATGTGAGTAGCTAGAAAAATGCAGAAGTGCTAACCAAGCAGAGCACATAAATTAACTGGGGAATGGTTGGCAGCAGTTCAGTGTGTATCCACTAAGCATGTGCACCAGCAGCAGAGAGGCTTTCCTCTTCCATGCATTTGGTGGAAGATAATGGTACCTTCAGTGGGTTGCCCATTGAGGGAGGTTAAAATGCCTTGTGAAAAACTAGAACACAACAATTATGGAAAAATTTGCAAGGAAAGATATTTTTATAAAGTCATGTTATAGATGGACAAATGACTCTTTATCACTAAATCTACCTCTTCTAATCATTCTGCTTGCCATGGTGAGCTCCTTCTTTCTACTACTAATGTTTAACAACGACTGATAAATTCTACAAAGGTGAATGTCTACATATGACTGTACTGCCTGAATTTGACTGGCCAAGCTGCTCATACATCATCAGCTGCCAGGATAAATGTTTCCCCTCCCAACACAACACTCCCTCAAGTTAATGAGAGCCTAAAGGAAGTCTCAAGAACTGACCTCACAGAAGGCCCTTTAAGTAACCATAACAGAAGCTCTCTTAGAGGCACACTATGGGAGAGTTTTAAGCATCCAGCCCCAGCATCTTGGAAATGCTGTGTTCCCACAATGCCACCCCCAGGACAGAACCATTACCCTGGAAGTGGGGCCATCCTACAATGATGTACTTGCCTAATGGAGAGGCATGAAATGTGGGAGATTCAGCTAGGGTTTGAGAAGACCTTCAGTGAGAAGAGGCTTCAGTGCAACTGTCTGGAACTAGTTATTGGACAATGCTGATGTGAGGAACCTTGCACTGTTTGAAAGTAAAAAAAAGAGACTTCAATGAGGAGGGATAGGTCATTATGTCAGTGGCAGATGGTGCCAAAGGACCAATGTGAAGGGAATCACAGCTAGGATGGTGGCAAAGAAAATTGGTAGTGGCATGAGCACTTGAGTCCAGCAGATGCCAGAGAAGTTGAATGAGAGACCCTTTGACTCCCCATCCTCTGTTTTCTGCCTCCTGCCTCCTGCCTTGCACCAGAAGAGAAATGTGTGCAGATTTTACTCTTTGACAGGCTGCCACTAACTGGGATGGTGGGAATGTCTGGGAAAACTGCCAGATTCACCAACCAACTGAATTTTACATAAAAATCTCAATATGCTGGAAAAATCTTCAAGGCATATGTGTTATGAAACAAACTAATATAATATTAGGAACATTTTCAGCCACCATCATCAAGCAAAGAGAAAGAAATCTGGCAAATTAAGTTAAATATTATACACACTATCACCAATGTGGAGATTTCCACTTGGTGGGGGGCAGAATTTAGAATGTGAATGTCCATCCAGAAAGTCTTCCATTAAAACAGCCAGCAAACACTGGCAACCTGGCATAATCTGACTGCCCCAATGTAAAACTCATACACAAAGCAGATCCCCATGCCACACAATCTCACTCATCCAGACATGCTGCCATGACATCAAATCCCATTCCATCCACTGTCTGGTAGTATTATCAATCTAGTGTGGTTTGGTGATATTGGGCTGATTGTGCACATTTCCTACTGCCTTTAATCAGTTGGAGGTACATTTTTCACTGCTGCCCAGCAGTCCCTCTCCCTCACTCCTTTTCATGCTGTGACAACATTTCTGTTCACATAACTGTCATATTTTAACCATGGCCCCTAAGAGACCTTCCAAAACACCTTCTGTGTTTTGTGTGCTTTGCACACCTATAGTGTGCAAAGATGCTGACACTAGAGAAGGTTGTTGAGGGCTATTTGTATTTGGGTAGCCAGAAACTAGAAGATCATCATAGACAGGCTTTTATTCTCTGTCAAGTAACAGCTCTCCACTAAAAGGAGGGGCCTCAGTTGATCCCCTTCTCAAAAATATACCACTTCTTTACCCTAAAGTCTCATCTGCATAAAGGAAATCTGGCTGAAGCCAGATACTGGCCCCCTATGGAATATTCCACTGGATCCTTGTGGACCTCTGGAACCTGGGGAAAATAAGGCAGCACCAAGAAGTGGGCCACAAAGTCCCAGAGGTGAGCCTGATCCTAGTTTGTAACATAGAGGCATCAGAATAAGGATACTGTAGGTCCATTAAAGGCAGCAGATGGGGAGCTGGTTAGTTCTGGGGAGGAGATAAGTAAACTTCTGAATGATTATTTTTTAACTGTCTTCACCCAGGAAAACATGCAGGATATGCCCGATAGTGAACAGGTGTTTAGAGCAGATGAGAATGAGAAGCTGAAAGATATTTCCATAACTAGGGAGATAGTGGAACAGGAGATAGATAGGCTAAAAAAGTTCAAGTCACCAGGACCTGATGAAATATATCCCAGAGTGCTTAAGAAATGTAAAGAGATTATTAGTGAGCCGTTCGTTTCTGTCTTTAGGAAGTCACTGGAGTCGGGTGAGGTACCAGTAATGTGGAGGCAGGCTAATGTAGTACCCATCTTTAAGAAAGGAGATAAAACTTTAGTGTCTAATTATAGACCTGTCAGCTTAACTTCAGTTGTAGGTAAAATGTTAGAGTCAATAATAGCGAGGAACATTAGGGAACATTTAGACAAACATAACTTGATGAATCAGTCATAGCATGGCTTCACAAAGGGGAAGTCTTGCCTGACAAACTTGTTAAGTTTTTACAGTAAGGTGTACGAGGCAGTAGATAATGGTGATAGTTATGATATCTTATATCTGGACTTTAGTAAAGCATTTGACAAGGTACCCAATCAAAGGCTCCTGAGAAAGGTTAGGGCACACGGGATAGATGGGAAGGTGTTAGGCTGGATAGGGTCATGGCTTGGTAACAGGCGACAGAGAGTGGTAATAAACGGCTCGAAATCCGAGTGGGGTCATGTAATTAGTGGGGTGCCACAGGGATCAGTATTAGGGCCATTGTTATTTCTAATATATATCAATGACTTGGATAGTGGAATTAGTAGTGATGTTCGTAAATTTGCGGATGACACAAAGATAGGTAGATTAATTAAGTCAGAACCGGATGCCATCGCCTTGCAGGCAGACTTAGATAGAATGAATGAATGGACGGATAGATGGCAAATGCAATTTAATATCAATAAATGCAAAGTGCTTAGCGTAGGTAGAGGAAACCCACACAATAGGTACACATTAAACAACCAAACTCTGGTAGGTACAGGGTACGAGAAAGATTTAGGAGTTATAGTTAGCTCTGAACTCCGTCTAGGGAAACAATGCATAGAAGCCAGAAACAAGGCAAATAAGGTACTAGGATTCATTTTTAGGAGTGTTAAAAGTAGAAGGTCGGAAGTAATATTAAAGTTATACTTGGCGCTGGTCAGACCTCATCTAGACTACGCTGTGCAGTTCTGGTCCCCACATTACAGGAAAGATATAGGTCTATTAGAATCAGTACAGAGGAGAATGACTAAAAGGATACAGGGGATGAGGAGTATTCCTTACGAGGCGAGGTTGAAGCTGTTAAATTTACATTCTCTAAAGAGACGTAGGTTAAGAGGGGACCTGATAGAAGTCTTTAAGTGGTATAAGGGTTATAACAAGGGAGATGTAAGCAAAATTCTTAGGATCAGCAACCAGGGTAGAACAAGAAATAACGGGTCAAAGCTTAAAAAATTTAGGTTTAGGAAGGAGATAGGAAAAAATTGGTTCTCAAATAGAGTGGTAGATGAGTGGAATGGACTCAGTAATCAGGTAGTTAGTGCTAGGACACTAGAGAGCTTTAAGAGAAGATTAGACAAGTTTATGGATGGGGATAACAGATGGAAATAGGTAGGTGTGTTTCATACAGGGACTGCCACGTGTAAGCCTGGCCGCTTCTTGCAGCTTCCCTTATTTCTTATGTTCTTATGTAAGATGAACACCTGGGTGTAACCTGAGGGCACATTTCACCATGCACCAAATATCACTATGTAGTGTTCAAATAACAGATACAACACCAGAGCCACTTACTACACTAATACTAAACACCATAAAATCCTCAACTTCCACAAAGGGATCTGACAGCTATGCCAACAGTCAAGATCAACAAAGAAATGCTAGTTGGCACCATAACCCAGGGAAATGGGGTTGAATGCAGACCTACCTCTTGACCAACAACCTCCTTAAAGAATCCTAAATCAGTTGGAGCCTGCACCATGCCTGTTTCTGAGGCCATGGGCAGCTAGAACCATCAAAACCATGAGCATTAAATTCCACCATGGCGTCTTGCAGTTAATTCAACAAAAGCCAGTTACCACAAAGCTAGAAAACTGTTATCTCCCCACAGTGTGACATAATCCAGGCCCATCCCTATAATTCCAGCAATTTCTGAAGATGCACTTCATTCAGTAGAAGCATATACTCAAGAAGCTACAGGCAGCTGGAACCCTAAAGATGGTGATCCAAAGGCAGAGCTGGAACCCCAAAGATCCATAGGCAAAGGGAAACATTAATAATTGAGCTAAGCCTTAAAGGAAACTAGCAGAATCTAAAGACTGTAATACAAAACCGATCAGGCACTAAAACCCTAAAGCATCCCTGTTTCTGCTCTGTTATTCCCCCTAACGACTTAGCTTCTTTTCTTCAGGGTTAGTACACTTCTTTAGATCATCAACATAATATATAGTCCCTTGTTGACACCAGAGGTACTTTCACTTGAAATATAAGTGACCAGTGGGAGCACACCTTACTTAGATCTTTAGAGTAAATATGCTCACCTTCAAGTTTCCATATGAATGTAGCTTTATCCTATCCTGCTTCCTTTCAGTCCTCAGCTTATACAAAGACCCTGGTATTGGCTGGACTCCCTGTTTTTCCTTCAGCTGTATCAGTTCCTTCAGCTTTTCTCTAGCAAGGATCCTGGAGGTTTCTCTTGCACCACAACCTGATGACCCAAAAGTACCAATTATGCAATATCCTCAGAATAATTGAGAGGTTGTGTGTAAAAGGTTCCAATGTATAGTATCATATAAAAAAAAATAAATAAATCATCAATGTTTTAAAATACAGGGGTAATTGTTACTCACCTACTTTATAAGCTAGTTCCTAACTTTTCTCTTTCTTTTCAAATTATGCTGAAAATGCATAATCTATGATTCTGTTTTAATTAATTTCATTTTAAAAATATTTGTTATAAAATAACACTAAATAAACACTTAATTAATTGCTTTTATAAATACTTAACTGCTATCATCAAATTCTGAGTGCATTTTCTGGTACAATATTAGTTCAGAAATAAGGGTTAATTTTAATAACATAATAATAATAATAATAATAATAATAATAATAATAATAATAATAATAACAATAATAATAATAATAATAATAATACATTACAGATTATTTTACTAAATTTACTCTTAACTTTTCCTGCCTCTCTGTTCATCATAGATATTCATATAATCACTCTATATTCAGCATAAATAAAGCCAGCACTTAATTAATACAAGACCCAGTAGCAATCCTGCCATTACAGAATTTTTTCACCATCAGGGTCTTTATAATTTACTTTATAATTTTCACCTAAGAGTACTGGGGCACTTTTATCACAACTAAACTAACAGCCAAACTTTGGTACATACATGATCAGTACTTTTCTGAGAATAAACCACATCAATCTAGGACAATAAACAGAAAAGTTAAAATTTCTTAGAGCACCACAAATATGGGATCCAGTTAAAGGAAACTGGTAAAACAATAAATAACCTTCCTCCTTGGTGTTGATTAGCAGAGAACTAAGGTAAGACCTGCAAGCAGCCTCTTCATTTTCATAGGATGCATATATAATTTCCTTATTACCACTATCAACTTCAGCCACTCACTTCAGCTTATGGAATGTTAGACCCTTATAATCAAGCTGCCCAAGCTGCTTGGGACAACCACCAAGAGGATTCAGTGGTTTATTCAAGATTTTTTTTTTTTTTTTTGTATGTGCAATAAATCATACTGACAGAGGAGCAAGAGCCTCTCATCCAAGCACAATGCATAGAAGAAAGTTTAAAACAGTGCTATATGCAATATATTGGGTTTAGCAGAGGGTGATACTTTGGATTATTTCTACACAAAACTCCTCAATAAAAGTAATATAATTTATATATTCTAACAGTTCAAAAATCAATTTAACCAGACATACATTTCTTTATCTTTCTTCTTTAGTTCCTCTCTTTGTTTTTTTCCTATTCTTCAAGTTTTCTTCTTAGTCTAGTCCAAAATCTTCCAGTAAAAGCCTTCTTCTCTACCTCTGATCTTTTTTTTTATTGCCTCTATTCTTAGTTCAATCAATTTAGTTTTCATGTCCATTTTTATCCAAAACCTATCCAAACTTTTTCCATTCATCCATTCTTGCCCACTTTCTGGCAGTTAGCATTTCTTCAGCATTACACTGGGACCTAAGAAAGACCTAAGAAAGCTGTCATCAACCAATGAAATGTGAGACTAAATATGTATAGAAGTACAGAGCAGATAGTGATGCTAAAGAATGAAGGAGAGGAATAAACTGTAATCGGATAAAGTTATTGTGCCACATAATCAGTTTATGGCTCCAAAACAAATTAAATAAAGGATGAACTTCAAGAAAGGATGTTGATCTTCAGCTGTTATATGAAAAGAATTTGGTGCAAAACAAATATTTAGGTAAGCTATATAATGTGCCATTTCATACTAATCCCAAAAGTCATAACAAAGGAAGAATGCCTTAATCTCTGGTAGCATTAAACCTCATGGTCCAGGAACTTTAAGCTTAATACCAACTATTTCCATCCTAAAAGTGGAAATATTTATGACAATTTTTATTTATTTATTTATTTATTTATATATTTATTTTATTTATTATTTATTTATTTATTTATTTTTTTATGTAGGAGGGGCACTGCCCAAAGGTAAAAAAACTGCAATTAAGAAAAGTCCAAAAGTCCAATGAGAGACCGGTCCTCAAACAGAGTGCAAAGTGGTAGTAAAAAATTTCAGGATAAATGTCTTGAAACCTCCCTCTTGAAAGAGTTCAAGTCATAGGAAGGTGGAAATACAGAAGTAGGCAGGGAGTTCCACAGTTCACCTGACAAAGGGATGAATGATTGATAATATGGTTAATTCTTGCATTAGAGAGGTGGACAGAATAGGGGTGAGAGAAAGAAGAAAGTCTTGTGCAGCGAGGCTGCAGGAGAACGGGAGGCATGCAGTTAGCAAGATCAGAAGTGCAGTTGGCATGAAAATAGCAGTACAAGATAGCAGGAGATGGAACATTGCAGCAATGAGAAAGAGGTTGAAGACAGTAAGTCAGAGGAGCGGAGTCAATAAGACGAATAGCTTTTGATTCCACCCTGTCTAAAAGACCAGTTTGAGTGGAACCCCTATACATGTGAAGCTTACTCCATACATAGACGGATAAGGCCCCTGTACAGAGTTAGCAACTAGGGAGTAAGAAAAACTGATGGAGATAACTTAGAATGCCTAAGTTCACAGAACCTATTTTAGCTAGAGATGAGATGTGAGGTTTTTCCAGTTTAGATTATAAGTAAAGGACAGACCAAAGATGTTCAGTATAGAAGAAGGGAGAGGTGGTGTTCTACTGATTGAAAATTAGATCTGAGACTGTGAATGATGCAAAAGTTAATGAAGAAAAAGTTGAGGGGCATGTCAAGACACTTAGGGTCAATACCGGAAGAGCAGTCCAACATGGGAACATTTGTGGTCTCCTCCCAACATTGGGACTCCAAGGGTGGTGTAGGAATCACCATTTTGATTCTGAATTTTGAGTGAAGGGTGTGTTTAAAGAGAAATGTCTTTAAAGGGCAGGCTGTAATTGCCCCTTGTGTTGTGAGACACGAAGGGAAACATTCAGTGAGGTCACAGATGGGTTTAATGATAAGTTCACAGCACCCCCCTGTTCCAGTGCTTTAGACCTCACTGGGAGTAATTATCATTTCAGCAGGTGTCTACTGCCTCTTTCAGTGGAAAATAAAAGTACATTGTGTATATAATATATATATATATATATATATATATATATATATATATATATATATATATATATATATATATATATATATATATATATATATATATATATAATATATATATATATATATATATATTATACAGGCTGTACCACGAGTTTCTGCAAATACTGAAAGAGGTGAAAGAGCATGTAATTCTGAGTAGAAAATATTCTATACACATATGCATTTTAAGGCTTTGTTTACCCATCAGAGGAGTTGAAAATGTATGGGACTCACGGGTGTGCTCTGCGTGTAGCTATGAGGTGACAGACAGACAGTTCCATTCTCACAGCCTTGGAGGTGCCCCTTGGTCAAATTACAAATGTTTTAATCTTATTTTTTGCAAGCTGTGCAATATTACATTATCTTATAACAAGACAAATGGTATTAAAAAGCATGTAATTTACCAATAAGTATTACACAACAACATTATTGCGGTGATTAAAAGTACTCCTGCAAAATGTTAAGTTACATCATCACTCAGCTGTTTTCAAGGTCGCTCGGACTCGCTCCCCACCCTTTTCTCTCATGATGCCATGTAGCATTTTACAGGAGTACTTTTAATCACCGCAATAATCTATCAAAAGCTTTTGATAGAGTCTGGCACAAAGCTTTGATTTCCAAACTACCCTCCTACAGCTACTATCCATCTCTCTGTAACTTCATCTCAAGTTTCCTTTCTGACCATTCTATTGCTGCTGTGGTAGACGGTCACTGCTCTTCTCCTAAATCTATTAACAGTGGTGTTCCTCAGGGTTCTGTCCTGTCACCCACTCTCTTCTTATTATTCATTAATGATCTTCTAAACCAAATTTCTTGTCCTATCCACTCCTACGCTGATGATACCACCCTGCACTTTTCCACATCTTTTCATAGACGTCCAATCCTTCAGGAGGTAAACATTTCATGCAGGGAAGCCACAGAACACTTGACTTCTGACCTTTCTAAAATTTCTGATTGGGGCAAAGCAAACTTGGTATTGTTCAATGCTTCAAAAACTCAATTCCTCCATCTATCAACTCAACACAACCTTCCAGACAACTATCCCCTCTTCTACACTGAACATCCTCGGTCTGTCCTTTACTTATAATCTGAACTGGAAACTTCACATCTCATATCTAGCTAAAACAGCTTCTAAGAAGTTAGGGGTTCTGAGACGTCTCCGCCAGTTTTTCTTACCCCCCCAGCTGCTAACTCTGTACAAGGGCCTCATCCGTCCATGTATGGAGTATGCTTCACGTTTTTTTTTTTTTTTGGGGGGGGGTTCCACTCATACTGCTCTTCTAGACAGGGTGGAATCAAAAGCTTTTCGTCTCATCAACTCCTCTCCTCTAACTGACTGTCTTCAGCTTCTCTCTCAACACTGCCATGTTGCATCTCTAGCTGTCTTCTACTGCAATTTTCATGCTAACTGCTCTTCTGATCTTGCCAACTGCATGCTTCCCGTCCTCCTGCGGCCTCGCTGCACAAGACTTTCTTCTTTCTCTCACCCCTATTCTGTCCACCTCTCTAATGCAAGAGTTAACCAGTATTCTCAATCATTCATCCCTTTCTCTGGTAAACTCTGGAACTCCCTGCCTGCTTCTGTATTTCCACCTTCCTATGACTTGAATTCCTTCAAGACACTTATTCATCAATTTTTTACTACTGTTTTGACCCTTTTATTGGACTGGCATTTCAGTGGGCATTTTCTTTTTATTGATTTTTGTTGCCCTTGGCCAGTGTCCTTCCTACATAAAAAAAAAAAAAACAATAATGTTGTGTAATGCTTATCACTAAATTACATGTTTTTTAATACCATTTGTCTTGTTATAAGATACTGCAATATTCCAAGCTTGCAAAAAATAAGATTAAACCATTTGTAATTTGACCAAGTGGCACACTTTCGAGGCTGAGACAACACAACCGCCTGTCTATCACCTCATAGCTACACGCGAGTCCCATACATTTTCAATTCCTCTGACGGGTAAACAAAAGCCTTAAAATGCATGTGTATAAAATATTTTCTACTTAGAATTACACATGCTTTCACCTACTTCAGTATTTGCAGAAACTCACATTACACCCTGTATATATATATATATATATATATATATATATATATATATATATATATATATATATATATATATATATATATATATATATATATATATATATATATATGGAGTATGCTTCACATGTCTGGGGGGTTCCACTCACACTGCTCTTCTAGACAGGATGGAATCAAAAGCCTTTCGTCTCATCAACTCCTCTCCTCTAACTGACTGTCTTCAGCTTCTCTCTCACCGCTGCAATGTTGCATCTCTAGCTGTCTTCTACCACTATTTTCATGCTAACTGCTCTTCTGATCTTGCTAACTGCATGCCTCCCCTCCTCCCACGGCCTCGCTGCACAAGACTTTCTTTTTTCTCTCACCCCTATTCTGTCCACCTCTCTAATGTGAGAGTTAACCAGTATTCTCAGTCATTCATCCCTTTCTCTGGTAAACTCTGGAACTCCCTGCCTGCTTCTGTATTTCCACCTTCCTATGACTTGAATTCCTTCAAGGAGGAGGTTTCAAGACACTTATTCATCAATTTTTTACTACTGCTTTGACCCTTTTATGGGACTGGCATTTCAGTGGGCATTTTTTTAAATTTGATTTGTGTTGCCCTTGGCCAGTGTCCTTTTTAAATAGAGAGAAAAAAAATAAAATAAAAAAAAAATATATATATATATATATATATATATATATATATATATATATATATATATATATATATATATATATATATATATATATATATATATATATCAGGTTGTTATCAGGTGCAAGCAAGACCCAACAACTGATTCTGGAGTACAGCACCATCAGAACATAAACAGCACCTCCAGAAAACAGTGGTGGACCAACACGGTAAATTTGAAAACGTGTTGTGAAATCCATGCTAGAAGTCCGAAGGAACCAGATTATCAATGGCCAGATTTTTTAATGTCAACCTGTACACTAAGCACAAATATTGTTACTAATAATAAAAAATTCTCTCTCTCTCTCTCTCTCTCTCTCTCTCTCTCTCTCTCTCTCTCTCTCTCTCTCTCTCTCTCTCTCTCTCTCTCTCTCTTTCAGGTCAGAAAAGGGAGAGGGAGGGAATGGAAAGGAAACGATGGAAGGGAGAGGAGTGCAGGAAACTATTTCTCTGATATTACTAACTTCAAACCACCCCTCCTCCTGTAGCTTGGCTACATACGACTTTATTTTTTTTTTCATCCCTATTCTGTCCAAATCTCTAACATGAGAGTTGATCATTATTTTCAATCATTCATTCTTTTATCAGGTAAACTCTGAAATTCCCTGCCTTCTTCTGTATTTCCTCCTTCCTATGACTTGAACTCTTTCAAGAGGGAGGTTTTAAGGCACTTATCCTGTGTTTTTTTTTTTTTTTTTATTATTCTGTCTGACATGTCTATAGAAACCAGCATTCAGTGTGCCTTTCTTTTAATTAAAGATTTTTGTTGCCCTTGGCCAGTGGCCCTCTTACTCACACACACACACACACACACACACACACACACACACACACACACACACACACACACACACACACACGGCAGTGGTGTGGTCTCCTCATATAAAGAGGAATATTATAAAATTAGAAAGAGTACAAGAAGCAGTCACTAAGATGTTTCCAGAGTTGAGTAAGTTGACCTATGAAGAGGTTAAGAATGTTGGAAATTCCTATATTTGAAACTAGAAGAGAGAGAGGGGGATCTAATAAACATCTATAAAATGATAAATGGTATGTAAAATGTGGACAAAGAATGTTTTATAAATTTAGACACACAGAGTACAAGGGGACACAGTAAGAAGTTGAAGAAAGTTAACTGTAGAAGAGACATCAAAAAGTATAGTTTTTCTCACAGAAGTGTGAACAAATGGAATGAACTTGGTGAAGACATTGTCAATGCCGTAACTGTCCATGCTTTTAAGATCAAACTAGATAGATATAGAGATGGGATACTATGAGATTACTCCCCTCCAGTAAGCCACAACTAGGTAAAACTAGGTAAATACACACACACAGCCGCAGTGGTGGTGGAGCTGACAGGATGCGTTTCCTAGTGCTCTGCATAAAGAAGGAAAGAAAAGCACAAATTGCTCACAGTGGAACAAGATATGTTATGAAGCCACAGCAATACCTAGGTGGTAAATAGGGAGGGGAGAAACAGTACATAAGTATAGTTATCCCGTCTCTAGGAAAGTTTGGTTGGTTTGTTTACATTGGACAAAAATGGTGGAGGGCGGCACCCCAAAAGAACAGCAGTCCTTCGAAGGTTTTACTGGTAAAGAAAGAGAACTAAATTATAGACTGCAGTGTAGATTTTGTATATGGAAGAAATGATGGACAAGTTACTGGAGAGAATAAAGACATTGGAGGTACACCAGAAGGAGACAGGTGAGGAGTTGGTGACTATTACAGCAAAGGTTGTTGGAGATGGAAGATAAAAATAAGAAGTTAAAGATGGAAAATGACTGTTTAAAGAAACAAATAAAGGAAAAAAGTAGAAACTGTTCAGAAAGGAAATGAGGAAATGAAGGCAAGTGTAAAGGATGTGGAAATGAGCCAAAATAAGTGGTTAAATGAATGTAAATTTGAAGAAGAATCACTAAAGAAAACAATAGAACAACAAGAATATGAGAAACAAAACCTAAGACAGAAAGTGGTAAATGTTATCAAAGAAGAGAAAAAGTTAGTGAGAGACACTAGAAAAATATAAACAAGTAATTGTATTTCTTTTTTTTATGTAGAAAGGACACTGGCCAAGGGCAACAAAAATCCAATAAAAAAAAATGCCCACTGAAATGCCAGTCCAATAAAAGGGTCAAAACAGTGGTCAAAAATTTATGAATAGTGTCTTGAAACCTCCCTCTTGAAGGAATTCAAGTCATAGGAAGGTGGAAATACAGAAGCAGGCAGGGAGTTCCAGAGTTTGCCAGAGAAAGAGATGAATGATTGAGAGTACTGGTTAACTCTTGCGTTAGAGAGGTGGACAGAATAGGAGTGAGAGAAAGAAGAAAGTCTTGTGCAGCAAGGCCGCAGGAGGACAGGAGGCATGCAGTTGGCAAGATCAGAAGAGCAGTTAGCATGAAAATTGCAGTAGAAGACAGCTAGAGATGCAACATGGCAGTGTTGAGAGAGAAGCTGAAGACAGTCAGTTAGAGGAGAGGAGTTGATGAGACGAAAAGCTTTTGATTCCACCCTGTCTAGAAGAGCAGTACGAGTATTTTATTTAAAGAAAGAGAAAATAATAAGCAGATTTCAAAGAGAGGAAAAGGAAAAGAACCTATTATATAAGTTACTGAAAAAAGTGATGGATGAAGACAGCCAGATAGTAAAGCAAGTGGAAAAGTTCCATAGAATTGGGAAATATGAAGAAAAACTGAGACCCATAAGAATAAGGCTTGCAACACAGATACAAGCAGAAGTAATTAATGAATCTTGGAAGTTGTCTGCAGGTGAAGAATACAGGAATGTATGGATGAGCAGGGATATGGATGAGACTGAAAGGTTGAAGCAAAAGGAGCTAGTAAATGCAGCTAAACAAGAACAACGAATGGAGGGAGAGAAGAAGTAATTTTTTGGAGAGTAAGAGATATGAGAATAAGGAAATGGTACATCAAACAGTAAGGTATGTTATACTACTGTAAATGGGTTATTGTCAACTAAAATGAAATTAAATGAATTGTTAAACAGAACTGCACCAGATGTTGTTGTATTATATAAGACAAAATGGAAAAATAAACGGGGAACTCTTGACATTAGTGATGATAAATATGATTTATGGATGAAAAATAGAAGTGAAAAGGGAGGAGAGGGAGTGATTATTCTGACTAAAAAATGTGTTAAGACAAGTCTGAAATTCTACAAGTAATGATTAGGAGTGGAAATGGAAGGATAATTAATTATGTAGGAGTGTATGTGCCACCTAAGACCAATGCTTGGCAAAAACAAGAGCATGAAGAGATGTTGGTAGATGTGTTAAAAGGTCTTGAAAAGATAGTGATGGAAAGTAGTGATATAGCTATTGTTGGTGATTTTAATTGTAAGGAGATAAATTGTGAGACACTGACAACTACTGGAAGTGAGAATTCATGGAGTAATAGACTATTAAACTGGGCAGTGGAAAACTTGATGACTCAATGGGTTGATTGTGATACCAGATTTAGTGGAAGAGATAAACCATCAAGACTTGATTTAGTGTTTATCAAGGATATGGAAATTATTGAAACTATACACTATGATAGCCCTCTATGTAAAAGTGATCATGTGTTGACGGAATTTAATTTGAAAAATGAAAATGCAATCAATGATGAAAATTATAAGGTGAAAAGATTCAAATATAGTAAAGCTGACTCTGAAAACTTAAGAAAGTACTTTGTTTCCATGGACTGGAAAGGCTGAAGATGCAGGAGATGTTCAGAAAAAATGGGATGAGTTTATAAGAATATACAATTCTACTGTGGAGAAATTTCTACCTAGAGGAGAAGTGAGATGTAGAAAGGGTAAAGAATGGTTCAATATAAAATGCAAAGAGGCTAGAAATTGTAAGTCAAATGCTTGGAATAGATGGAAGAGAAAAACTGTAAGCAGATGGGAAGAATATATTGATGTTAGAAACAAGTACACTGAGATACTAAGAATAGAGAGAAGAAACTATGAAAGAGATATAATAGATAAGTATATAAATGAACCCAAAGTATTCTTTGAACATATTATTGGGAAGATGAAGAAGGAAGGTGTATCAAGATTGAAAGTTGAAGGAAAAAACTATGAGGATGCACAGGACATGGCAGAAGTTATGAACAATAGTTTCAGATCGGTATTTACTGTGGAATGGGAGTTTGGTGCTGGAAGGGATAAGTTGGTGAGGAATATACTAAGTACAGTCCCAGCCAGTTATGAGGAAATACTTAAGATGATGGAAGAACTTAAAGTTAATAAAGCAATTGGCCCAGATGGAGTATCAAACTGGATATTGAAGGAATGTAGACAACAACTGGCTGATAAAATTCACAGTTTAGTGGTGACATCACTATCACAGGGAAGAGTACCAAAAGATTGGAAGAGAACAAATATTACACCAATATTCAAAGGAGGAAATAAGGAAAATCCACAAAATTATAGACCAGTGTCCTTGACTAGTGTTACATAGAACATAAGAAATAAAGGAAGCTGCAAGAAGCGACCAGGCTTACACATGGCAGTCCCTGTATGAAACACACCTACCTATTTCCATCTGCTATCCCCATCCATAAACTTGTCTAATCTTCTCTTAAAGCTCTCTAGTGTCCTAGCACTAACTACATGATTACTGAGTCCGTTCCACTCATCTACCACTCTATTTGAGAACCAATTTTTTTCCTATCTCCTTCCTAAACCTAAATTTTTTCAAGCTTGAACCCGTTATTTCTTGTTCTACCCTGGTTGCTGATCCTAAGAATTTTGCTTACATCTCCCTTGTTATAACCCTTATACCACTTAAAGACTTCTATCAGGTCCCCTCTTAACCTATTGTTGTAGGAAAACTATGTGAAAGAACAATAAAGGAAAGATGGATGGAACATTTGCAAAGAGATGAAGTTTTGGTAGATTGTCAATTTGGATTTAGGAGGGGATGATCATGCTCCATGAAATTATTGTTCTTTTATTGAAAGAGTCGATATTGTGCAGGAGAGAGATGGATGGGTGGATGGTGTCTACTTAGATTTTAAGAAAGTGTTTGACAAAGTACCACACTGAAGATTGCTATGGAAGGTAAAAAATTATGGAAAAATTGGAGGAAGACTACTGGAGTGGATGCAGGATTATCTGGATGATAGAGAGATGAGAGCTGTAATACAAAACCAAAATTCATCTTGGCTGAAAGTAACTAGTGGTGTCTCACAGGGAGTCAGTGTTGGGACCAATAATGTTTGTAATATATGTGAACAACATAAATGAAGAAATAGATAGTTATATGAAATTATTTGCAGATGATGCTAAGCTGATAAGAAGGGTAGAAAATGTAAATGACTGTATGGTACTGTAAGATGATTTAAATAAGATAAATAGATGGAGTAAATCTTGGCAAATGGAATTCAGTTTAAGTAAATGCAAAGTAATGGAGTTTGGTAAGAGTAAGAAAAGAATACAATATCATTATGAGATGGATGGTGTGAAGTTAAAGAAGTCAAAAGAGGAAGTGGATTTGGGAGTAACAGTTATTGAAAATTTGATTACGGACAGACACACTGATAAAAATTACTGGAGAGACAATGAATTTGTTAAAAAGAGCAAAAATGGCATTCTCATATTTAGATGAAAGAATGATAAGAAAGTTGTTGATTTCCATGATAAGACCAAGATTGGAATATACAACCGTAGTGTGGTCCCCTCATACAAAGAGAAATATTGTAAGATTAGAAAGAGTACAAACTGGTCACTAAGATGGTTCTGGAGTTGAGTAAGTCAACCTATGAAGAGAGATTAAAAATGTTGGAAATTCCTACCCTTGAAAATAGGAGAGAGAGAAAGAGAGAGAGGAGATTTAATAAACTTTTATAGTGATAAATGGTATAGAAAATGTGGACAAAAAAATGTTTAATAAATTTAGACACACAGAGTACAAGGATACACAGTAAGAAGCCGAAGAAAGTTAACTATAGAGACATCAAAAAGTATAGTTTTCCTCACAGAAGTGTGAACAAATGGAATGAACTCAGTGAAAATTTTGTCAATGCCATAACTGTCCATGCTTTTAAGACCAAACTGGATAGATACAGAGACAGGATACTATGAGATTACCCCCCTCCCATAAACCACAACTAGATGAATACAACTAGGTAAATACACACACACACACACACACACACACACACACACACACACACACACACACACACACACACACTACAATTTTTTTTACATAACTTTATGATGAAGCATAATAAAAATTTTTTCCCAAAAATATCCTTGTAAAATAGGGGTGCGTCTTATGCATAGGTGCATGTAATATGCTGGCAAATAAATACAGCATATATATATATATATATATATATATATATATATATATATATATATATATATATATATATATATATATATATATATATATATATATATATATATATATATATATATATATATATATATATATATATATATATATATATATATATATATATATATATATATATATATATATATATATATATATATATATATATATATATATATATATATATATATATATATATATATATATATATATATATATATATATATATATATATATACTGTTACACTAGGCATCCACTGTTCATAGGAGTGAGAGGATAGAGTTAGGGGGGAGAGCATTGGGATTTTAAGAGAAAGCATGTACGTTTTTCTTTTGCTTGATATAATTTTATTTCATTTTGTTTATTTTGGGGTTATGTGTATATTCATGTCACTTTATATGTATATTTGTGTCACTAAGTTACAAGAACATTTAATTCGGCATTTGCAATTTTGATTTGTGCTGTATCGGTGTTAAAATACAGTTTTATTTGCATACAACATGCTAACTAATGTCAAGTGCTTGCCCCCCAGCAAATGTAATGTAGAAGCTTTGGAGTAATAAAATAGTAATAAAATAGAGTAATAAAAAGAGAAGGCTACTTTCTATTATTCTCTTACTGCTCAGAACACTCTGAGTTGAACCATGCAGGGAGGATTACTGAGGAAACTTCACCTTGTCACCTGAGTTGGTAGTTATGCATCTAGGGGAACCCAATGCTGCTAGAGCTCTTGCTCTGGTTCATGTAGTCTACGAGCTTAGGGTATTGCCTGAGTAGCTGAGGGACAGCGACCCACAACTGCACCTTGAGTGCTGAGGGACAGCACCATCCCACAAACAGAGGGTGCACTGGACATAGGGAGCTGTAGTCTGCTGCCACTCATATAGTGACCCACCATATAGGACACAGCCAGCAGGGAGGAGGTACCACAACAACAGAGGCCAGCAGGAGGTTAGGGGAATGGTAACAGGACTTCTACCCCCCGACCCCCCTGCATACACAGCAATTTGGTGTGAGGAGTGGGATGTTGTGCACCCAATTGCTGGCATGGTGCCAATTAAGGAAGCACCAGGCACAGTGACAGTGCAGTGCAGTGACATGGAATAAATTAGTGAAGTGCTTTGCTGTGACCATGATAGCAAAATGGTAGAGTTTGAGGGTACTCTGACTCTCATAATGGAAAAGTTGGGAATCCTAGTGGTAAAAATGGATGTTATAGAGTCCTAGACAAGTTCCGTATTGTCATGCTTAGAGGACGGAATGGAAGGAAGTGTTGAAAAAACAAAGGAGCACACAGTGGAACAATATGTTCAAGTTAAAAATGAACTAATCAGTAAAATTTGTGCAGTAGAAAGCAAAGTAGGTAATGCTATGAGTCACTTGAAAGACTACGTGGCCCAAGAATTAATGCTAGTTTATGCCAATCCTATGGTAGGTATGCATGTGAGTGAAAAGAGTTAACCAGTCAGTGTCAAAAGTGAACACAAGCATGAAAGTGACAGTGATGTGTGGAAACTTGCTGCTTGTGGTGAAATGTTAAAAGATTATTCTAAGTCTCCATCACCACTTTCTTCTTGCCACTCCTCTCCACCCTGTAGTGTGGCCATTTCAACCTCCCATCGGCATCACAAGATGCTGAAGTAACAGGCCCAGGAGTTAACAATTCTGTCTCCTGGGAGGCTTACCAACCTCAGTTTGAGCTCTCAGCTGGTGCTCAAGGATGGAGCTGGAGCAAGAAGGCCTTGCAGGAGTGCTGAAGGGGCCAGTGCTGGAGGTACTAAATCAGCTCCCAGCTCCAAGGTACAGTAATGTACAGTAATGTGACAGCTACCCCAGAGAGGAGATACAGGCACCATGGAGGTATATCACACAAAGTTCAGGGCAAGGACATGGGGCCCTAGTGAGTCCTTAACCCACCTCATGCAGAACTTGAAAGTACTGGTACAGAGGGCATACTTGGAGGCTAGTGAGAAGATGGTGCAGGTCCTGCATAAAAACCAGTTGGTGGACATGGTGGACAATGTGCAGGTGTGTGCTTACATTCAGCAAGCCCATGTGAAATATCTGCAAGAGGCTTTGGCAAGGGATCTTGAACTGGGTTCCATTTTGTGGAGTAACCCACGGAAAGTGACTTCTTTCCCTGACACACAACTGCAGTTCTGGGCTAGAAGAGGGAATGTGAAGTCCCCTCCCGTGACACCTTTTTTCCCAACCTCTGGGCGAGTTTCGCAGGAACTGCTTTGGGTGTGGGCAGCCAGGGCACAGTAAGAAGTACTGCCCCCAAGGAAGGAATCAGGAAAGAAACGATACCAGCGCATGCTTTACCCCCACAAAGCAGAGGAAGGGAAACTCTGTCAGGCTGGTGAGAGGGGCCCTGAACCAGCCAGCACTCCAGAGACCCAGTTCTATTTAATCTTACTGTCTGCAGCTTTCCTGGATTTTCACTCTTCCCAACCAGGGGTCATGTATTAAGTACAAGTAAACATCACTGGACAAACAATATTCTGTGGATCACCTCACAATGAAAGGCCCCAACATATTGCACGGCGCAATTCCGTTCAATTACCTATATAGTGCATATGTTTATATAGTGCATATGTGTTAGGGCCAACATGCAATGTTGGCCCTAACACCATTGCTCACATCTGCTTTCTCCACATCACTATCAGCATCTCACATCAGATGGATATATTCTGCACGTAAACACACACACGCACATGCACACACACACTGTGCGACAACGGTAGCCACCCTTGAATGATATGCAGAGGAAGAGAGGAAGCTCAACATCACACGGTTATGTCTGGTTTCATCAAGCTACAAGGTGATGATAAGAAAAAATGTAACCTACCATCGAGTTAAAAAAACACTGCTGCATCTCTAGAGTATAAATTGGTTATGCATGAAATGAGGAATAAATGAATAAATAAATAAAAGTGAGTAAATATTTTCTTTCCATTTCTTCAACTCCCTATTGTTCCCATAATGTTGCTGGCATTAAATTATCAATCACTGTCTCAGAATCTGTACATTTCATTATTTTATTAATATATGACATGTAACAATACAAAAATATGCAGGTGCTGATGAGTGACAATAACATAAAGCTTGCCCATGTAACAATGGAGTGCAAGGAGAAAAAGAGAGCAATGATTTCCTTTGAACTGGTAATTCAGTCATGTTCCTGATTAGCAGCAATGTCTCATGAGCACCAAGGTAGGCTTAGTTTTCCTATATATCATTACAGAAGCTTGATGATATCTACTGAAGTGAGCAGTGGCTTCACCTTCCATCAAGGTGAAAGCTTGGGATTACACCCTGTATTTTTATAGTATGTAACTCTCAAAGTCACACACACACACACACACACATTACTTTTACTATTATTGCTGTTGTTGTTATTGTTGTTATTATTATTATTATTATTATTATTATTATTATTATTATTATTATTATTATCATTATTATTATTATTATTATTATTATTATTATTCCAATAATGTTGAGAGAGAGAGAGAGAGAGAGAGAGAGAGAGAGAGAGAGAGAGAGAGAGAGAGAGAGAGAGAGAGAGAGAGAGAGAGAGAGAGCATTATGAACATGCAACTAGATGTTACTCCTGTGGGTTAAACTCCTGCTTACTTAGCTAAGTGAGTGGGCCGGGGACCCAACTAACAGGTATCCCACTTTCTCCAAATTCCACCTTTTTGAAAGTAGTTTCATTTAGTAATTAAATTTTAATGCAAAACAGGCAACAGCAAAATTATAGTTCAAAAGAAATTACTGATTGTAAGGAAATTAGCTGAAATTCATATGAGATGATAAAGCCAATGATTGCTACAACTTTCCAGAATCTGTTGTGATTTTAAGCCACTTAGATATCAAAAACTTTGAAATGGATGATTGTTATAAATCAAGTATTTTTTTTATTTCATCTCTCTCTCTCTCTCTCTCTCTCTCTCTCTCTCTCTCTCTCTCTGCATAATATATATATATATATATATATATATATATATATATATATATATATATATATATATATATATATATATATATATATATATATATATATATATATATATATATATATATATATATATATATATATATATATATATATATATATATATATATATATATATATATATATATATATATATATATATATATATATATATATATATATATATATATATATATATATATATATATATATATATATATATATATATATATATATATATATATATATATATATATATATATATATATATATATATATATATATATATATATATATATATATATATATATATATATATATATATATATATATATATATATATATATATATATATATATATATATATATATATATATATATATATATATATATATATATATATATATATATATATATATATATATATATATATATATATATATATATATATATATATATATATATATATATATATATATATATATATATATATATATATATTACGCTCAATGTGCATAATTGCCTCATATGAACATTAGGCAGAAAATTGCCTAATGTTCACATTAGGCAAGCAATTTGCACAATGTTCACAAACTGTCAACATTAGGCAAAACAATGCCTGATGTTTACATTATGCAACTCAATTCTGCCCAATGTGAATATGACTGCCTAAAAAAAGTTAGAAATTTTTGCATGATTTTCCCAGGTGACAGTACAAGTTGCATTTAATTTTTTCCTTAGGCAGCTGCATCATCCTGATGTATCTAACTTAACCTAACCTAACCTTTGAATCTAGCATTCTTTGAATCTCCAATCCAGCAACTGTGGTTCTCCATTCTATTCACAACAGGCAAAATGCCATTGCCTAATCAGAAAGACAAGATGATATTTTCTACAAAGACGTGGGATCAAATTAAGTTTTAAAAATTGCCAAAAGCAAAACAGAGATGGCAATTACAAAATATAAATGCAAATGAATAGACTAATGTTATGTACTTGCAGGGTTTTCTATCCAAATTAAGCAAAATCAATGATACTATTCTATAAAACACAGCTAATATGCTTAACAGAAGGAAAATTCAATCTTAAAATATCCAGTGATATATTCAACCTGTGTGAATACAACATATGAGATAGGGTATTGAGAAATGGAAGTAAAATAATGATTTCAACAAATAAGAATCAAGAAATCAATGAAAAAAAGGATTATGATATCTCATAAAGCAGAATTATCAGGTGTAAATGTTAAAACATGGAAAGGAAAAATCATGTACACTATACAATCTATATTGTATACTGCATATGCCACCCAAAACAAGAATATGGGTAAAGCATTAAATACAATAAAGCGTCATGGCAAGGAAATATCTCAATAATCAGAACTGCCTACATTAATCCCTGAGGGGTGTAATATTCATTTATGGTAATGGGTAATGGGTAATAGAAAAGGAAAAATTTGAAAGCATACACTATGGTTGTGCACAGCTTCAGTGTTCATCTCTGTCTCATTGCACTCTGAGTTTGTGGTGGATGATATCCTTCACTGCAGGACAAAGGGCCACTGTAACACTGTAATGTCCAGTTTACCTTCCAAAGGTTTCCTCAGGTTTCTCTAGTTACTGACCAACCTAAAGGTAGGATGAAAAACTGGGGAAGCTGGGTGCCAATTATCCAAGCTCAGATTAAAACTCAAGCCTGCAGATTCATAGCCAGGCAGACTAAACAATACACCACCAAGCTTAAGTGGTTGATACCACAGTAAAAATATGATGCATTCCTCTTAATTAAAAAAATGCATGATTCTTCCTTTATCATGGTACTACAGGAAAAGGCTTTTTCTCTTTTCTCACTCATATTCCTACTCTATTCATCTTGTTGCTGCAACTTTTGCTCTCTTTCTTTTATGGTGGGAGCAGTGTTAAGAGTGCTTTCCCTCTGAATTTATACAGTAGCTTTTAATTAATCTTTTTCTCATAAAAAGATGCTGTCTCAAAAGTAATCAAACTGACATTTTAATCTATTTTTAACAGACAATGAATGCAAAAAACATTGTGAAAGCAAGTGACATATAAGGATATGAGAAAAGAAAGAAGAATGTCTGAACTAAAATAACTGAAAAATGTGTAAGAATTACTGAATAGCCAGAATATAGGAAAGCTTGATGCATGAAATTTATAAGAAATCAAGTACTGATACCTAAAGAAGAGACTAAACAATTACATGTATCTTACATGTTAACTAACTTTGAAAGGCAAGGCTCTTTGAAGCTAGAGAAACAACTACTAGAAAAAAAAGAACACATAAACAAATTAATTACTGAAGATGTGAGAAAAGTATAGTACAATGAAAAGACATGGCAAGAATGTGCGGAGGACAACAATGATGAATTACTAACATTAATACATAACCTAAAATTCACGATGGTGACTGTCAAATTATAGATATTGTTCTGTTTAAGAGTAACACAACAGTTTCAGGGTATTACCTTGTAAATTTTCAGGCTGGCTACATGTCATATTCCCTTTCATCTTCTTGTGAGAAGTTAATGAGTCTTTTTCCTTATTTTCATCCAAGCTCAATGGCCTTTTCCTCTGGCTGGATAGTTTCTTTGTGGTGTCCTCACTATCCTTAAGAAAGGCTTCAGTAACATCTGAGATGTCAGAAATCTCCTGAGTATTGACTGAATCATTCTTCAGTGATCGGGATGCAGTCAACAAGCACATGTTGTTGATATCTTTTTCTTTATTACTTCTTTGTGAACCTAAAATGGGTGATCCACATATAACTTCTACACATTCATCAGTATTTCCAGTATTTTGATCAACTGTCACCACAAAGGATTCTACTGCTGCAGCTTGCCTCTTACAAGTATTATTCAAGTCTTTCTCTGTCTCAAATGAAGGACAATTTTTACTGATAATACACTGCTGTGATAGTTGTTTTGCTTGTTGCAAAGACTTGCTACTAACTTTAACTTGTTTTGTATTGTCAATCTTATTTTTATGAATATTTGATTTTCCATCACTAAAGAAATCAATATCATTTTGGCTAACTGATAATGGAGTTTGGCAATTCATCACTGACTTGAAATGCATTTCATCCTCAAATAGTTTTCTTGGTTTAATAAACAAGTTCAAATTCTGAACAACATTCTTTTCACTAGCAGTGGAAGTGTCTGTGTTAAGAACTGTGAATGTATCTGCATTTCTTAACTGTAGCTTTGTGCTTGTTTCATCATATTCATTTCTCTTCCCACTAATTTCCACATCTATACTTGACATGGTTCCTTGATTACTGAATGCTGCAAATTCTTTCTCTTCTGTTTTCCTTACAGGAAGTGTGTTGGTGGAGGAAATATTAGAATCCACGTCCTTTTTTGGCAAACAGTGTAAGTCTGGGGCAACTTTCATGCTTCCAAGGAACATTCCATCAGGTTTGCTAATCAGCTTATCTGATATTTCAACATTAAAGTGTGTACTCTCTAGCTCTTGAGCTACCTCTTGGTCAAGTGTTTTCACCTCAGAGCCATCAGTCTCCTTCCATAATAAACAAGCTTGAGTAACAGAGCTCTTATTCACTGAAATTTTCTCTTCTTTAGCTGTATGGAATCCAGTACCAATTTCTTCCAAGACCTCAGGGTCCCAGATGATATTCTGTTGCTGCAGAGGTCTCACTTTTTCACTACTAGTTGTTTCTTTCTGGTGAGCAGCTTTTGAAATAGAGGCTTCCTTCACAAAAGCTTTTTTTTTTATTGTATGAAATCCCACATCCATTTCCAATAAAGTGTTGTTTTCTGCATTGGATATACTTTTAGAATTCTTCTTAAAAGAAAATGGTTCACTGTGTAATGTGTGCAAACTGATTCCCTTTTTATTTGCTTCATTTGTAATATGCTGAGATGCAACCAGACTGCCAGACTGATGACCTAAAACATAAGTACTGCTACAAATAGATTTATCTGTATGTGATGAAGGCAGGCCACTTTTTGAAAGCTTTTCTAAATCATGCTTTGGTTGATTTGATAAATTACAATCATTACTGGAATACATTGTAGTTTTTAATCTCCTACTAGGTATACATTGTTGACTTTTTAATGTCAGAGTTCCTATGGTGGTCTTTAACTCTGCAGGAATGGCTGACCTTAATCTTACAGTCTGAACTTTTGATAAACTATTATATTCATGTAGTCTACTGGTCTCATTTTCATGAGTCTGTATACTCATATCAGCTTTTTCACATTTTTCTTCTTCCCAAAATATTTGTGCTTTCCTTAATGCTTCTTTGCTGATTTTTATCTGAGATCCAGCAGCAGTGCTAAAGCCTTGAAATGCACTAGCTTTATGCTCTATAGTGGTTTCTGTATTTTCCATCAATTTAGCTTCACCAGTACTATTGCTTTCTTTACAAAGCAAGTATGCACTTTCAAAGACCATACTAGCTTTCACTTCTGCCTCTTCACTTTTGGCAAACTTCTGAAACCCTCTGCCAGTGTTCTTAGCTTTCAGCTGCTGTGTTTCAGTAGTGCCATAAACACTTGTTTTTCTGCTAGTGTCATAACATGAATCTTGCACAACAGAACCTTTACTCATTTCACCATCTCCATGGGTAAAGGTATTCTTCATGTCTTCACTAGTGTTTTGCCTTGATGTTTCTTCAGCTAATACACCTTGTGCCTTCTCATAAGTACAGTTGCTATTCACCTCAAGAATATTTTTATTGTGAGTGTTTTGTCCAAATTTTGATGTTCCCTCATTACCTACATCATTTGGTAAGCCATTAAGTATGGTAAAGGATCCCATTTCAGATAAGGTGCAGAAATTTGAACCTGCTGCCATATGCAAACTCGTCAATTTATTTTTTTCTCTTTTTACCTGAGGTATATCTGAATAATCCATATTGACAGGCTTTCCATTTGAAACTTGCTGGAGTCCAAGATTATGTTCTTCACATGTCTGCTCTTCCAAAAATTTTCTGGCCTCCTCAAGAGCCTTGTCACTAACCTTCACTTGTTTCCCACTGCCAGTCATAAAACCAGTAAAGCCTGGATCTCTCACTGAATTGCTCCAATTGAAGTAATCTTCATCAAAACCTCCTTTCCTGCATGCAACTTTTGTAAATACATCACTATCTTTGTCTGGTTTCAGATTTTTGTTATTATCCATAGCACTCCCTTCCTCCAATGGAAGAGATATGTCAAAATCACTATCTGAGAAATCAATATCGCTAAAAGTATCAGACACCAGCTGGTTGTTGAGTGAAATGGAGACAGCATGCTTTACTTGCCCTTTATTTCCTTGGATGGTCAAGCCCTCTACAGGCTTATGTTCATGCACCTTAAGTTCTGATAGATCCACTGGGCACTGTTCTGGCAATGCTGGTTGAGTAATGCTGGCTAAGTCAACCTGAGTTCTCACAGAACTCATTTTCATATTCCTTGATGGAGTAATGGAAATATTCTGCATATTTTCTTGAAATTTAATATCCACATTGTAAGTCTGCAGTGAGCTATTAACTGTAATCTCCTTTGTACTTTCCCTTTCAAAAGGAGTCACAGAGGCTACTGGTACTACTCTGTGGATGCAGTGCTGGTTATCAGTACTTGTTCTTTCTTTTGTATCAATAGGTCTTTTCTTCATTTCAGAAGATTTAGCCGATTGTTCACATCCATCATGTTGTAAAGGTTCAAATGATGAGTTGGAACTTATCTCTAAAGTGTCACTATTCTCCAGATTTGAGAGAGAAAGGAACTTTTTTTGCCTCTTTGCCAAGAAATCTACTTCCTCCTTTGCCTTAGGAAGGGTGGCTGGAATGTTGCAGCTAGTTCTTTTACCATTTGGTATTTCTCCATCAAGCCAACTTTCATCTCTTCCTGCATGAGTGTTACAAATAGTCCTTTTACTCACTGGCACTACTTCAATACATTTTTCATCTTCTCTTTTATTAACTGGTGTGCTACAAATGACCCCTTTACTTTCTGACTCTACTGTCTTATTTGATATATCACTTGCCAATCCAATATTTGGAATGTTCCTGGTGACACCATTGGTGCCTGGTGCTTCTGTCTTTTTCCTTGTTTCATCATCTCCTATGGTTTCTGTATATGAAACATTCAACTCCTCATAGCCCTCACCTAAATTAGTTGGATAAACAAATCTTTTTGCAAGTTTACTCTTCTTAAAGAAGGAGGGCATTTCTATGTTTGTTCTTTCTTGTTTTGAGCAAGAGATACATTTTTCTTTGTCTTTAGATGTCATTTCTATACACTGCTTTTCTGCATTAATGCTATCAGACAAATTTATTCTTTTTGGATTAACAGACAATTCAGCAACAAACATTCCAAAAGGTGGAGTTGTACTGTGTTGATCAGACCTCTTTATGGAATGCTCGGTTTGGTGTCTTATATCAGTTTGGCAGTTCACATCTATTGTGTGCTCTTCATTTAATACTTTTACTTTGGGATCAGCATTTTTTACAGCCTCAATTTTCTCATTACTCAAAGAGCTCAAAAGGGATCCATCTTTACATAAACTATTTTCTCCAGATATATTTACACCCTCAATGGGCATATTCTTGTCAGGACAGCCACTAAACATCTCACTCAGGCTGTCCTCAACCTCTATAAGAACAGGTTCCTTTTTTATTTTTTCATCAGTAGATTTTACAGAGTCAATCAACTTAACTTTTTCATTCAATTTCAATTCTGATGTTTCCAGTGTTGATTTAATTTTACCAATGATGCTTTTCTTCCTTTGCTTGACTTTGCACACTGGAGAACACATTATATCAAATGGATCTTCTGCTGAATCACAGGAATATTCAGTAACACCTTTTTTATATAAACCTAAATTAGTTTCCTGAGTTCCTTCTTCTTTTATCTCTTGCTCAAATGGGATAGGCTCTAGGAAATCTATAGGTTTTGGTGACTGTTCATTAAGTACTAGGTGCCTTGCTTTCACAGATCTAGGCTGTACTGGTGTGCTGGTCTGGTCTGGTCTCACCACAATACAATCTTGCATCGGTTTTGTTTGAGGGCTGTGAGAGTATTCCTCATCACATAAAAAAGGCCTAATGCCACTTCTTTGCTGATTTTCCTCTGGGTTAACCAATATATTTTTTCCATGTAGTACATTCTTCTCACAGTTGACACTTATTCTGAACCCCTGAGTCCCAGCTTCTAGCCAGTCAGGCTTAGTTCTTTCATCATGACAGGGCCTCTTTTGATTTGTTGAAGACATAGACCTGCAACTGAACCTTGAAACTGGAGAGAAACAGTTGATGATACCAAGACCAGGACTCAGTTCCCCACTTGAAGATGAACCAGCAGCTCCACATGTTCGTGGACTGAAGAGTGATCGAGCCAACACCTGTAACCAATGAAGAAAGTTATTCATATTAACAAGATGCCTACAGCAGCCACACAACATTCATGAAAATGAAATTAAACATAATGAAGTTCAAATAATTTTCTTATAAATAATAATACCACCTATTCTCCATATGCTTCATTACATACACAAATGCATGAGTAGTAAATGTATTACTTTTGTGGGTTCTTGAAGTTTCAACTGTATACATATATGATTATATAACTTGAATTTTTACAAACACAATCCCTTGCCTTTTCATCTCTTTGATCATCAGTTTCTGTATTTGTGTATCTCCATATTTCCTCTAGATCTTAATTCAAAGTGATGAAATCAAAAACAAAATGCATGCATTAATCACCTCTATAACAATGCTATGGCCAGAACAATAGGTGCCATAATTCAAGGAGAGAGAGAGAGAGAGAGAGAGAGAGAGAGAGAGAGAGAGAGAGAGAGAGAGAGAGAGAGAGAGAGAGAGAGAGAGAGAGAGAGAGAGAGAGAGAGAGAGAGAGAGAGAGAGAGAGAGCGAGCGAGCGAGCGAGCGAGCGAGCGAGCGAGAGCGAGGGGAGGGAGGGAGGGAGGGAGGGAGAGAGAGAGAGAGAGAGAGAGAGAGAGAGAGAGAGAGAGAGAGAGAGAGAGAGAGAGAGAGAGAGAGAGAGAGAGAGAGAGAGAGAGAGAGAGAGAGAGAGAGAGAGAGAGAGAGAGAGCGAGCGAGCGAGCGAGCGAGGCGAGCGAGCGAGGGAGCGAGGGAGGGAGGGAGGGAGGGAGGGAGGGAGAGAGAGAGAGAGAGAGAGAGAGAGAGAGAGAGAGAGAGAGAGAGAGAGAGAGAGAGAGAGAGAGAGAGAGAGAGAGAGAGAGAGAGAGAGAGAGAGAAGCTATACAGAATAATTTTCAGCTTGAAGAGATTAACAAAAAAGGTGAATTTAATGGCAGTGTGACAAACCATAATGTTAAACTATTCTCTTACTTTCTGTCTTTGCAATTTCAGGTTTTCATGAATACATACACAAGTGACAACTGAGGAGTGAACATAAAGAGTGGCAGAAAAAACTAAAGTAGACATGCAAGGTTTGGTACATTTGTAACCTTTAAAGAAAGAACTGTGAAATGACATAAGTGGGCAAACATACTATTCTCCAGTAATATGTTCAATAATCAAAACCAACATTCTCAAGTGATCTGTTTGAGAAATATAACATACTTCAAGATGAAATAAGTCTTGTATTGTTGTAACCACACAGCCTTTTCTCACTTTTCCTACTGATATGTCAGTGGTAGAAAATAGGAAATTAGCTGTCAATTCACTGAAATTTTGACTCAAAATGTCAATTTATCTCAAGTATCACAGCTCATCTATCATCTTTTTACATCAAGATGACAAGCCAGTGATGCAAAAATAAGTCATAAAAATACAATGCTGATCTCAAAAGAAACAGGAGAACCAAAAGAGTCAGTCAATTTATTTTTGAGGACTCATGATACTCTTCTTTTAAACATATGCATGGGGGAATTCAAAAACAGGTAGAGTAATTGGGATGAAAGAATGTAGATGATGGTTAACTCCTACATTAGTAAGAACAGAAGAGGGATGAGGATAAGTAGAAAGTTTTGTACAGTATGGCCACAGGAAGGGGGAAGGCACAAAGTTACAAGTTCAGAGAGGAGTACACAGAAGACAGTAGGAGATGCAACATTATGATGGTATGAAAAAAAAAAGTTTGTTCAAAGAGGGAACTGATGGGAAGAAAAGCCAGATTCCACCCAATTTAGGAGAGCTATGAGAGTTGAACCTTCTTACATATGAGAGTAGTACTCTCTGTGTAGAGTCAGCAACTGGAAGAAATAATGATGCTTGTGACACAAAACACCTAACTTCATGAAAGCTGTTTTAGAAAGATATGTGAAAATTTCCATTTGAGATTTTTAGTGAAGGGCAGTTGAAGTACAGGATGGGAATAGACTCACAAAGGGAATAGCAAAGTGTCACAAAAATGTTGTCTGGAAAATTGTGCTGAATGGACAGATGAAGGAACTGAGTTTTTGAGCCATTAAATAACAAATTTTGGCCTGCTCTATTTTGTGATAAAAAAAAATCAGAGGTTAGTCATTCTGTGATTTCTCTGCATGAACAGTTTAATTCCTACTGATTTGGATGCCTGGCAAATGCCATTGAGAGTTGCAGGTTAGAGTCATCAGCTTCAACAGGAATAGGACCAGAAGCTGAACTGAGATGATCATTCATGAATACTAGGAATATGATGAGTGATAGGACAAAGCCCTGCAGAACACCACTGTTAGAACAGTAACCATCTACCACTGCAATGACAGAATGGCCAGAAAAGAAAGCTTGAGATAAAAGTGCAGAGATGGATAGGAACATACAATACTTGAAATACAGAATTCATCAAGTAGCTTACATTTTCTCTCAGTCCCTGCCTAGGATGAAGAGTTTGGCGTTCAAGGGTGGATGGGGAGGTGCAGTCAACGGTGTGGCTATGGCTGGTACTGGTGGGTGTAGCCAAGGCACTGCTCCATGAAACTTCTGAACCGTCCAAATTAATAGCCAGACTTTCCATTATGGTATCCCTTGGGCTGCTATCCCTGAAAACATCCAAGTACAGATCAGCTATTCAGTGATACAAAACATAAACTTGAGAATCTACATAAATGATGCCTATGTAACAGACTGCATATCAATTTCAACAAAACTTATCTCATATTACTTACTAGTAAAAGAAACCTATTTCCTTCTCAACTGCAAATAAATAAAAGCTTAATAACCAGAACAAACCATATAAAATTTCTTGTTGCCACTTATGATAATGCCTTGACCTTTAAAATATCAAATTAATAGTCTCTCATAAAATTTCAAGACTTGACTGCATCAGATTAAAGATATTGTGTCAATAGATGTTTTCAAATGTGTATATCATGCTCATATAACCTCTATTTATTTACTATAACCCCACTTGGCATACATCATATTCTATCCACCTCATTCCTGTAAAACTACTGGTTAAAAAATGTTTTAGGGATAATCACTAACAGCACACTTGTCCATTGTTCAAACAAATAAAATATTTCAAAATTAGATGATATAACAAGATCATTAATCATTAATATTATGTATACAAAGAAAACTTAGTTACTAAACCCTACACATGCTTATGATACCTGCCACCACAACAACCTAGGCTTTCCCTTTCATTTTCTCACTAAATATCATCAAATAGTCTCATATTTAGGCCCTGTGGTTTGGAATTCTGTTCCTCCCCATACACAAGACTCATCATCACTGAAAATACTCCAGACTAAATTAAAAAGCCACATACTCTCCAACTGTTGAAATCATAGCATACATACTCACAACTTTACTTTTGTAGAAATTATACTGTATTATAATTTTTCAAAAACATACTATTACTATTCTCATTAGTCTCATCAAATGTGTGTGTGGGCATCATGACACACAACAATGAGATCCATAACTTTGAATGAAGACTCCAATTAACACCTGCTGCACTTTAAACACTTCCTGTGCAGTATGGTAACATACATAGGAGGAGGCAGCAGACACCTGTCAAAATGATAATTACTCCCAGTGAGGTCTAAGCACTGGATCAATTTGTACTGGATCAGGAGTGCTACAAACTTTCTGATGACCACATTTCCCTTTGTGTCTCACAACACAAGGGAGCAGTCACAGCACACACGTCTGGGGACTGATTCTGCCAGATGGTAAAGAAGGGGGGGCTGAAGATTACTCCAGATGTCATGCAGTTGTTTGACAAGTTTGGAGATAGATGATGCATTGCAATCCCTTAGACAACATTTCATTAAACCCCAGAGGTTTTCAGTAGGGTTAATGTCTAGACTGGAGTCTGACCAGTACTTTATATACTCCACTCCACAAAACTCCAACCACTCCTTGATCAAATTTTGCAGTGTGGGCCAGTGCACGGTCCTGCTGCATGATCTCACATCAGCATGCCACAAAACAATCTTCTATATTGTCTGCCAGCAGTTCCAAAAAACTCTCTTTGTGTATGGAGGCATTTTTTGAATTGTTTTACTGTCCCATGGATATTCTTTGGGTGGTATGGGTCCAATCCAAGCCACAACCTCACCTTGCCTCCCCTGTTCCCTGCCACGTGAAATATGGCCTATTCAGTCCATAGTATCCTTTTACACTTGTGTCCCACTTCAGATATTTTTTTGTTAAATTTGACTCTTTTCTTTTTTTGCACTTTTGTTAAGAACAGTTTCCTTCATGGTACCGTGTATTCATAACCAAGGTCGTCCCTCAAACATCACTGAATGGTGTGAACACTTATTTGTTCTAGCAGTCTCAGGTTATGTTAAGTTCTTTAGCTGTGATGAGAGGCTCAGCTTCCACCTGCTTCAGCATAACTTTGAGAGTCCTCTGAAGAATCTTCCATGGCTTCCCTGACCTCTTTTGTTGAAGTGGTAGGTCACCTCCTCTTACACCCCTACTTTTCTTACTCCAGCATTGCATGTGTAGTCCCATGCCAGTAATTGTAAATATCTTTTATCAGTTTAACCCACAATGCTAAGGAATGTTATGGCCTTAATTTGCTCGCTTGACAACTGTTTAGCATGTGACATGGTTTCACAACACAAGAAAAAAGAGCATGGGGTCACAGTGCTAAACCACACATAGTGTGGTGAGGAAAAATAAAAGTGTGACTATCAATCATGTCAGAGGCACACTAGCAATTCCTTTATTCTCTGAAGAGATTAAGTTCCTCCCCCTCTATCCTCTGTAAACACAACTGTAACACTGACATTTTCTTTACATGGTTGCTCTTGTGCCCACGCTCTTCAATCTTCCAAATTTTCTACCATTTGGTTACGACAACAGAGTCACTCTCAAATTAAATTTATCTGTACTGTATACCTCTCACTTGACTCCTCTGAATATAGATTTTATTCTTATTATTTAACTTTTAAAGTGGAGCACATCATGACTCCTTTCCCTTTCACAAAGATCTCCATTATTGGAGACTTCAATGTTCACCACCAGCTTTGGCTTCTTTCTCCCTTCACTGACCAACCAGGTGAACTAGCCTTTAACTTTGCTATTCTCCACGACCTAGTGCAGCTAGTACAACACCCTACCCGTATTCCTCACCATATTGGAGAAATGTCCAACATTCTCAATCTTTTCCTAACCTCTAAGCCTTCCGCTTATGCTGCCATTCTGGGCTCCTCTGATCACAACCTCATATCCATGTTTTGTCCTATTGTTCCAAACCCTCCTCAGAATCCTCCCCCAAAGTGAAGGTGCCTCTGGGATTTTGCCTCTGCTAATTGGGGAGACCTGAGGAGGTATTACTCTGATTTTCCATGGAGTGACTACTGCTTCCATGTCAGAGACCTGTCTCTGTATGCTCAATGCATAAGAGGTGATAGTGTCTGGCATGGAGGCATACATTCCTCACTCTTTATTTCATCCTAAGGCTTCCAAACCTTGGTTTAACATAGCTTGTTCTCATGCTATACAAGATAATAATAAAGAGGTGTCCCACAAGGGCACTTGAGCCTTCCATCATCTGGATCTCATGCACTTTATATTTCTATCCAGAATCATGCCAAATCTGTTCTTCTTTTATCAATAAAAAATTTCAAAATCTTTCCAGATCTAACTCCCCTCATAACTGCCAGCACCTAGCCAAAAATATCTGTAATAAGTTTACTTCTTCAACTTTCCCTCATTTATTTTAATCTTTTGGTACCACTGCCATCTCATCTATCTCAAAAGCTGAACTCGTCATTCAAACCTTTGCTAAAAATTCTACCTTGGATGATTCAGGGCTTCTTCCTCTCTTTCCTTCATCTTTTGACTTCACAGTGATGTTTTCCATCCCCATTATTGGCTTTAACCCTCAGAATGATTATGGACCTGATGGAGTCCCTTCTATTGTTCTGCAAAATTGTGCCTCCATGATTGCATGGAGCAGAGCAGAGCAGAGCAAACTTAACATTGTTCAATGCCTCAAACGCTCAATTCTTCCACCTATCAATTTGACACACACTTCCAGATATCTATCCCCTCTTCTTCAATGACACTCAAATGTCCCCCTCTTCTACACTGAACATCCTTGGTCTGTTCTTTACTTATAATCTAAACTGGAAACTTCACATTTCATCTCTAGCTGAACAGCTTCTATGAAGTTTGACTCTTGAGTCACCTTTGCCAGTTTTTTCATCATCACCCCCCCAACTGCTGACTGTGTGAAGGGGCCTTATCCATCCACATATGCAGTATACTTCACATGTATGGCAAGATTCCACTCATACCACTCTTTTGGACAGGGTGGAAACAAAAGCATTCCATCTTATCAATTTCTCTCCTCTAACTGATGAACCTCTCTCTCTCTCTCATTCCCATAATGTTGCATATCTTGCTATCTTCTACCACTACTTTCATGCTAGCTGCTCTTCTGATCTTGCTAAATGGTTCACTCCCCTTCTCCCATGGCCTTGCTGCACAAGACTTTCTACTTTCTCTCACTCCTATTCTGTCAACCTCTCTAATGCATGAATTAACCAGTATTCTCAATCATTCATCCCTTTCTCTTGTAAACTCTGGAACTCCCTGTCTGCTTCTGTATTTCCTCATTCCTATGACTTGAACTTTTCAAGACTGTTATTTATTTTTTTCTATTTGACAGCACTTTGGGAAATAACACTTAAGGGGCTCTTTTTTTTTTTTTGCCCTCACCTAGTGGCCCTCTTACATTAAAAAAAAATAAGAAATTACAAAAATTAAAAAATAAAGCAAATTGTGAGTAGCTAGAAAGTGGCAGAAGTGCTAACTGAACACAGCAAAGAAATTGATGAGGAGTCACTGGTGGTGGTTCTGTGTATATTCACTGAGCACATTCACCAGCAGCAGAGTGGCTTTTCTCTTCATGGACAGTCCATTCACAAGGTGAAGGGAAGTAAGGTTTTTGGAACAATATTGAAAGATGTATAACTTTGCTGTATTTTCTATGTCATTCGAACATCGACTCTTTATTTTCTTCCCATGCCCCCTCCTATGTCTCTTTCCCTCCTCCATCTGTGGTACCATGTCATTTCTGTCTATTCTTTCTATATTGTTTACTAATTTGGACACTGTTATCAGGTCTCTTCTTTCTCCTCTCTCTTGTAGTGTCAGTAAACCAAACTTTTCAAGTCTTTCATCATAGCTAAGGTCTTTCAATTCTGGGACTACCTGTGTCACTATCCTCTGCATTCTTTCCAGTTTTTGTATATTTTTTTTATTGTGGAGCCCAAACTACTGCTGTATATTCCAATTTAGCTCATATAATGCTTGTTATAATTTTCTTCATTTCTTTATCTAAATAGTTAAATGCCATCCTAATGTTTGTTAACAAGCTGTATGAAGAGCCAATTATTCCATTTATGTGCCTTTCAGGTAATAGCGTGCCCTGGATCATTACTTCCAAATCTTTTTCTTCATTATTTTTTTGTTATTATTTCTCCTCCCGTTTTGTAATTCCATGAAGGTCTCTTTCTACCTTTTTTATTTCTAACACATGGCATTTTCTGGCATTAAATTCTAATTTCCATCTTTGGCTCCATGCATGTACCTTGTCAATATCCTTTTGTAACTCTTTCCAGTCATTTTCATCCTTTATTATTTTCATTATTTTTGTATCATCAGCAAAAAAGTTTAAATAACTGTTTAGATCTTCTGTCATATCATTTACATATATTTGAAACATAATAGGTGCCAACACAGATCCTTGCAGTACCCCACTTGTTACTTTGCATCAATTTGAATTAGTTTCTCTGATTACTGTTCTCATTTCTCTCCCTTGTAAATAATCATCCATCCATCTCAATGTCCTCTTCCATTCTCTAACTTCCACATAAGACTTTTGTGGGAACCTTATCAAGTGCTTTTTTGAGATCCAGGTATACTGCACCAACCCATCTGTCCCTGTCTTGCACTCCATCTATTACTGTCACATATAAGCTCAGTAGATTTGTGACACAGGATCTCTCCTGAATCCAAAGTGCTTTTCTGTAATTATCTTTTCATCTATATATTGCACCCATCTATCTTTATCTTTAATTACTATTTCACAAAGCTTGCTTACAATAGTTGTTAGTACATTGGTCTGTAATTTAATGGTTCCATTTTACTTCTCTCTTTGTATATTGGGACTATGTTAGCTCATTTCCATTCCCTTGGTACTTTTCCTTCTTTCAACGATCTGCACCCATCTATCTTTAATTACTATTTCACAAAGCTTGCTTACAATACTTATTAGTGCATTGGTCTGTAATTTAACAGTTCCATTTTATTTCTCCCTTTGTATATTGGGACTATGTTAGCTTGTTTCCATTCCCTTGATATTTTCCTTCTTTCAACGAGCTGTTGATTATATCCCATATGGGTTCCTCCATTTGAACTCTGCATTTTTTTAATATCCATCCATTTACTTGACCTGGTCCTATAGCTTTGTTATACTTATTAGTATGTTATACTTGTTAGTGCATTGGTCTGTAATTTAACAGTTCCATTTTATTTCTCCCTTTGTATATTGGGACTATGTTAGCTTGTTTCCATTCCCTTGATATTTTCCTTCTTTCAACGAGCTGTTGATTATATCCCATAAGGGTTCCTGCATTTGAACTCTGCATTTTTTTAATATCCATCCATTTACTTGATCTGGTCCTATAGCTCTTCTAACATCCAACTCTTCCAGCAGTTTTCTGATTCTAAAGCTGAAGTTTTCTGATTCTAAAGCTCAAACCCTACCTTTTGCTAAAAACCCTACCTTTGATGATTCAGGGCTTGTTACTCCCATTCCTCCACCCTTTGACTACTTCATAGTAACCATAAAAATCCTTCACAGTGATGTTTTCCATGCCCTTGCTAGCCTAAACCCTTGGAAGGCTCATATACCTGATGGGATCCCTACTACTGTTCACCGAAACTGTGCCTTCATGCTTGCACCTTGCCTAGTCAAACTCTTTCAACTCTGTCTATCATCATCTACCTTTTTTCTTCTTGCTGGAAGTTTACCAACATTCAGCCTGTTCATAAAAAAAAACTACCATCCTACTACTTTTATTTCCTGCCAATCTAAAGTTTTTTAATCTACCCTCAACAGGAAGATTCTTAAACATCTGTCACTTCACAATCTTCTAGCTAATCACAAGTATGGCTTCCGTCAGGACCACTCTACTGGTGATCTTCTGGCTTTCCTTACTGAGTCTTGGTCATCTTCTTTTATGGGTTATGGTAAAACTTTTGCTGTTGCCTTAGACATTTCAAAAGCTTTTGATAGAGTCTGACACAAAGCTTTGATTTCCAAACTGCCCTCCTACAGTTTCTATCCTTATCTCTGTAAATTCATCTCAAGTTTCCTTTCTGATCGTTCTACTGCTGCAGTGGTAGACAGTCACTGTTCTTTTCCTAAATCTATTAACAGTGGTGTTCCTCAGGGTTCTGTCCTGTCATCCACTCTCTTCTTATTATTCATCAATGATCTAAACCAAACTTCTTGTCCTATCCATTCCTATGCCAATGATACCAGCCTGCACTTTTCCACATCTATTTGTCGACATTCAACCCTTCAGGAAGTAAACAGTTCACACAGGGAAGTCACAGAACGCCTGACTTCTGATCTCTCTAAAATTTCTGATTGGGACAGAGCAAACTTAGTATTGTTCAATGCCTCAAAAACTTGATTCCTCCATCTATCAACTCAACACAACCTTCCACACAACTATCCCCTTTTCTTCAATGACACTCAACTGTCCCCCTCTTCTACACTGAACATCCTCAGTCTATCCTTTACTTATAATCTAAACTAGAAACTTCACATCTCATATCTAGCTAAAACAACTTCTATGAAGTTAGGTATTTTGAGTCATCTTCAGTTTTCCAGCATTCCCAAACTCTGTTTGGGAACCAGCACCTCAGTGGGCCTTTTTTTTTTTTTGTTACAATTTTTGTTGTCCTTGGCCAGTGCCCCTCCTACATAGGAAAAAAATAAATATCCTCTTTTCCTTTCTCTAATCCTTTTCATTTTTCTTCCATTTGTTCCCTTCGCATTTATGCTTTCTTTCATTTTCATTATCATTCAGTCTCATTCTATTTAGCAATCATCAAGATTCTCTCTCTCTCTCTCTCTCTCTCTCTCTCTCTCTCTCTCTCTCTCTCTCTCTCTCTCTCTCTCTCTCTCTCTCTCTCTCTCTCTCTCTCTCTCTCTCTCTCTCTCACCAGACACACACACACACACACACACACACACACAAATCATCATGGAGGGAAGTCATAAGTGGAGTACCACAAGTCTCAGTACTTGCACCAATCATGTTTGCAGTTTATATAAATGATATGACGGAGAGTGTGAACAGCTACATGAGCCTTTTTGTGGATGATGCAAAGTTGCTGAAGAAAGCTGAGAGTGCAGAGGACTGTGGAACGTTACAAGAAGACCTGAACAAGATATCAGAGTGGAGTTATAGATGGGAAATGGAATTTAATTTAAAGAAGTGTAAAGTAATAGAATTTGGAAAAGTACAAGAAGAGTAAAAGGAAATTGTGTGTTGAATAGTGTAAGGTTGAGTGGAGCAGAAGAGGAAAAGGATCTCAGTGTTACAGTGACTTTTAACCTGACCCTGGAGAGACACATTAGCAAAATTACAGGAGAAACCTATAACTTGTTGAGAAAAATAAGGCAGGCCTTTGCACATATGGATGAAGAGATGGTCAGGAAGATGATTGTGTTGCTGATAAGACCTAGACTAGAATATGCAGCAGTATTGTGGTCACCATACAAGGAAAAGGATATAAGGAAGTTGGAGAGTTCAGAGAGCAGCTACAAAGATGGTACCAAGTATCAGGGACTTGTCATATGAAGAGAGACTGGCAAGGATACATCTACCAATGCTGGAAAAGAGAAAAGGGGAGACTTGATTGCGATAAATAAAGAATATAAGGGAGTAGAGGAGGTGGACCGGAGCGACTTAATGGTCTGGGATACACAGGACACTAGAGGACATGGAAAGAGGCTGAAGAGGAGTGCTTGTAGAAGAGAAGTCAAAAAGTATAGTTTCCCATATAGAAGTATTGATGTATGGAAAAGTCTGGATGAGGAGATAGTAAAAGTATACGTGGATTCAAGGCTAAGTTGGATATTAAAAGATATGGAGATGGGACAGCATGAGCATAGCTCTTTTCCCATAAAGCACAACTAGGTAAACAACTAGGTAAACACACACACATGTGCACGCGCACACCAACCAGCTGTTTGGACATGGGTGCTAGAGTTACTGAAGACACATGCTACTGGCTCCAGACAAAACAACAAGCTCTAGTAATATATATACAAGGGTGATGGGGGCTAGAGAGTGTCCTGTCTCCAAATTTAACACATAAAGGAGTATTTTGAGACTAAAAAAAATAGAAGGAAAGGAAGATCTAGGTGGAGGCAGTGGTCGTGATGTGTTTGTAAACAAACCGAGTGAGGTGAGACAGAAGGTGCATTGTATTGAAGTGCCTCTGGGCTTGAGACAATTAGTGGAGGCAAGTGGAGAAAGGGATTTTTTTAGGATTCAGAGAAGAGAAAGGAAATATGAGGAGGATAATCAGCATAGAGAAAGAAATAAGGAGCATGAGGGAACTGATCTCTGGCATTCTAGAAAAGCAGGGCAAGCTTATTATGGAAAGTAAAGAATTGAGAAAGAAGTATGGTGAATGTGAGAATGTTCTAAAGATAAACGATGAAATGAAAGAGGCAATGGAGGAGCTAAAAAAAACATGGGATACTTAAGACTAAGAGTAATGGATATGAAGTAACTCTGCAGGGACTGCAAGAAAAGGTGGAGGATAATGCAGGAAAAGTGGAAGGGGTGGTATGTGAAATCAAACTGGAGGAATTGAGAAATGCCTGGAAGAAAGAACATGAAGATAAAAAAGTTAGCTTCATAGAGGTGGTTAAAAAACAAAATACAGGAAAAGACCAAGGATACAGTAATTCTAGTAATTAAAGAAAAGGTGGTTTTGGTGAGAGAAACAGTGGATAAGAAGAAATAGATTGTCTTTTTCAGACTGCAAGAGAAGAAAAACCCAGTTAAGTCTGTGAGAAAGAGGAAAGAGAAGGAGTTGGTAAGGAAAATTATTACAATGGTCCAAGATGATGAACAGGGACTAGAATAAGTGGAAGAAGCATACACAACTGGAGGTAAAAGACCATTAAAAGTGAGAATGAGATCCCAAATTGCAGTAGAGATCCTAGTGAGAACCGGAAAGAAGCTGAAAGTTCAGAATACAAGAATATTTGGATAAAAAGAGATATGAACTTGGAAGGAAGGGAAAAAGAGAGGGATCTCAGAAATGAAGCTATGATAAAAAAAATGAGAGAAGGTCAGAGATTAAGAAGAAGAAATTTCATTGAAGGATACTAGATATGAGACCAAGGAAATTATATATTCGGGAAAAGAACAAGAAATGAAAGAACCACAGCAGCAAACAGAGAAATTACAAGTGGTGGGAGGAGTAGTACATTAAGAGTAATGTATACAAAAATAGATGGGTTACTTTCAGGTGAACTAGAAGTGAGAAATTACCTAAAGCAAAATAGACCAGATGTGTTGTGCCTAACTGAGACAATGTTAAAAGAGGAAGTCCACTTAAGCTATACAGAAGAGAAATATAATTACTGGAGGAGAGAGATAAAGGGAAAAGGAAGAGGAGGAATACTGATAATGATTCGATATGAGATATATATATGGAAGAAATGCAATATGGAGATGGCATGGTAGAGGTTATAGGTATAACAATCAGGACCAGTGGGAGAGAAAGGAGGATCATATTAACACATGTGCCACCACAGACTAATACACAGAGGCTGGAGGATCACAAAGAAATGCAAAAGGAAGTGTTGAAGTGCCAAGACTACATGATAAGGAAGGACAGTAAAATACCACTAGTGAGAGAATTTAACTGCAAAAATGTCAGCTGGGAGGAGATGGAAGTTAATGGAAATGCAGGACTGTGTAGTGAAGAAATGCTGCAGCTAGCTATGGTGAATACAATGGACCAATGGGTGGAGGAGTTTACAAGATACAGAGGGAAGGAAGAACCATCCATGCTAGACCTAGTAATCACAAAAAAAAAAAAAAACTGGAGCCCCACCCAAACATTAAATACTTAAACCAAATGGGAAAAAAGTGACCATGTGGTGTTAGAAGTGGTACTGCAAGATTCGGAGGTTCTAGCATGTAAGAAGGATTATAAAAATGGGAGATTAAATCATGCAAAGACAAAATTTTGCAGTTAAGAAAATTCTTTGGAAGGGACTTAAGGAAGGCATGACACTGCAAGGGAAATTAAAAACATTCCTGAAGAAGTACAATGAGGGTGTGCACAAGTATGTGCCTGTATATAAAGTAAAGAGGAGCAAACATATTTGGTATAATGCCAGATGTGCAGAAGCTAAGAAGAGAGAGGATATAGCTTGGAAGAAACTGAAGAAGCAAAGAAATTAAAATAATAGAGAGCAATATAAAGAGGCAAGGAATGAGTATGTTAGAATAAGAAGAGAAGAGGAGAAACAATTTCAAAAGGATGTGGTAAAGAAATGTGAAAAAGAGCTCAAGCTTTTTTACACATATATCAATGGAAAGATGACAAACAGAGAGACCATTAACAAGATAGTAAAGGAAGGAAGGATATATCAAACAGCAGAAGAAATGAGTGAAATTATGAATAACAGTGGAAGTGGATTTTATAGAACCAAAAGAGGAAGTGTGGCAGGGGGTTATGGAAAGTCTTGGTGCAAATATATGAAACTGGCAAATTGTTAGAGAAGTTGGATGTCTGGAAAGCATTGGGGCCTGATGGAGTGTCAGGTTGGACACCAAAGGAATGCAGAGAACAAGTGGTGGAGCCAAGTTGGGATGTGATTAGCAGCTCATTGATAGACGGAAGAGTACCAAGGGAGTAGAAGAGAGCAAATATAGTGCCAATACACAAAGGAGGAAGAAGGACCGAGTCACTAAATTATAGACCAGTGTCACTAACTAGTGCTGTGGGCAAGATCTGTGAAATAGTGATCAAGGAAAAATGGGTGAAATATTTGAAGAGAACAAAGTCAATTTGGTTTCAGAAAAGGAAGGTCATGTGTGACAAATCTACTAAGTTTCTATACAAGAGTAATAGATGAAGTACAAAACAGAGATAGGTGAGTAGATGCAATGTACTTGGACATCAAAAAAAGCTTTTGATAAAGTTCTGCACAAAAGACTATTGTGGAAGATGGAACATATAGGACAACTGAGAGAGACAATGCTAAAATGGACTACTTAAAGGATAGAGGAATAAGAACTGTGATCAAGGACACCTGTTCAAGTTGGAGTAAGGTAACAAGCAGAGTACCATAGGGGTCAGTGTTAGCACCCATTATGTTCCAAACATACATCAATGATATGCAGGAGGGTTTGACCAGTTATATTAATCTGTTTCCTGATGATGCCAAATTGTTAAGAGTAATAAAGAGCCATGATGATTGTATGGAGTTGCAAAGAGATATTGACAAGATTTATGGGTTGAGCAAGAAGTGGAAACTAGAATTCAATGATAGGAAATGCCATGTGATGGAATTGGGAAAGAATAAAAGAAGACCTGCATGGGGCTATAAAATATGGGAGGAAGTAATAATGAAGAGCAAGGAGGAGAAAGACCTGGGAGTGGTTTTTCAAGATACCCTGACCCCAGAACAGCATATAAAGGAGATATGTTAACAAATATTAAGGTAACATTTCATTACATGGATAAGACTATGATGAAAAAATTATAGCCACTATGCTATGTCCCAGACTGAAATATGCAGCAGTGGTGTGGTCTCCACATATGAAGAAAGATATAAAGAAGCTGGAAAAAAATCAGAGGGCAGCTACAAGGATGGTACCAGAGCTGAAAGACCTAACATACAAAGAGAGGTTGAAGGAAATTGGATTGCCAACTTTGCAAGTTGGAAGGGAAAGAGAAGATCTAATAATGATGTATAAAATAGTTAACTGCATTGAGAAAATAGACAAGCAGGACCTTGTGTTGCTGGAAGATGAAGCTGGGCAGACAAGAGGGCACTCAAAGAAGATCAGGAAGAGTTAGTGTTTGAGGGACATCAAGAAGTATGGTTTTCCACATAGAACTGTGGAAATCTAGAATGGTCTAAATGAAGAGGTTGTTACAGCACCTAAGGTGCAGAAATTGAAGGAAATGCTGGATAAATATAGATATGAAGACAGAACACTATGAGCCTTGCTCAAACCCTTTATTATAAAACTAGGTAAATACACACACACACACACACACACACACACACACACACACACACACACACACACATGATTGCGATATATAAAGCATATGAGGGAGTAGAGGAGGTGGACCGGAGCAACTTAATGGTCTGGGATACAGGAGACACTAGAGGGCATGGAAAGAGGCTGAAGAGGAGTGCTTGTAGAAGAGACATCAAAAAGTATAGTTTCCCATATAGAAGTACTGATGTGTGGAACAGTCTGGAGAAGGAGATAGTAAATGCAGAAAGTATACATGGATTCAAGGCTAAGTTGGATATTAAAAGATATGAAGATGGGACAGCACGAGCATAGTTCTTTACCCATAAAGCACAACAAGGTAAAAACACACACACACACACACACACACACACACACACACACACACACACACACACACACACACACACACACACACAGAATGAAGAAATGGCACATAAAGGTAAAGAAATGAATGAAAATAAAACTGAAAAATAGTAAAAATGAACAACAAACTGTAATGTATACCAACATAGATGAACTGGTACACAGAAAACTGGAATTACAAGACTATTTAAAAAAACAAAAATCCAAAGGGGGTATGTTTAATAGAAACAAAGCTAAAAAGAAGAAAACCAGATACTCATTAACAATAACTACAATATATGGAGAAGAGACAGGACTGGTAAAGAGGGAAGAGGTGTAATGATAATGACAAGAAAAGAGGCAAAGACAAAAATAGTGAAATATGAAGAAGGAAAAGCAGAAATAGTAAGTGTTAACTTGGAGTATAATAATGAAGAAATAGAAACAGTAATAACAACCTATGTACCACCTAAAACAAATTCTTGGAGCAAGGAAGACTGAAAAAATAATAAAAGATACCATCCAGTGTTTGAATAAATTAATCAAAAGTAATAAGAGTATTACTGGTTGGTGATTTCAATTGCAAAGAAGTAAATTGGGAAATGTTTGAAGCAGGAGAAAATGACACTGCATGGGGAGAAAGATTTTTGAAGCAAACTATGGAAAACACAATAATGCAATGGGTGATTGAAAATATAAAATACAGAGAAGATGAACCAACGAGGAAAACAAGTGTGGTTCAATGCAAAATATCCAAGTGAAAAGAAAAAAACGAATGTGGGAAATTAAAGTAATCAAAGAAGTTTATAAAATGGAGGAACTGGAATAGAGAAAAGCAACAGGACTACATGGAGTATCAGGTTTCCTTTCTAAGGAGTGCAGGAAACAATTAATTAAACCAGTATATGACATAATAAAATACTCATTATCAACTGGAAGAGTGCCTAAGGAATAGAAGAGAGCAGACATAATACCAATTTAAAAAAGTGGAAAGACCTATAAACCAGTATCAATGACCAGCATAGTATGTAAGATCTGTGAAAAAGTGATGAAGAAGCAGTGGGCAGAATTTCTAGAAAAACATGATATAATAACAAAATAGCTTTAGACAAAAGCAATCATGTGTAACAAATTTAATGAGTATTTATTCAAGTGACTGATATAGCACAGAAGATGGATGGATGGGTAGACTGTGTGTATTTAGATCTAAAAAAAGAAAAAAAAAAAAAGCTTTCAACAAAGTTCCACACAACATGTTATTATGGAAGCTAGAAAATATAGGAGGATTAAATAGAAAAATAAAAAAACTGGATGGAAAGCTACTTAGAGGGAAGGGAGATAAGAATGTAGTAAAAGATGTTAAATCAAAATGGAGAAATATAGATAGAGGAGTACCAGAAGGACCAGTGCTGGCACCAATACTTTTCCTGATCTACATAAATGATATGCCTGAAGAAGTAAAGAGTTACATGAGTTTGTTTGCAGATGATACCAAATTACAGACATATGAGAAACAACAAAGACTGAAATTCTACAAGAGGATATAAATAAAATATGGAACTGGAGTAAGAAATGGGAGATGTAATTTAATGTAGAAAAATGTTTTGTAATGAAAATGGAAAAAAGTGAAAAGATACCGAAGTTGATATATAAAATGGGAAATCAAGATATAATAAAAGTACAAGAAGAGAACGATCTGGGAGTGATAATACAGGATGGTCAACAGTCAGAAAAGCATGTACAAAAACATATTCAGAGATACATATAAAATGATGAGAAATATTGGAATAGCATTCCACTACATTGATAAATATATAATGAGGAAGATAATTACCACTATGATTAGACCAAAGCTGGAATATGCTGAATGAGTGTGGTCTCCCCACAAGAACAAACATGTAAAAAACCTAGGATACAAAGAATAGCAATGAAGATGGTTCCAGAATTGGAAGAATTAACATATATAGATTAAAAGAAATTAATCTGCCAAAATTGGAACAAAGAAGAGAAAGGGGTGACTTAATACTAATTTATAAATTGTGGAATAGTGGAAGAAATAGATAACGAGAAACTGCTGCTAAGAGAAAAAGGAAATACCAGATACACATGAAGACAAAGCAAAAAAACTAAGAAAAACAAGATGCTTGAGTGACATAAGGAAATATAGAAGATTGGAACAAGCTCAGTGAGGATGTAGTATTAGCAATGAGTGTGCACAACTTCAAGGAAAAGACTGAACAAGTGTAAATATGGAGACAGAACCAGACAAGCGTAGCTCAGGCCCTGTAAATTACAACTAGGTAAAAACACACACACAGTGAGAAATTGGAAGTTAGATATGAATGGTGAGGATATGAAGAGTATCTAGAGAGAAATGAGGGATATCAAGCTGTGAGAGAAGGAGAATGAGGCAAAAACATGAAATTAAGAAGAGGTACAAAAACTTGTGGATCAAAATAATAAAAAACAAAGCCAAGATTACAGTTTTAAAGAGGAAAAATGAGTAGCTGAAGAAAAGACTGGAGAAGGAAAATAGATGGAGTGAGGATGTCAAGAAAGGTAAAGTGCAAGATATTATGAAACAGAAAGCCAATAGCTGGAAGGAAGAAAGAGAAAAACAAAAGATTGATATGAAGCAAATACTGAGACAACAAAAAGAGAACATGATTAGCAGACTGAAAAAAAAGTGGTTGGGACAATTAAGGAAAAGACCAAATAGTATGGGATATAGTACATAAGATGTGATGAGATATTTGGTGATAAAGAAAAGAAATTACCCATTAAGACTATAAGAGAAAGAAAGGAACTTAAGAGAGTAAAGGAGATAGTAGGAATACGAGTAGGGTGCAACACCCTACTCATATTCCTGACCGTCTTGGAGATACGCCCAACATTCTTGACCTTTTCCTGACCTATAATCCTTCTGCTTATGCTGTCACCCTCTCTTCTCCGTTGGGCTCTTCTGATCACAATCTCATATCTATATCTTGTCCTATCGCTCCAATCCCTCCTCAGGATCCCCCTAAGCGAAGGTGCCTCTGGCATTTTGCCTCTGCTAGTTGAGGGGACCTGAGGAGGTATTTTGCTGATTTACCTTGGAATGACTACTGCTTCTGTATCAGAGACCCGTCTTTGTATGATGAGCGCATAACAGAGGTGATAATGTCTGGCATGGAGGCATACATTCCTCACTCTTTTTCTCAACCTAAACCTTCCAAACCTTGGTTTAATACAGCTTGTTCTCATGCTATAAATGATAGAGAGGTGGCCCACAAAAAGTATTTAAGCCTTCCATCACTAGAATCTCATGCACTTTATATTTCTGCCCGAAACCATGCCAAGTCTGTTCTCCAACTAGCCAAAAACTCCTTCATTAACAGAAAGTGACAAAATCTTTCAAGATCTAACTCCCCTTGTGACTTCTGGCACCTAGCCAAAAACATCTCCAATAATTTTGCTTCTGCTTCTCTCTCTCCTTTATTTCAGCCAGATAGCACCACTGCTATAACATCTATTGCTAAAGCTGAACTCTGCTCAGATTTTTGCTAAAAACTCTACCTTGGATGATTCAGGGCTTGTCCCTTCGTCTCCTCCACCCTCTAACTACTTCATGCTATTAAAATTCTTCGCAATGGTGTTTTCCATGCCCTTGCTGACCTAAACCCTCTGAAGGCTTATGGACCTGATGGGGTCCCTCCTAATGTTCTCCAAAACTGCGCCTCCATACTTGCGCCTTGCCTAGACAAACTCTTTCAACTTTGTCTGTCAACATCTACCTTTCCTTCTTGCTGGAAGTTTGCCTACATTCACCCTGTTCCTAAAAAGTATGACTGTTCTAATCCCTCAAACTACTGTCCTATTCCTTTAATTCCCTGCCTATCTAAAGTTTTTGAATATATCCTCAATGGGAAGATTCTTAAACATCTATCACTTCACAACCTTCTATCTGATCACCAGGTTCCGTCAAAGCTGCTGTACTGATGATCTTCTGGCTTTCCTAACTGAGTCTTAGTCATCCTCTTTTAGAGATTTTGGTGAAACTTTTGCTGTTGCTTTAGACATATCAAAAGCTTTTAATAGTCTGGCACAAAGCTTTGATTTCCAAACTACCCTCCTACAACTTCTATCCTTCTCTCTGTAACTTCATGTCAAGTTTCCTTTCTGACCATTCTATTGCTGCTGTGGTAGATGGTCACTGTTCTCCTAAATCTATTAACAGAGGTGTTCCTCAAGGTTCTGTCTTGTCATCCACTCTCTTCCTATTATTTATCAATGATCTTTTAAACCAAACTTCTAATCCTATCCACTCCTATGCACTTTTCCATGTCTTTTCCTAGGTGTCCAACTCTTCAGGAAGTAAACAATTCACACAGGGAAGGCACAGAATGCCTGATTTCTGATCTCTATAAAATTTCTGATTGGGGCAGAGCAAACTTGGTATTGTTCAATGCCTCAAAACTCAATTCCTCCATCTATCAATTTGACACAACCTTCCAGACAACTATGCCCTCTTCTTCAATGACACTCAACTGTCTCCCTCTTCTACAACGAACATTCTCAGTCTGTCCTTTTCTTATAATCTAAACTGGAAACTTCACATCTCATCTCTGGCTAAAACACCTTCTATAGATTTAGGCATTCTGAGATGTCTCTGCCAGTTTTCCTCACCTCCACTAAGCTGCTAACTCTGTACAAGGGTTTTATCCATCCATATAGGGAGGATGCTTCACATGTCTGAAAGGATTCTACTCATACTACTCTTTTAGACAGGGTGGAATCAAAAGCTTTTCGTCTCATCAACTCCTTTTTACTAACTGACCATCTTCAGCCGCTCTGTCATCACTGCAATGTTACATCTCTTGCTATCTTGTACTGCTATTTTCATGCTAACTGCTCTTCTTATCTTACTAACTGCATACCTCCCTCCCACAGCCTCGCTGCACAAGACTTTCTTCTTTCTCTCACCCCTATTCTGTCTACCTCTCTAATGCAAGAGTTAACCCATATTCTCAATCATTCATCCCTTTCTCTGGTAAACTCTGAAACTCCCTGCCTGCTTCTGTATTTCCATCTTCCTGTGACTTGAATTCCTTCAAGAGGGAAGTTTAAGACAATTATCCTTCAATTTTTTACTACCACTTTGGACCCTATTTGGGGACCAGCATCTCAGTGGGTTTTTTTTTTTTTATTGGAATTTGTTGCCCTTGACCAGTAGTGTTCCTCCTACATAACAAAAATAAATAAAATTTAAAAAATACACACACCCACACACACACACAGACACACACACACACACACACACACACACACACACACACACACACACACATACACATTGTCGTCAAGTAAACAAGCAGTGATCCAAGCTCCAGCAGAGAAAGATTTTGTTTGACCACGGCCACCTCTAGGAGCCTAGAATGTGTTCCCAGGTAGGAGCTGTGCTCATGTAGAGTTGTCCTGTCTCCAGAAATAAAAAAAAATAAGGGAAAATTTAAGTAATAACAGATGTAATAAAATGAGTAAAAGCTCCAGCAAGGCAGACGCCATAGGTGGGAGTGGAATGTTGTCAACGGGGTCAACCATTCCCAGGATTTGAGGAAGATAATAAACTACATGATAAAATGCAAGGAAGGAAAGTGGTTTTGATGGAGGGGATGATCAGTGACCTCATTGAAAGAGTGAAAAAATTAGAAAAAAAAACATGACCTGTAAGAGGAAAACAAAGAATTGAAAACACTATGCGCTGATTTAAAAACAAAATTGAAGGAAAACAATGATATTGTTAAAAAACAGGAAAATGAAGTGATAGGGATGAAAAGTGAACATCAAATCTGGATGAAGGAAAAAGAGGAAGAAAAGTTAACTTTACAGAAATCATAGAAGTGCAAAAGAAGGAAAAGACAGATTTAAGTAAGGAAATTGTGAAAGTGATCAAACAGAAGGAATCAATTGTAAGGGACACAGTGGACAAAAAAAAATGTATTGTATATGTATATATGGATTAAAAGAGGAAACAGAGCCAGTAAGATACAAGAGGGAAAGAGAACAAAAAAAAGGTAGCAGAGGATGTTGTAAGAAATATACAGAGAGAAGGGGAGGACTGGATAACTGAAATTGAGGAAATACATAAACTGGGGATGTATATAGGAGGAAAGCGACCACTGAAAGTAAAATTTAGGGCACAAACAACAGCCACGGAAGTGATATCGAATGCGTGGAAACTAGACAAGACAGAGCAATACAGGAAAGTTTGGATAGAAAGACATGAATGGGGAGGAGAGACTCAAGGTAAGTGATCTAATAAAAGAAGCAAAGGCAAAAAACAAGAACAGAACAGAGGAAGAGAAAGAAAAGTTCTATTGGAAGGTAAAAGACGAGAGGCTCAGGAAGTGGTATCTGACAAAAAAGAATAGAAAATGTAAATAATGTATGGAAAAATAAAAAGTGGAGTGGCATATACAAATATAAATGGTTTAATATCAACATTGTGAGAATTGAATAATTATATTAAGATAAAGCAGCACGACATAATGGGTATTACTGAAGTTAAACTAAATGAGATAACAGAAAATATAAGAATTGGTAATAATAATTATAATGTGTGGATAAAACATTTTTTTTTTTTTTTTTTTATGTAGGAAGGATACTGGCCAAGGGCAACAAAAATCTAATAAAAAAAAATGCCCGCTGAAATGCCAGTCCCATAAAAGGGTCAAAGTAGTGGTCAAAAATTGGTGGATAAGTGTCTTGAAACCTCCCTCTTGAAGGAATTCAAGTCATAGGAAGGTGGAAATACGGAAGCAGGCAGGGAGTTCCAGAGTTTACCAGAGAAAGGGATGAATGACTGAGAATACTGGTTAACTCTTGCATTAGAGAGGTGGACAGAATAGGGGTGAGAGAAAGAAGAAAGTCTTGTGCAGCGAGGCCGCGGAAGGAGGGGAGGCATGCAGTTAGCAATATCAAAAGAGCAGTTAGCATGAAAATAGCGGTAGAAGACAGCTAGATATGCAACATTGCGGCGGTGAGAGAGAGGCTGAAGACAGTCAGCTAGAGTTGATGAGACGAAAAGCTTTTGATTCCACCCTGTCTAGAAGAGCATAGAAATAAGAAAGGGGAGGAGTCATGTTACTTACAAAGAAGAGTATAACAATGGAAGAGAAAGGAATGGCAGAAGTAATTAGAATTCAAGCAAAAAGGAAAGGAGAAGGAAGAAGAGTTGCTTATGTACCTCCAAAGACGAATGCAAGGACACAAGAGGATTATAGATTATTGTTAAGAGAGAGAATACTGGGAGAGAGTAATAATATAACACTTATGGGTGACTTTAATTGCAAGGAGGTATGCTAGGAAGAGTGGAACACGGATGGGGGAGAAGAGTCATGGGGATATATGATTCTAAATTTAATAATGACAAATACTATGACCCAGTGGATTGGAGAAAATACAAGATTTGGGGGTAATGAAGAGGCATCAAGGCTAGACTTGGTGTTTACAAAGGAAATGGAATAAATAATAATGAAAAGGAATAATTTAATAATGAAAAGGAATAAATTATCAGTGCCCACTAGGTAAAAGTGACCATCTGTTAATTGAATTCAGTATAGGCAGTGCTCTAACAGAAAATAGGAATGAAATTTCCAAAAATGGGAGATATAATTACAGGAAAGCAGATTTTATCAGGTTAAGGGAATATTTTGCAGAGGCTAAATGGAAACAACTGTTCACAGCAAGCAGTACGCAGGAAAAGTGGGACATATTCATGGAAATTTATAATGAAGGGGTCATTAGATATGTACCGAAGATCAAAACAAAGGAAGTGAAAAACAAAAAAGACTGGTTTAATACGAGATGTATAACAGCAAGAAAAAGAACCAGCATGGAATAGATGGAGAAAAAAAAGGAAGTGAGAAATGGGAAGATTTCAAGAAGGCAAGAAACGAATATATCAGAATCCTGAGATGAAGAAAGGAATTATGAGAAAGATATAGTTAACAAATGCAAAGATGAGCCGAAGTTATTCTTCAGATATGTGAATGGGAAGATGAAAAACAGGCAAACAATAGATGAATTAATGAAAGATGATATTACATACGAAGATACACGGTTACAAGTGGAATTAACGAACAAGTGCTTCCAGTCAGTATTTACCAAAGAAAGCAAATCTGAAGGAGAAAGAGCATGGCACAGAGACAAAGTGATGAGAGAGATACAGGTGGACATAAGTGAAAGTAAGAAGATTATGAAAGATTTGGATGTAAGTAAGGCTCAAGGACCAGATGGAGTGTTCAACTGGATACTTAAGGAATGTTGTGAACAACTGGCAGAAGGTATACACAATACCATAGTATGTTCTTTTAAGGAAGGAAAAATTCCTCTAGACTGGAAGAGAGCCAATATTGAGCCCATTTTTAAAGGAGGTAATAAAGAAGATCCATTGAATTACAGACCAGTGTCCCTAACAAGAGTGGAGGCAAAAATAGCAGAAAGAATAGTTAAAAACAGATGGATGGAATATTTAGAAGAAACACATACACTGACTGACAGACAATTTGGTTTCAGAAGTGGAAGATCTTGTGTCATGAATTTAGTGACCTTTTATAGTAGAGCAATTGATATAATTCAAGAGAGAGAGAGGGTTGGGCAGGCTGTGTTTATTTAGACCTAAAAAAAGCATTTGATAAGGTACCACACTAGAGACTGCTATGGAAAATAAAAAATATATGGGGTTTGCAAGGAAACACACTGAATTGGATTACAAACTTCTTGAGGGATAGAGAAATGAGAACAGTAATAAAGGGAAAAAATCAGAATGGTGTAGAGTTACAAGTGGAGTACCACAGGGGACAGTCTTAGCCCCCGTAATGTTTCTGGTGTATGTCAACAATATGGTGGATGAGGTTGACAGTTATATAAGTCTGTTTGCAGACGATGCAAAATTATTGAAAAGAGTGGAAAACAATATGGATTGTGAAATATTACAGAACGATCTAAATAAGACACAAATGGAGTAAGAAATGGGAAATGGAATTCAATGCAAAGAAATGCAAGGTGATAGAATTAGGAAAAAGCAAAAGAAGATTGACAAGTTCCTACACTATGGGAGAAGTGGAAATTAAGAAAACCAAAGAAGAAAAAGACTTGGGAATTACAATCAGTGATAATTTATCACCAGAAAACATGTAAAGAAAATAGTTGGGGGAAACCATTGAGTTACTAAGAAAGATGAAAGGGGCATTTGCTTATGCTATGGATGAAGTGATGATAAAAAAGTTGATGGAATATGTGATTCGACCAAAACTGGAATATGCCACAATTGTTTGGTCACCCCATAATAAAAAGGAAATATGGTAAACAGAAAGGATCCAAAGAGCTCCAACCAAATTGGTACCAAGTTTGAGAGATTTAACCTATGAAGAAAGATTAAAGAGACTGAAGCTCCCATCATTACAAGAGAGAGAAGAGAAAGAGGAGACCTGATTGCTATATACAGAGCTTTAAAGGGTAAGGATCAAGTTGAGAAAGAAGACTTACTCGTATTTGTGTGGGACTCAAGGGATACAAGAGGACATGGAGTGAAATTGAAGAAAACAGCATGTAGAAGAGATGTCAAGAAATATGGCTTCCCAAATAGAAGCATAGAAATATGGAACAACTTAGATGAAACATTGGTACAAGCAAAAAATATTCATGAATTTAAAGTTAACCTGGATGCTTATGCAGACAGGACAGCACGAGCATAGCTCTTTTCCTGTAAAACACAACTAGGTAAACACACACACACACACACACACACACACACACACACACACACACACACACACACACACACACACACCCTAGCCTAACATACCCTAACCTAATCAGGGATGACATAAATTTAAAAAAGAAGGAAGAATTTATGAAACTACTCAGATGAGTGAAATAATGAGAGTTTTCAATCATTATTTATGAAAGTGGTATCACAGAATGAGGGAATACAGGAGATACAAGTAAACAGACGAGAAATCAAGAAACTGCTGAAAGAGCTGGATGTTAGAAAAGCTATGGAACCAGATCAAGTAAATGGATGAGTATTAAAATGCAGAGAATAAATGGAGGAACCTACATGAGATATAATCAACAGCTCCTTGAAAAAAGGAAAAGTACCAAGAGAATAGAAAAGAACTAATATAGTCCCAATTTACAAAGGGAGAAATAAAATGGAACCCTTAAATTACAGACCAGTGTCACTAACAAAGTTTGTAAACAAACTTTGTGAAATATTAAAGATAGGTGTAATATTTAAAATATATAAAGATAATTACAGAAAACCAATTTGGATTCAGGAAAGGGAGATTCTGTGTCACAAATCTACTGAGCTTTTATATGAGAGTAATAGATGGAGCACAAGACAGGGACAGATGGGTTGGTGCAGTATACCTGGATCTCAAAAAAGCACTTGATAAGGGTCCCACAAAAGTCTTATGTGGAAGTTTGAGAAGGAAAGAGGACATTGAGATGGATGGATGATTATTTACAAGAGAGGGAAATGAGAACAGTAATCAGAGAAACTAATTCAAGTTGATGCAAAGTAACAGGTGGGGTGCCGCAAGGATCTATGTTGGTAAATATTATGTTTCAAATATATGTAAATGATATGAAAGATGGTCTAAATAGTTATATAAACCTTTTTACTAATGATGAAAAAATAATGAAAATAATAAAGGATGAAAATGACTGGAAGGAGTTACAAATGGATATTGACAAAATATGTGCACGAAGCCAAAGATGGAAACTAGAATTTAATGCCAGAAAATTCCATGTGCTGGAAATAGGAAATAGTAAAAATGAACCTTCATGGGATTACAAAATGGGAGGAGAAATAATGATGAAAATTAATGAAGAAAAGATTTGGGAGTAATGATTTAGTAATGATTCACAGAGAGGTACATAAATGGGATATTCAGCTCTACATACAGCTTGTTAACAAACATTAGGGTGGTGTTTAGCTATTTAGATAAAGAAATGATGAAGAAAATTATAAAAAGCATGACATGACCCAAACTGGAATACTGAGCAGTAGTTTGGGCTCCACATAGAAAAAAGATATACAGAAACTGGAAAGAATACAGAGGATAGCAGAAAAGATGGTACCAGAATTAAAGACTTAAGCTATGAAGAAATACTTGAAGAAATGGGATTACCAACACTACAAGAGAGAAGAGAAAGAAGAGACCTGATAACAATGTACAAATTTGTAAACAATATAGAAAGAATAGACAGAAATGACTTGATACCACACATGCAGGAGGGAGAGGGATGGACAAGAGGACACGGGAAGAAAATAAAGAAGAGCCGATGTTTGAGCGACATCAAGAAATACAACTTCTCATATCCAACTATTGAAATCTGGAATGATCTGAAGGAAGAGGTGGCTATGGCAAACAGTGTACACATGTTTGAAGAGAAACCGGATAAATATGGTTATGGAGACAGGACAAAATGAGCTTTGGCTCATGCCCTGTACAAAACAACTAAGTGAATACAACTAGGTAAATACACACACACACACACACACACACACACACACACACACACACACACACACACACACACAAAGGTACTGTATTTTGAGATAAAGGAGTAAAGCAGAAGGGGAAAAAGTCAGCTTCTTCACAGGCCGGAATGAATGAGTTTTTTTAGTGTTTTCAATACTTCACGTTTCACGATCCTGTTTTGTGTGTGTATATATATATATATATATATATATATATATATATATATATATATATATATATATATATATATATATATATATATATATATATATATATATATATATATATATATATATATATATATATATATATATATATATATGAGAAACCCCAATCCAATAAAAAAAAAATGAAAAAAAAACCCACTGAGATGCTGGTCACCAAATAGGGTCCAAAGTAAAAAATTGAAGGATAAGTGGCTTGAAACCTCCCTCTTGAAGGAGCTCAAGTCATAGGAAGGTGAAAATACAGAAGCAGGCAGGGAGTTTCAGAGTTTACCAGAGAAAGGAATGAATGATTGAGAATACTAGTTAACTCTTGCATTAGAGAGGTGGACAGAATAAGGGTGAGAGAAAGAAGAAAGTCTTGTGAAACTGGGCCACAGAAAGAAGGGAGGCATACAGTTAGCAAGATCAGAAGAGCACTTAGCATGAAAATAGAGGTAGAAGACAGTGAGAGATGCAACATTGCAGCAATGAGAAAGAGGTTGAAGACAATCAGTTAGAGGAGAGAAGTTGATGAGATGAAAAGCTTCTGATTCCACCCTGTCTAAAAGAGTGATATGAGTGTAAACCCCCCAGACATGTGAAGCATACTCCATACATGGAGAGATGAGGCTCTTGTACAGAGTTAGCAGCTGGGGGGGTGAGAAAAACTGGCAAACATCTCAGAATGCCTAACTTTACAGAAGCTGTTTTAGCTACAGATGAGATGTGAAGTTTCCAGTTTAGATTAAAAGAAAAAGGACAGATTGAGGATGTTTAGAGTAGAAGAGGGGGACAGTTGAGTGTCACTGAAAAAGAGGGGATAGTTGTCTGGAAGGCTGTGTCAAATTGATAGATGGAGAAATTGAGTTTTTGAGGCATTGAACAATACAAAGTTTGCTCTTCCCCAATCAGAAATTTTTTAAGAGATCAGAAGTCCAGCATCCTATGGCTTCCCTGCATGAACTGTTAACTTCCTGAAGGATTGGACTTCTACGAAAAGACATAGAAAAGTGCAGGGTGGTATCATCAGCGTAGGAGTGGATAGGGCTAGAAGTTTGGTTTAGAAAATTGTTGATGAATAACAGGAAGAGAGTGAGGAACACTACTGTTAATAGATTTAGGAAAACAGTGACCGTCTACCACAGCAGCAATAGAATGGTCAGAAAGGAAACTTGAGATGCAGTTACAGAGAGTAGGATAGAAGCCGTAGGAGGGTTGTTTGGAAATCAAAGCTTTGTGCCAGACTATCAAAAGCTTTTGATATGTCTAGAGCAACAGCAAAAGTTCCACCAAAATCTCTAAAAAATTACCAAGACTCAGTAAGGAAAGCCAGAAGATCACCAGCAGAGTGGTCTTGATGGAACCCATACTGGCAATCAGATAGAAGGTTGTGAAGTGATAGAGGTTTAAGAATCTTCTCGTTTAGGATATATTCAAAAACTTTAGATAGGCAGGAAATTAAAGCAATAGGATGGTAGTTTGAGGGATTAGAACAGTCACCCTTTTTAGGAACAGGCTGAATGTAGGGAAACTTCCAGCAAGAAGGAAAGATAGATGTTGACAGACAGAGTTGAAAGAATTTGACTAGGCAAGGTGCAACCACGGAGGCATAGTTTCGGAGAACAATAGGAGGGACCCCATCAGCTCCATAAGCCTTCTGAGGGTTTAGGCCAGCGAGGGCATGGAAAACATCATTGCGAAGAATTTTAACACGTAGCATGGAGTAGTCAGAGGGTTGAGGAGAGAGAGAGAAACAAGCCCTGAATCATCTAAGATATAATTTTTAGCAAAGGTCTGAGCAAAGAGTTCAGCTTTATGGATAGATGTGATAGCAGTGGTGCCATCTGGTTGAAATAAAGAGGGGAAAGAAAAATCAAAGTTATTGGAGATGTATCTGGCTAGGTGCCAGAAGTCAATGAAACACAGATGCCTCAAACACCTGTGTTTCAGTGAGGAAAAGATGAGGTTTAGTAGAGGAGAGGTGGTGTTCTACAGATTGAAAATTTGATCTGAGACTGTGAATGTTGCTGCGAATGTTGCATAAGTTAATGAAGAAAAAGTTGAGGGGGCAGTCAAGACACTTAAGGGTCAATACCAGAATAACAGTCAGACCTGGGGACATTTGTGATCCTCTCCCAAGATGGGAATTCCAAGGCTTGTCACTATGATAATTTTGAATTTTGAGTTAAGTGTGTGTGTGTGTGTGTGTGTGTGTGTGTGTGTGTGTGTGTGTGTGTGTGTGTGTGTGTGTGTGTGTGTGTGTGTGTGTGTGTGTGTGTGTGTGTGTGTGTATAATTAAGTGCTTGTAGTTTTGTGTAAAGGAAGACAGCAGTCTTTAGGGGACAGGCTGTGACTGCCCCCTCGTGTTGTGAGACTCAAAGGGAAATGTTCAATAAGGTCACAGCTGGGTTTAATGATAAGTTCACAGCATCCCTTGATCCAGTGCTTTAGACCTCACTGGGAGTAATTATCATTTCAGCAAGTGCCTACTGCCTCCTCCAATCACTATACCGTGAGAAGAAAGCAAGCGTGAAACTCGGGAAGGGAGTGTATCCTCCTACAGCTTCTATCCTTCTCTCTTTAGCTTCATATCAAGTTTCTTTTCTTAATGTTCTATTGCTGGTAAGGTATAGGGCCATTGTTCTTCTCCTAAGTCTATTAACAGTAGTATTCCTCTGGGTTCTGTCCTGTCACCCACTCTCTTCATCAATGATCATCTGAGGCAAACTCTTGTCCACTCCTATGCTGATGATAGCACCCTGCACTTTCCCACATCTTTTCACAAACATCCAACCCTTCAGCAATTAAACAGCTCACACAGGGAACCCATAGAACACCTGACATCAGATCTCTCTAAAATATTTGATTGAAGCAAAGCAAACAGTATTGTTCAGTACTTTAAAAACTCAATTTCCTCCATCTATCAACTCAACACAACCTTCCACCTCAGTATTCCCTCTTCTTCTATGACACTCAACAGTCCCCCTCTTCTAAATTGAACATCCTAGGTTTGTCCTTTACTAATAATCTAAACTGATACTTCACATCTCATCTCAAGCTAAAACAGCTTCTATGAAGTTAGAATTGCTGAGTTGTCTCTTCCAGCTTTCTCACACCCCAAATGCTCTGTACAAGAGCCTTATTCATCCATGTGTGGGGTATGGTTTATATGTATGGAAGTTCCACTCCTATTGCTCTTTTAGACAAGGAGGTATCAACTCCTCTCCTCTAACTGATTGTCTTCAGTCTCTCTCATCACTGCAATGTTGCATCTCTTGCTATCTTCTACAGCTATTTTCATGCTAACTGTTCTTCTGATCTTACTAATTGCAAGCCTCTCCTCTTCCTGCTGCCTTGCTGCACAAGAATCTCTACTTTCTCTCACTCCTATTCTGTCCACCTCTCTAATGCAAGAGTTAACCAGCATTCTCAGTTATTCATCCCTTTCTCTGGTAAACTCTGGAACTCACTGCTCTTTCATTATTTCCACCTTCCTATGACAAACTCTTTCAAGAGGGAGGTTTCAAGACACCTACCCTCCAATATTTGAGAGAGAGAGAGAGAGAGAGAGAGAGAGAGAGAGAGAGAGAGAGAGAGAGAGAGAGAGAGAGAGAGAGAGAGAGAGAGAGAGAGAGAGAGAGAGAGAGAGAGAGAGAGAGAGAGAGAGAGAGAGAGAGAGAGAGAGAGAGAGTACCCTACACCAACTGTTTTCAAGACTGAAGACAACAGGAACTTTCGATGACTCATCATTCTGAGGTTGGTGTTTATTTACAATGGTATTTTGCATAAAATTTCTAGGTTATTATTTTTGTATTTGATGCAAAGGACAATCCACTTTTTTGTCTTTTTTAGGATGATCCAAGTGCCCTCTTATACCGCAAAATATACGGTTCTTCATGTTTTCTTTTACTGTATTTTTTCTATACATAATTTAGGTTATTTTCATTCAATTCTATGTTTTGGATACAACATGAACCCATAAAAGTGAAAAAAATAGGGGGATTAATTCTTTTTACATTAATTTGAGGGGAATAAATTGCTTCCAATTTAAACATTTCCAATATGAACAGCCCCATTAAGTTTGAATCACAAGGTACCAATGTATTTTAGTTATATAATTTGCTTTTAATAATTATGACATGATTTGAGGAAGTCAAAACTATTCAAAAGGAGAAAATAGTAAACTTCTTTCCGACCAGTCTCTTTATTTTTCCAGAAAACTTGACAATCACAAAACTCTGATAACGTGAAAGTCGGAGTACTGTAGTTTACACTTCTCCTCCTACAGTGGTACCTCAGTATACAACCACTTTGGAATTCGTCCAACTTGGTATGTGTCTTGTTTGGACGCAAAAATTTTTTTTTTTTTTTTTTCATGAAGGAAGGACACTGGCCAAGGGCAACAAAAATTCAATAAAAAAAAATGCCCACTGAAATGCCAGTCCCTTAAAATGGCCAAAGCAGTGGTCAAAAATTGATGAATAAGTGTCTTTTTTTTTTTTATGAAGGAAGGATACTGGCCAAGGGCAACAAAAATCCAATAAAAAAAATATGCCCACTGAAATGCCAGTCCGATAAAAGGGTCAAAGCAGTGGTCAAAAATTGATGAATAAGTGTCTTGAAACGTCCCTCTTGAAGAAATTCAAGTCATAGGAAGGTGGAAATACAGAAGCAGGCAGGGAGTTCCAGAGTTTACCAGAGAAAGGGATGAATGACTGAGAGTATTAGTTAACTCTTGCGTTAGAGAGATGGATGGAGTAGGGATGAGAGAAAGAAGAAAGTCTTGTGCAGCGAGGCCACAGGAGGAGGGGAGGCATGCAGTTAGCAAGATCAGAAGAGTGGTTAGCATGAAAATAGCAGTAAAAGACAGCTAGAGATGCAACATTGCGGCGGTGAGAGAGAGGCTGAAGACAGTCAGTTAGAGGAGAGGAGTTGATGAGACGAAAAGCTTTTGATTCCACCCTGTCTACAAGAGCAGTATGAGTGGAACCCACCTAGACATGTGAAGCATACTCCATACATGGACGGATAAGGCCCTTGTACAGAATTAGCAGCTGGGGGGGTGAGAAAAACTGGTGGAGACGTCTCTGAACACCTAACTTCATAGAAGCTGTTTTAGCTAGAGGTGAGATGTGAAGTTTCCAGTTCAGATTATAAGTAAAGGACAGACCGAGGATATTCAGTGTAGAAGAGGGGGACAGTTGAGTGTCATTGAAGAAGAGGGGGTAGTTGTCAAGAAGGTTGTGTCGAGTTGATAGATGGAGGAATTGAGTTTTTGAGGCATTGAACAATACCAACTTTGCTCTGCCCCAATCAGAAATTTTTGAAAGATCAGAAGTCAAGCGTTCTGTGGCTTCCCTGCGCGAAATGTTTACCTCCTGAAGGGTTGGACGTCTATGAAAAGACGTGGAAAAGTGCAGGGTGGTATCATCAGCATAGGAGTGGATAGGACAAGAAGTTTGGTTTAGAAGATCATTAATAAATAATAAGAAGAGAGTGGGTGACAGGACAGAACCCTGAGGAACGCCACTGTTAATAGATTTAGGAGAAGAACAGTGACCGTCTACCACACCAGCAATAGAATGGTCAGAAAGGAAACTTGAGATGAAGTTACAGAGAGAAGGAGAGAAGCTGTTGGAGGGTAGTTTGGAAATCAAAGCTTTGTGCCAGACTCTATCAAATGCTTTTGATATGTCCAAGGCAACAGCAGAAGTTTCACCAAAATCTCTAAAAGAGGATGACCAAGACTCAGTAAGGAAAACTAGAAGATCACCAGTAGAGCGGCCTTGACGGAACCCAGTTTCGGAGAACAATAGGAGGGACCCCATCAGCTCCATAAGCCTTCCGAGGGTTTAGGACAGCGAGGGCATGGAAAACATCATTGTGAAGAATTTTAATAGGTGGCATGAAGTAGTCGGAGGGTGGAGGAGAGGGAGGAACAAGCCCAGAATCGTCCAAGATAGAGTTTTTAGCAAAGGTTTGAGCGAAGAGTTCAGCTTTAGAAATAGATGTGATAGCAGTGGTGCCATCTGGTTGAAACAGAGGAGGGAAAGAAGAAGAAGCAAAGTTATTGGAGATATTTTTGGCTAGGTGCCAGAAGTCACGAGGGGAGTTAGATCTTGAAAGGTTTTGACACTTTCTGTTAATGAAGGAGTTTTTGACTAGTTGGAGAACAGACTTGGCATGGTTCCAGGCAGAAACATAAAGTGCACGAGATTCTGGTGATGGAAGACTTAAGTACCTTTTGTGGGCCACCTCTCTATCATGTATAGCATGAGAACAAGCAGAAGGTTTAGGACGAGAAAATGAATGAGGAATGTACGCCTCCATGCCAGACACTATCACCTCTGTTATGCACTCAGCACACAAAGACGTGTCTTTGACATGGAAGCAGTAGTCATTCCAAGGAAAATCAGCAAAATACCTCCTCAGGTCCCCCCAACTAGCAGAGGCAAAACGCCAGAGGCACCTTCGCTCAGGGGAATCCTGAGGAGGGATTGGAGCGATAGGACAAGATAAAGATATGAGATTGTGATCGGAGGAGCCCAACGGAGAAGAAAGGGTGACAGCATAAGCAGAAGGATTAGAGGTCAGGAAAAGGTCAAGAATGTTGGGCGTATCTCCAAGACAGTCAGGAATATGAGTAGGGTGTTGCACCAATTGCTCTAGGTCGTGGAGGATAGCAAAGTTGTAGGCTAGTTCACCAGGATGGCCAGTGAAGGGAGAGGAAAGCCAAAGCTGGTGGTGAACACTGAAGTCTCCAAGAATGGAGATCTCTGCAAAAGGGAAGAGAGTCAGAATGTGCTCCACTTTGGAAATTAAGTAGTCAAAGAATTTCTTATAGTCAGAGGAGTTAGGTGAGAGGTATACAGCACAGATAAATTTAGTTTGAGAGTGACTCTGTAGTCATAGCCAGATGGTGGAAAACTCGGAAGATTCAAGAGCGTGGGCACGAGAGCAGGTTAAGTCACTGCGCACATAAACGCAGCATCCAGCTTTGGATCGAAAAATAGGATAGAGAAAGTAGGAGGGAACAGAAAAGGGGCTACTGTCAGTTGCCTCAGACACCTGAGTTTCAGTGAGGAAAAGAAGATGAGGTTTAGAAGATGAGAGGTGGTGTTCTACAGATTGAAAATTAGATCTTAGACCGCGAATGGTACAGAAGTTAATGAAGAAAAAGTTGAGGGGGGGGTGTCAAGACACTTAGGGTCGTCGACAGAAAGGCAGTCCGACCTGAGGACATTTATGGTCCCCTCCCCAGATGGGGACTCCGAGGCTGGTGTAGGAGTCGCCATTATAATTTTAAAATTTTTGAGTGAATGGTGTGTGTGTGTGTTATTAGGTGCTTGTAGTTTTGTGTGGAGGAAGAGAGTTGTCTTTAGAGGTTTGTGTGGAAGAAGAGAGTTGTCTTTAGAGGGCAGGCTGTGACTGCTCCCTTGTGTTGTGAGACACAAAGGGAAACGTTCAGTGAGGTCACAGCTGGGTTTAATCCCTTCCCGGTGGAGGATCTATATGTAAACGTTTTGAAATTGGGACTTTTTGTCGGCGCGTCTATATATAGACATTTGCTCTCATTTGACCACACTAGATTGTAGCATGGTCTATATATAGACGATTCCTTACTACTACCAAAATTAATAAAATAAATTGGTACTTGGCATCTCAAATCCCCTGACACTTGCCGACATTGCCTATCAAGGACAGTCACCGCTTGAGCTTTGTCGGTGGTGGATGTGCTACTCACATCAGCTAACACTGAGAGTTTTTGCCTTTTTCTATTTTCCTTTATTATTAGTCTATCATGTCAAGGAGAAAGAGACCTCTTAAGCTGGAAGATATTACAGCTTTGGTAGTTGAGGATATAGATGTTGATTTTTTGGATGATTTTGATGATTCTGATTCATCTACTGTCAGTACTTACACTGATACAGAATCAGAGTCTGAGGTTGAGCCAGATGACCAGTCTGATGCTGAAGAAGAAACAGACGCTGATGATGATATTCAATATAACTGGCAGTCAATCTGCTGTTGACGGAGAGCCTTTTCCCTTTACGGGAGATAGTGGTGTAAAACTTGTCCTGGAAGATGACCAGTCACCTTTAGAAATATTTCATGCTTTTTTTTATGATGAATTGCTGGATCAAATTGTATCAGAGACCAATAAGTGTGCAGCAAAAGTCTGTGATGAAAAAAGGAGAAAGGGTAAAATGAAGAGAAAAAGCAGGGACTTGTTATGGAGAGATACTAACAAAGGAGAAATGTATGCATTCCTTGGATTGCTGCTTTTACAAGGAATTGTAAAAAAGACATCTATCTATTCATATCACTCTACCAATCAGCTTATTGCTGCTCCTTTTTTTTGGAAAATGTATATCAAGAGACAGATTTGCTCTTCTCCTAAAGTACCTGCATTTCACTGACAATGAGGATAGCAGTGACCCTACATACAAGTTCAAGGAGGTCCTGGATATTCTCATACAAAGATTCAAGTCATATTATGTTCCAAAGCAAAATGTAAGCATTGATGAGTCTCTCCTGCTCTGGAAAGGTAGGCTAAAGTGGAAGCGATATATTCCACTAAAACGAGCTAGACTCAGTATAGAAAGTTATATCTTAGCTGAGTCTGATACTGGCTATGTTTGGGATCTTTTAGTCTACATAGGAAAGAAAACAAAATATGACTTTGAAATAGAAAACTTGTCAGATGAAAAAGTGGAAACACTTACAAAGCCTACTAAGATAGTTTTGAGACTAATGCAGTCCCTACTGAATCAGGGCTACATTCTGGGAGTTGATAACTTCTACACCTCACCAGAATTGTTTGAAATTCTTCTTGACAACAAAACAGATGGAGTAGGCACTGTGAGATCCAACAGAAAACTGCTATACCCGGAAGTTAAATAAAAAATTCTGAAGAAAGGTGAAACTGTAGTACAGTACAAGCATAAAATGATGCACATGAAATGGAGGGATAAGAAATATGTGAACATGCTAAGCACAGTATATGAAGATTCTATAGAAGAGGTAACAGTAGCAGGGAAGCAAGTAAGCAAGCCAGATGCGTGCATCAAATACAGGAAACATTACATGGCTGGAATAGATAAAATGGACCAAATAATCTCCGTACAAACATCAGCTCGGAAGGGTGTGAAGAAATATTATAAGAAAATATTGCTGGACATTGCATCACTTAACTGCCATGTTATTTACAAAGCAAATGGTGGACGGAAATGCTTCCTTGACTTCAAGCTACAGTTGACTCAGGAGATGTAATCTCAAAATATGCTGGTGACATCTACCACCTAAGGAAGCCTGGTGGTGATCTCTCTCTTGGACCATGTCCAGCACGACTCAGTGAAAGACATTTAATTGTAGAGACAGGATCCCATGATGAAAATAGTGATAAAAAAGTCCAAAGACAGTGTGCCTATTGTGCTCTACTCAAAAAAGAAGAAAAGAAGCTGTGATGTGTGTCAGCTAACACTGTGTGTTGTGCCAAGCTTCAAACTATACCACATGGTAGCAGCTTTGCCTAAAACTGAATAAGTACAAAAAGAATACGAAAAACAAATGAAAAAAAAAAGTGGAGGGAGGGAGGGAGGGTAAACCACATCCAGGTCACAAGTCCTGAACATTGCCTTTGCAATGAGTGTGAGTGACTCTAAACCTTCATATATATGTATCAATATACATATAACCAACCAAACTTAAATAAGATCTATATATAGATTCAAATGTTTGTTCAGTTTTGTGGCAGGGTCTATACATAGATGTCAGTCACTTGCGGGGAAACTATATATAGATTTATGGATGAAAGTCGACAGCGTCTATATATAGATTTTCTTTTTGGTAGTACATACATCTGCCCTGCTGCTGGGAAGAGGTTAATGATAAGTTCACAGCACCCCCTGAACAGTGCTTTAGACTCACTGGGAGTAATTATCGTTTTGGCAGGTGTCTACTGCCTCCTGCTATACAACCTTAGTTTAGAATACATCTCACCTGCTAGAACTTGTATGGGTCAAAATGAGTCATGGTGCCACCCTTGTTTACCTCTCTTGAGACAAAGTCACAACTCACGACTGCCCATGAGTGCCAGTACACCCACTGCTACCATACAGTGAACAACCTGCTCTATAACTCTGTGAATTTTCACGTGATTTTGTGTCTTTTTTTTGCGTAAATTTTTAGTAAATTCACTAACCCTGCATTCTAAGAAAGTTAATGAGAAAAGCCAAGCAATGGAGAAAATAGTTAGGATCACCATGAAGATGTAAAAGGAGATTGTAAGGAAATATTGAAAATGAAAACAGCCCTGTTCAGTGACACACCCGATATATTGTTAACATCTCAGCAGCTGGGCTGTGTTTTTTGCCTCGTCTCCATGACTAGGCCACTACCTCTGTTTTATTACTGCAATCATGTAGGATATTTTTACTATTGTGATTGCTTGCTTTTTTGTTCATCTGTACTGCTAGCTTACTTTAAACATTACATGCATAAATACATAAAAAAAATTTTTCCTGAATATGCCCTGCTGAAATGGGGGTGCGTCTTATGTGAACGTGCATCTTATATGCCATCAAATACAGTATGTATTTTAGTATCAAGCAGTATTTGAAATTATTTTATACAATCCTCTCAATGTACCGATTAATATGCCAATAACAATAGGATATTTTTATGATAATGGAAAATGACAATCATTTCCCCTTTATTTCTTATAGGAAAAATTTGTTTGGCATATGTCCTGTTTGATATAGGTCCAAGGATCTGGAACGGATTAAGGACGTATACCAAGGTACCACTGTATCCTTACTTAGCCAAGTTTATAATTTTTTTCACATGTTCAGAGAGATATCAGCCACAAGATGCATATTATATGAAAATAAAACCACAAGTGTAAAGGAGTGGTGCACCTGGTTTGCCAGCAGCAATGTTTCAGCATCATTACTAATTTTCCTTGTCAGTGCTCACCTCAGTGCTATTCACAGACATTACTTTTCATCCAAGTCACTGATGATGCCACCTGATTGAGTTTCATTATCATCTGACCTTTGTAACTCAATTTCAAGAATCACTTCACATTTGGACTCGCCATCAGAGATAAGTACAACACACTATAACATGTATCAATCACACACTGCATAGCATCATCTCCCCACATCACTCACCACTCCCATCACCCTTAAAATAGTGTCAATTTGTCATCATGAATCATAAAAATCAAACAAACCAATAAAAATGAGCCACTGTGCATTGTCAGTTAGGCCATAACTTACAGAGATAATTCATCAGTTCCACAGAGGAAACTTACATGAAATACTATGGTAATTCATCAGTAATGAAGTTGTGGTTACTCTCATTACTATCCTACCCCAACTAGGCAAAGTGGAGCCTCTGCCATGTTGTCCTTAGTATAATGCTCTTTCAGAGGAACACAGTTTCTTTGTTAAAATTATCTGCAGTCTCAAACAGAGCTTTGTCATGAAGCTGAAAAACTTTACTATAAAAGGGAGTACAAACAATGAACTAAAATTAAAGGAAAAAATTTTGAAAGTACACTACAAATGGATGCAGCATGCCCATCTATCATCAGTTCCACCCCACAAAATATACTATCAATGAAGTCAGGATGGGCTAACTTTCTGTTTCATAGAAGGATAGGCATGATACTGGCCCTTTCCTGTACACTCTTAGCTTTTCATGCAATGGCAATTGCATTCTGGTTAACCATTATGCAAAGGAATTGCAATATCATAATCACTGAAGTCTGATCAAAGTGCACTTGCTGGTCCACAAAAAAGAATCCAGCTAGTGTGAGAAAAAGAATGGCAGTAGACGATGGTTGATTAAAAATTCAAAGTTAACATTAATGGAAGTGACCAACTTGAAAATCCAAAAAATATTGAAAAATACAAAAATCATCTCATGGCATCCTTAGGACTAGTACTTCACAATGCTAACATGATAATTTGTCATTCACTTTTAAATACCATTTAAATCTCCATTTAAATGGCCCCTTCACATTCAGTCAATTAGTCTAGGTCACCATTGAGGAGATGGTTGTAGAAAATATTCATTAAAAAAGCTAAAAAAATTTAAGAGGAACAGTTTTTTTTATGGTAGCATATGGAAGTTTCCTCACTCACAGCCACGTATCCAGTGCAGAAAGAGCAATGCACTGGCAATTAGGAACCTCAGTATGTGTTGTACATGCTTTGAGAAAAGTTGAAAGTTAATGACACTCTCTCACTAACTTTTACACCTGGGTGTGATATGAGGAAGTCTTATCACACCCAAAAAGGAGCAAGATACTCGCAAAGGCATGCCAAATATTAGTTGAGAGCAGACAACAAGATGAGGGTGTGAGCAATGCCTCAGGCATGTCACCCAACTTTCACATGTCACAGCCTGTCCTTCCCGCTACCTCACTTCCCACATCTCCCACTCCATATACAAGTTTTGCTTCTACCTCTGCTGCTCCTACTACTACTTCTGCTACTTCTGTTGATGCTTCTGCTGCTACACAATTATAGCTACTGTCCTAAATATCACTGTCTCCACTTTAAAGAGAGAGTGTCTTTGTGAAGAAATTGAAAATTTTCAAGAGATGAAGAACCCTCATTCACAGGGGGATAAAGTTCTAGTTTGAATGGATTAGCTTCATACACTGGTGGACAACATACATTGTCCCGAAATAAAATGCAAAAAAGTTCTCAGCCTGAAACTCATCAATAATTACTAGGCCAAATGCATCAATGTAACATGCCCTCATTGTAAAAATTACGTATAATATCTAGTCAAAATCAACTACAACTCAAAATAAATGCATTAAAATACGTGTCTCCAAAAAATTCCAGTACTATATGGCTATGTATGGATGAAAACTGCGTGCGCATCCCTTTAAACTTTAAAGCCTCGTATCTCAAAACCAACTTGTTGCACTTTAGAGGCATATTTCTCCACCATTTATTGTCCACTTTTGATGATTCTGGTGTCATTAGAAAGGGAATCAAGATCCCAAAAAAATTTGAGACAGAATTCTGATTAAGTACTGAGTTTTTTACTAGCTAAGGCAAAAAAGCAGTTGAATTTTTTTTTTTCTCAGCATCAATACGAAAAAAATGAAAATTGTCACATAGTTTTCTTAGAAAACTATCAATGTATCTTGTGACAAGTTTTCAAGAAAATCCAAGAAAACCTTTTGCCAAAATGTGCAAAAATCTAAACCTTAATTTTTTTTGTATTTCCATTAAAATAAGAAAACTACTGCACAAATTTAATGAAACTTATACATATAACTCCTTTAAATAAACTTCATAGCTCATAAAAATTTGGTGGTTTGGTTCATAAATAATAAATGGAAATTAACTCAAGTCAGAAATTAACTCAGTTTAAGTTACCAAGCTCTCTGTTATTGGTAACAAATCTCCAATATGAATTACAAATTTCTACATAAATTGATTTAACACAGCTTGTTCTTGTGCTATACATGGCCCACAAAAGGTAGTTAAGCCTTCCATCACCAGAATCTCATGCACTTTAAATTTCAACCTGGAACCATGTCAAGTCTGTTCTCCAACTAGCCAAAAACTCCTTCATTAACAGAAAGTGTCAAAATCTTTCAAGATCTAACTCTCCTCATAACTACTGGCATCTAGCCAAAAATATTTCCAATAACTTTGCTTCTTCTTTTCCTTCATTATTTCAACCAGATGGCACCACTGCTATAACATCTATTTCTAAAGCTGAACTCTTCACTCAAACCTTTGCTAAAAACTCTACCTTGGACAATTCTGGGCTTGCTCCTCCCTCTCCTCTACCCTCAGACTATTTCATGCTACCTATTAAAATTCCTCGCAATGATGTTTTCCATGCCCTCACCGGCCTAAACCCTAGGAAGGCTTATGGAGCTGATGGGGTCCCTCCTATTGTTCTCCGAAACTGAACCTCCGTGCTTGCACCTTGCCTCTTTTAGCTCTGTCAACATCTACCTTTCCTTCTTGCTGGAAGTTTGCCTACATTCAACCCGTTCCTAAAAAGGGTGACCATTCTAATCCCTCAAACTACCATCCTATTGCTTTAATTTCCTGCCTATCTAAAGTTTTTTAATCTATCCTCAACAGGAAGATTCTTAAACTTCAATCACTTCACAACCTTCTACCTGCTTGCCAGCATGGGTTCCGTCAAGGCCACTCTACTGGTGATCTGGTTTTCCTTACTGAGTCTTGGTCATCCTCTTTTAGAGATTTTGGTGAAACTTTTGCTGTTGCCTTGGATATATCAAAAGCTTTTGATAGAGTCTGGCACAAAGCTTTGATTTCCAAACTACCCTCCTTCAGCTTCCATCCTTCTCTCTGTAACTTCATCTCAAGTTTCCTTTCTGATTATTCTATTCCTGCTGTGGTAGACAGTCACTGTTCTTCTCCTAAATCTATTAACAGTGGTGTTCCTCAGGGTTCTGTCCTGTCACCCACTCTCTTATTATTCATCAATGACCTTCTAAACCAAATTTCTTGTCCTATCCACTCCTACGCTGATGATACCACTCTAAACTTTTCCATGTCTTTTCATAGACGCCCAACCCTTCAAGAAGTAAACATTTCACGCAGGGAAGCCACAGAATGCCTGACTTCTCATCTTTCTAAAATTTCTGATTGGGGCAGAGCAAACTTGGTATTGTTCAATACCTCAAAAACTCAATTCTTCCATCTATCAACTCGACACAACCTTCCAGACAACTATCCCCTCTTCTTCAGTGATACTCAACTGTCCCCCTCTTCTACAATGAACATCCTCAGTCAGTCCTTTACTTATAATCTGAACTGGAAACTTCACATCCCATCTCTAGCTAAAACAGCTTCTATGAAGTTAGGTGTTCTGAGATCTCTCCGCCAGTTTTTCTCACCTTCCCAGCTGCTAACTCTGTACAATGACCTTATCCGTCCATGTATGGAGTATGCTTCACATGTCTAGGGGGGTTCCACTCATACCACTCTTCTAGACAGGGTGGAATCAAAAGCTTTTCATCTCATCAACTCCTCTCTTCTCCTCTAACTGTCTTCAGCCTTTCTCTCATCACCGCAATGTTGTCTCTCTAGCTGTCTTCTACCACTATTTTCATGCTAACTGCTCTTCTAATCTTGCTAACTGCATGCCTCCTCTCCTCCCACAGCCTCGCTGCACAAGACTTCCTTCTTTTTCTCACCCCTATTCTGTCCACCTCTCTAATGCAAGAGTTAACCAGTATTCTCAATCATTCATCCCTTTCTCTGGTAAACTCTGGAAATCCCTGCCTGCTCCTGTATTTCCACCTTCCTATGACTTGAATTCCTTCAATAGGAAGGTTTCAAGACACTTATCCTTCAATTTTTGACAACTGCTTTGGACCCTTTTCTGGGACTGGCATCTCAGTGAACATTTTTTTTTTTATAGATTTTTTCTTGTCCTTGGCCAGTGTCCCTTCTACATTAAAAAAAAAAAAAAACTTTTTCTGCCTAAAATATTGACTATTATTTTCTTCTGTATCATGTACATCTAGTCCAACACTACTTAATCCTCAATGCTACTCATGCATACTGCTGACTACAATAAATCAAATGCTGACTGCCCCTCTATCCAACATTTACAAATCAGTCCAGATGCTCCTCAGCACTTGTGACACATAGATTGCTAAAAACAGCATGAGGCGGATGGGCTTTTCATTTTTATGTTTTTGCACCTTTACCTTACAAATTTACAATGGACTTCATTGGGAAAATTTTCTGCTACAAAATAACATTCTACCAAAAAAATTACTGACAAGTGAATACAAATTATCATGAAAATTACAGATTAAAAGAAAACATATCTTGTTCTTGTTGCTAAATAATAGCTTTACTATTAATTTTCAGATTCATGTAGTTCAGATGGCAAGAATAAGAATAACTTAACTTCACCTCATAAGACCAGTCTCAACTTAACACAAAAGAAATACACTGACCTCTTTGCAGGTGAGAATACATCACAAAGTGTCAGTGCTGGGCTGCACAATGGCAAGGTGTGTGATTCTTCCACTGATATGTTGTTGCCTGTATAGATATAAAACAATCAATCATCATCATCATCCTCACCAATATCACTACTAAATTTAATATTAAGTGCAGGGTGAGATTTCTATAACTGACAAAGGAGCCAGGGAAAAGAAAAATCAAGGGAAGAAGGGTTCAAAACAGGACATAGGAGGGCAAACCTCAAGACATACCCTATGTTCCAATTAGCTTATTTACTGAGTCATCTTTTTTTCTCATCTATATTTGACGATCCTAGGTAGCCTAATCATCAGTGAAAATATAAACTGATGATATGCTCAAAACTAAGTCAATGCATTTGTTTCATGCCAGGAACTGGAACTGGAAAACATATCTTACCTATGTAAATAAAAAACATTTATTAATTCTTAATCAATAAAGCAGGGTACTCAACAGCAAACATGAATCGTTCCAATGTAGTGTTCATTATGGTGAATGTGCACTATGGCAAATGAAGAACTTATGGAAAAAAATTGATTCCAAGGAACAAGACAATAATACAAATAATCCCACACTTTTTTAAACAGTACATCAAAATGAGTACATTTGCTCTACTACATTTGAGATGACACAACAAATAAATATATTGGGATGGTAAATTCTTACCATCCCAAGTTTCACACTGCTTTGACAAGTATCGGTCACATTTACCTACTGGTGGCCCCACACATATCCATACCATAAACCTCCATAAGTTGGAGCCGTCTCTCTCTCTCTCTCTCTCTCTCTCTCTCTCTCTCTCTCTCTCTCTCTCTCTCTCTCTCTCTCTCTCTCTCTGAAAATAAGAACAATCCTAAGGATTGCTAAATAGAATGAGACTGATTAAGAATGAAAATGGAATTACGTATTTGAAAGTGGGAAAGATTGAGAAAGGATGAAGCAAAATTTACATAAAATATGAGAGAGAGAGAGAGAGAGAGAGAGAGAGAGAGAGAGAGAGAGAGAGAGAGAGAGAGAGAGAGAGAGAGAGAGAGAGAGAGAGAGAGAGAGAGAGAGAGAGAGAGAGAGAGAGAGAGAGAGAGAGAGAGAGAGAGAGAGAGAGAGAGAGAGAGAGAGAGAGGGGGGGGGGGGCAGACTGGGGCTCCCTTCGCCGAGACCTGCGCAGGACTGACTGGCCTTCCATCCTGCAGGGTGGAGCGGAGGTACAGGCGCGAGCCTTCACTTCCCGCCTCTTGGCGCTCCAGGAGCAACACGTGCCCCACCGTGAGTTCGTCACCAGACCAACGGACCAGCCTTGGTTTGGCTACCGCTGCCGCGTTGCCACCGAGGCGAAGTATTCTGTGTGGCTCCGCTACAAGCAGAGTCCTACTCGGCGCAACAAAGACCTACATCATGCAGCCTGCAAGAGGATGGTGACGACCTGCCGGTGGGCTGTAGGGAGGTGGGAGCAGGACCTGCGGCGCCAGCTAGGAGGCCCTGGAGTGGGCAACAAGACTTGGTGGTCCCTTGTTAAGGGCAGACAGGGCCTCAACCGTCAAGACACTGTCCCTCCTCTCACAAGGCCCGACGGAACGGTGGCCACCAGCAGCAAGGACAAAGCCCAGCTGCTGGCCCCCCTTTTCGCCGGGAAGATGGAGGTGGACAACCCTGAAAGGTCACCGCCTCTTCTGGAGCAGCAGTGCAGAGAGACTGTAACCAAGGTGGAGGTGACGCAGGGGCTTGTCGAGTGTCTGCTGCAGGGGCTCGATGTACAAAAAGGTACCGGTCCTGACAACATCAGCCCGCACGTCTTGAAACAATGTGCCTGCAAGCTGGCTGTACCCCTCACCACAGTCTTCTCTGCCTGCTTATAGGAAAATACCTGGCCCTTAGTGTGGAAAGAGGCCCGGGTAGTTCCCGTACACAAGAGGAGCTCCAGGTCTGACCCAAAAAATTATCGACCCATCTCCCTGCTCTCTGTGGTGAGGAAAGTGTTTGAGAGGGTGGTGGCAGATGCGGTGTGTCGCCACCTCCAGGACAATTACCTCCTCTCGGACCAACACTTTGGGTTCAGACCTGGGCGGTCCACCTCCAATCTCCTCATGCTCCTCACCGGGGGCTGGCAGGACGCCCTTGATGGCGGCCTCGACTCTGTTGTGGTGGCCCTGGATATAGCAGGCGCCTTCGACAGGGTCTGGCATGGGGGCCTTCTGGAAAAGCTGAGGGCAAAGGGGATCCAGGGTGACCTCCTTCAGCTCCTTGGCAGCTATCTCCAAGGAAGGACCCTCCAGGTCGTTGTCAATGGGCAAGCGTCCGAGTCCCTCCCGGTGAGAGCGTCAGTGCCACAGGGCTCGGTGCTGGGGCCAGTCCTGTGGAACATCTACATGGACGATCTTCTCTGACAGCTGCCGGCGGTCTCAGCTTATGCTGATGATTGCACTCTCTCCTGTACCTACCCTCGACACGAAAGTGTGCGTGCTGCTAAAGAGATCAATCAGCAGCTTGGGGTGATACAGGAATGGGGGGCACGCTGGCAGGTGACCTTTGCTCCGGAGAAGACACAGGCAATGGTAGTTTCTCGATCCCCCGCTGCCGAGCCAGCAGTGGAGGGAGGGCTAAGCTTTGGTGGCCTTCCTCTCGAACTCCAGGAGTCCGTCAAGATTCTGGGGGTTGAGGTGGATTGAGGGCTGCGGTTTGACCGCCACATCAAACACATTGCCCTTAAGGCCTCACACCGAGTCTCCTCCTTGAGGAGGGTGGCCAACTTGCTCGACAGGAGAGGGAGGCTCTTGCTCTACAAGGCCCAGATACGGCCTTATTTAGAGTATGCCGGCCCTCTCCTGGATGTCCTGTGCTGCCACACACATCAGCAAGCTCGACGGCATCCAGCGACGGGCGCTGCGACTGGTGGAAGCAGCAGGTGCCCCAGCCCATCCTGAGGCTCCCGTCGACACACTAGAACACCGCAGGGACGTGGCGGCCCTTGTGGTGTTCCACAAGGCACAGGTGCAGGGTGTGCCACATCTGGCGGGACTACGGCTGCCCACCAGAGTCACCACGCGGGACACGAGAACGGTGTTATCCAGTGGTGACTCAGTGGGAGTGCTGCGTTCCCACTCCAGCCAACACCAGCGCACCTTTTGGGGGCGAGTCTCCAGACTGTGGAACGTCTTCGCGTCCTCCGTCCCTCATATCAGGGGGATGGATACCCAGGATGTGAAGTTAGCAGCACACCACTGGAGGGGCTCGTTCCCAACCCCCCTGCTAATAATATTAACTTAAGTCCATAAAGAATGTATATATATGTATATATCTTTATATTTATATTTGTGTGTTGTGTCCCACCCCTAAAATAGGTTGCACACGGCAGTGCGCCTTCGGGTGATCATGTACCTATGTTTAAATAAAAAGAGAGAGAGAGAGAGAGAGAGAGAGAGAGAGAGAGAGAGAGAGAGAGAGAGAGAGAGAGAGAGAGAGAGAGAGAGAGAGAGAGAGAGAGAGAGAGAGAGAGAGAGAGAGAGAGAGAGAGAGAGAGAGAGAGAGTCGTTTGACTCATGCCACATCCAGCCATAGCCTTTGGAGCAAAACTGAGATACAGCACCCACTCTACCAACTTATTGCAGTAACAGAATTCTCCTCAGTACTAATCAGGAATGTTTATGCCATATCTGACTGCCACTGCTCCACTCTGGATAAGTTTCTGGGCTCTTATCACAAGTTCAGTGAGTTTGAGTAATCTGGGGAGAAGTATGAGCCAACTCAGGATGAACTGGTTGAGACTGAAACCCCCTTATTGCCCAAGGTAACAAGGGCAGCCCCACATAGTTACCCAAGTGGGTTGGTGGAATTACTGTCATCATACTGTGCTATGTATGGTATAACTTTACACACAGAAATAGTACATATTAAGTTATTCCTATAAATTTTACACAGTTGTACAAATATGTAGTCAGAGACAATCACATTGTTTACAAATAACACCAAAGCAAGAATAATACAGCAACAGAGTGGCAGGCAAGATAAGGGAGGCTGGCAGCCAAGATGGAGGATGCACCATAGAGACAAAAATAAGCCAAAATGAGTGTTACTGTACCTTTTCCTCTTAGTTTCAGATAATTCTACATTGATATCTGCAATAAAAAAAATATTGGGAGTTGTGAGCTCCAACAAGCTCAGGGCTGTATGGGTTAATGGAAGAGGAATTCTTCCAAAGAGCAACAAAAAGATGGAAAAAAAAAAAAGAAGGCCCACTGAAGGTGTTATTCCCTAACAAAGATAGCCCAAAAAAAGCAAATCCAGGATTACATGGAAAGTGTCTTGAAATCTTCCTCTTGAAAAAGTTTACCTAAATCATAGGCTGGAAGAAATACTGCAACAGGCAGGGAATTTTAGAGTTTACAGCTAAAAGGAATGAAAGATTGGGAATACTAGCTAACTCTTGCATTAGGGAGTTGGACACTACAGGGGATAAGAAAATAGAAAGTCTTGTGCAGTCAGAGTACAGAATAGAAAGAGATATGCAGTTAGCAAAATCAGAAAAGCAGTCAATGTGAAAGTATTGATAGAAGACAGCAAGAGATGGAACCTTGCAGTGATGAGAGACTGAAGACAATCAGTTAGAGGAAGTGTTAATGAGACAAAACGGTTTTGATTCCACCCTGTTCATGATAGTAGTAAGAGTAGAAGCCTCCACAGCAGTAAAAGTATGCGAAATATACTCCATACATGAGCAAATAAGGCCATTGTAATGAGTCAGCAACTTCAAGGAGTGAGAAAAAACTGGTGAAGACAGCTCAAAACACCTAAACATCACTGAAGCTGTTTTAGTGAGAAACAAGATGTAAAATTTCCAGTTCAGATTTCTATTGGATGATTGATCAAGTATGATTTGTGTAAAAGAGGAAGATACTAGTGTCACTGAGGAGAAAATAGTTATCTGGAAGGCTGTGCAGAGTTTGACAAATGGAAGAATTGAATTTTTAGGTCTTGAACAACACAAAGTTTTCTGTTACAATAAAAAAATTTTACAAAGATTACAAGTCAGGTGTTCTGTGCCTATCCTGCATGAATTGTTCAATTCCTGAAGGCTTGGTCATCTAGAAAAGATGTGGAAAAATGTAGAGTGATAGCATCAGTATATGAGCAGACAGGACAATAAGCTTGAATCAGATCACTGATGAATAAGAAGTAAGTGACAGGACTGAGCACTGAGGATCACCACAGTTAACAGGCTTAAGGCCTGTCTACACCAGGAAACACTATTTGGAAATAATGTTTTGCAAACAGTTTACAGATTGTTTGGAAACATCTGAGAAACATGAAATATATAGAAACATAGAAACATATATCTGAGAATCATATGAGAAAGTCTGGAAACATTTTTGAAACAGCCTGGGAACATTTCAGAAACATTCATCCATCCATCCATCCAGCCAGCCATTTATCCACTCATCCATTTATCCACTCATTCATACATCCAACTTTCTTCACTTGTATTGTCATCACATGCAGGACAGATTTCACAGAACACTTTTACTATATTTACTGATTCTTTAGAAGTTTTCTGGGGATGGCCAGAGCTTCTTCTGAGCACAGGTAGTCAACCACTATTTTCTTGACAGTGATGCACATACCAGCACTGAACTCTCAAATACACTACACTAACCAACTCACTTAGTTCCTTGATTTCAAGACATGCCACCTTCTTTACTCTCACATCTGAGCAGTTTCAACTGCTGGAAAGCATACAAAGACAGCCAAGCCATAGTATGTAAGGAAAATATTGAGCATATAAAAAGTGGGGAAGAGGAAAGAAAAAGAAAAATACCCTTGGTGAAAGCCCAGAAGAAACTGCATGCAAGAATTATCTGGAAGCAAGAACCTTGAGACAGAATGACATCATGCAGACACCAAAACTTTGTCATATATTATCCTTAAACTATAGACAACAAAATTTGTTTTGACAAAAGCACTGATTCTTTTTTATAAAGTACTATATAAATAAAAATGCATCTTATAATTATTTTTTTTTTTTATTTGTATCCATACTGCATAAAACATACGTCATTTAATATCCAAATCTGCATCCACAAAAGTGCATAAAATGTTTATGTTTACATCTACAGCTACATCTGTGTATCAGCATTTTTTGAGATGAGACAGATTTCTATCATAAGATCCCAACCAATCTGAAATAAAGCTGGTTCCATGCAAATTGCACTGATATTTTCAATAATCTAGAATAAGGCTCGTTCCCCATAAACTGGGCTGACAGAATTCAACTATATTTTTTCTACCAAAAAGTAAGGAGCAACATAGCATTCAACCAGAGTCACCCACCTTGTGGTAGTAAAAGTATGGGGCTGTTGAGAGTTGTGTTGAGCTGAGATGTGTGTGGTGTGACTGGTTCCTCCCCTGAAGGATGTTGGGCCCCTTCTATCTTTTGGCTGTGGCTGCTGGATTGGCTCCAATATTCATCTTGCTCTTCTTCTTGAAATTTTGTACTAAGGTGCAAATTCACAGCATCAGCACAGTCTTCATTTTGCTGCTGTTGTAGTTGCTTCAACTTGTCCAAATTTCCTTTGTTCTTTTCTTCTACTTGTGATTCCCTTGTCACACATTCATCATTTACAATTCCTTCACATATTTTTGTGAAAGTGTTTGTCGAGCTATTTTTTTTATCATCTTTAACTTGTTCTTGAAAAAAATACAGCCAATCTTTTTGTCCAAACCCTAGATCTGCAAATTAAAAATACATACATTACTGATATAAAATGGCCTCTTCTAAAACACTGATAAAGCAGCAAATCTGCATACTGCTTATGCAAAAAAAAGGATCTCTCATACCATCAAAAAACAATATATTGCAGTGCCTGGAAATTCAAAGGTAAAACAAAATTTACTTGTTTATCACATATGGACTGACTGAAAGCATACCATGAAAAGCATGGTACCATGATGGTCCTGACATGGGTTTCATCCACTAAAAACTTACAAGTCTGGCTGCTAGGATACACAAAAACAAAATTGTAAAGGACAAATGAATAGAGTATTTACATAAGACTAACACCTATAAAGAATACTAATTTGATTTTGGGAAAAGAAGGACAAGTGTTATGAAACTCATATTTTTTTATTCAAGAGTGACTGATATACATAATTCACGAAAGATGATTGTGTAGACTGCATATACATGGATCTACAAAACTTTTCATTTAGCAACTCACTAGCAACTTAGACTGAAAACATTATAGTGAAGGATATTTCCTAGAATGAACAGAAGACTTACAGAACAGAGAAATGAGGACAGTTACCAAAGATAAAAAAAATAGAATGAAAATGGGACAGTGGGACCAAAGCTACTTTCCTATATGTAACAACTAGGTAGATTACAACCAGGTCCCCACACACACACACATACAAGAATACTTGGGTAAAAAGAGATATGAACTTGGAAGAAAGAGAAAAAGAGAGGGATTTGAGAAATGAAGACAAAGAAAAAAAACGAGAGAAGGACAAAGACCGAGAAGAGGAAATTTTATTGGAGGGTACTAGATACGACGCTAAGGAAATGGTATATTCAGGAAAGGCAACAAGAAATGAAAGAATCACAGCAGCAGACAGACAAATTGCATGCGGAGCAAGAAGTAGTACATTAAGAGTAATGTATACAAAAATAGACGGGTTACTTTCAGGTGAACTAGAAGTGAGAAATTACTTAATAGAAAATAGACCAGATGTGTTGTGCCTTACCGAGACAAAGTTAAAAGAGGAAGTCCATTTAAACTTTAAAGAAGGATATAATTATTGGAGGAGAGATAGAAAGGGAAAAAAAAGGAGGAGGAGTACTGATAATGGTTCGAGATGATATATACAGTAAAATCCCTCTCATTCGGCATTCGAGTATCCGGCAGCTTCAAGTATCCGGCACATTTTTCCCCGAGCCTTAAAATCAATAAAAAATCAATGTGTACCCATAAAATCGATTAAAATTCCCGCGCGAGGCATACTTTGTCCCCTCGCCATCATAGCGCACTGCTTCGCGCCACCCGCGGCCCACTGCACTGTGTTTACTCAGTGACTCAGTCCCGCGTGTGCACTGTTTATCGCCTGACGCCTTCATCATGCCTAAAGTTGTAGAAAAGAGGAAGCGTGTTGTGCTTACACTTAAGCAGCTGATCAGATCAGCTGCTGATTAAGATCAGCTGATCTTTGTTATGGTAAGATGCGTGAGTGTAGGGTGGTGATTGTGGACATAATTTCACTTCTATTCAAGTATCCGGCAATATTCAACCATCCAGCATGTCGGCGGTCCCGTTGATGCCGGATAAGAGGGATTTTACTGTATGTGGAAGAAGAGCAATATGGAGATGGCATGGTGGAGGTCATAGGTATAACAATCAGGACCAGTGGGGGAGAAACGAGGAGGATCATATTAACGTATGTGCCACTGAAGACTAATACATGGAGGTTGGAGGATCACAAGGAAATGCAAAAGGAAGTGTTGAAAAGCCTAGACAACATGATATGGAAGGACAGTAAAATACTACTAGTGGGAGACTTTAACTGCAAAAATGTAAACTGGGAGGAGATTGAAGTTTATGGAAATGCTGGACCGTGGAGTGAAGAAATGCTACAGTTAGCTATGGTGAATACAATGGACCAATGGGCAGAAGAATTTACAAGATAAAGAGGGGAGGAGGAACCATCTATGTTAGACCTGGTATTCACAAAAATACTGAAGCCCAGTCCAATCATTAAATACTTAAGCCCAATGGGAAAAATTGGCCATGTGGTGTTAGAGGTGGTACTACAAGATTGAGAGGTTCTACCATGTAAGGATTATAAAAATGGGAGACTTAATCATGCAAAGACAAATTTTACAAAGTTAAGAAAATTCTTTGGGAGTATTGATTGGAAGGGACTTATGGAAAGCAAGACAGTGCAAGAGATATACAAAACATTCCTGAAAAAAAGTACAATGAGGGTGTGCACAAGTATGTACCTGTACATAACGTAAGGAGGAGCAAACGTATTTGGTATAATACCAGATGTGCAGAAGCTAAGAAGAGAAAGGATATAGCTTGGAAGAAACTGATGAAACAAAGAAATAAAAAACAATAGAGAGCAGTATAAGGAGGCAAGGAATGAGTATGTTAGAATAAGAAGAGAGGAGGAGAAACAATTTGAAAAGGAAGTGGTAAAGAATTGTGAAGAAGAACCCAAGCTTATTTACAGATATATCAATGGAAAGATAACAAACAGAGAGACCATTAACAAGATAGTAAAGGAAGGAAGGATATATCAAACAGCAGAAGAGATGAGTGAAATTATGAATGAGAGTTTCAGGTATGTGTTCAATGTGGAAGCGGGTTTTACAGAACCAAACGAGGAGGTGAGGCAGGAGGGTTTACAGGAAGTCTTGGTGCAAAAACATGAAATTAGCAAATTGTTAGAGAAGTTGGATGTCAGGAAAGCAATGGGGCCTGATGGAGTGTCAGGTTGGACACCAAAAGGAATGTAGAGAAGTGGTGGAGCCAATTTGGGATGTGATTAGCAGCTCATTGATAGAGGGATGAGTACCAAGAGAGTGGAAGAGAGCAAATACAGTGCCAATACACAAAGGAGAAAAGAGGACTGAGCCACTAAATTATAGACTGGTGTCACTAACTAGTGTTGTGGGCAAGATCTGTGAAATAGTGATCAAGGAAAAGTAGGTGAAATATTTGAAAGAGAACGAAGTTATAACAAAGAGTCAATTTGGTTTCAGAAAAGGAAGGTCATGTCTGACAAATTTACTAAGTTTCTATACAAGAGTAATAGATGAAGTACAAAACAGAGATGGGTGAGTAGATGCAGTGTACCTGGGCATCAAAAAAGCTTTTCGATAAAGTTCCACATAAAAGACTATTGTGGAAGGTGGAGCATATAGGAGGACTGAGAGGGACAATGTTAAAATGGATGAGAGACTACTTAAAGGACAGAGAAATGAGAACTGTGATCAGGGACACCTGTTCAAGTTGGACCAATGTAACAAGTGAAGTACCACAGGGTGTTAGCACCCATTATGTTCTAAATATACATCAATGATATGCAGGAGGGTTTGGCCAATTATATCAATCTGTTTCATGATGATGCAAAATTGTTAAGAGTAATAAAGAGCCAAGTTGACTGTATAGAGCTGCAAAGAGATTTATGGGTGGAGCAAGAAGTAGAAATTGGAATTCAATGCTAAGAAATGCCATGTGATGGAATTAAGAAAGAGTAAAAAAGACCTGCATGGATGGGACTATAAAATGGGGGAGGAAATAATTATGAGGACCAAGGAGGAAAAAGACCTAGAAGTGGTTTTTCAAGATACCCTAACCCCAGAACAGCATATCAGGCGCGCGGTGCAACAACGACGTAACCGAGAAATGGAAGTTTCGAGAAAAACGCGCTCAAAGTTAAACACTGATTGCGCACAATAGGATACCCTTAAATAAGTAAGTATTATACATCATTTGAAAGGTCTTGGGTAGTTCTGTTTGGGGATGTAGGTTTCGAAGTGATAGGTGACGATTTTGGGTGGATGACTTACGCGTTAATTAACGCGTATACCGTAGGTAATAATTTTTTTTCCCGATATTGTTTTCATTTGTTAATAATGTGTTAGAGCCTATTACACATAGTATTAGGTGAAAGTTTCATGAAGATTGGTACATAAATAAATTTTTTATTAATTTTTTTCCGAGCGTAAAAAATAAAACTTACTCATTACCGGCTCATTACCGCTCGACTTTGAGCCTTAGTACAGGTGCTTAGATGGTCGAATATGACTCGGCCGACATCACCACGAGACTTTTACACCCTTCTACCACACGGAGCAGGCAAAAACACGAAATCTCAAATTTCACGGTTACGTCGTTGTTGCACCGCGCGCCTGATATAAAGGAGATATTTGGCTTGACATACAGGATGTTAACAATTATTAGAATGGCATTTCATTACATGGATAAGACTATGATGAAAAAAATTATAGCCACTATGCTATGTCCCAGTCTGGAATATGCAGTAGTGATGTGGTCTCCGTATATGAAGAAAGACATAAAGAAGTTGAAAAAAATTCAGAGGGCAGCTACAAGGATGGTACCGGAGCTGAAAGATCTAATGTACGAAGAGAGGTTGAGGGAAATTGGACAGCCAACTTTGCAAGTTAGAAGAGAAAGAGGAGATCTAATAACAATGTATAAAATATAGAAGATAGACAAACAGGATCTGGTGCTGCTAGAAGATGAAGCTGGATGGATGAGAGGGCACTCACAGAAAATCAGGAAGAGTCAGTGTTTGAGGGACATCAATAAGTACAGTTTTCCACATAGAACTGTGGATATCTGGAATGCTCTAAATGAGGAGGTTGTTACAGAACCAAATGTGCATAAATTTAAGGAAATGCTGGATAAATATATATATGGAGACAGGACACTATGAGCCCTGCTCAAACCCTGTATTATACAACTAGGTAAATACACACACACACACACACACACACACACACACACACACACACACACACACACACACACACACACATCAAGAATAGATGAGTGAAATACCTGAAAGACAACAATGTCATAACAGAGAGACAATTTTGATTTAGAGAATGAAGATCTTGTATAACAAATTTGATAAGGTTCTACCCAAACAACATAGTGCAAGATAGAGAGAGGGATGGGCTGACTGCATATACTTAGACTTAAAAAATAGCATTTGATAAAGTACTGTACAGAAGGCTAATATGGAAACTGAAAAATATAGGAAAAATAGGAGGATCATTATTAAACTGATGACTGACTTCCTGATGGACAGACAAATAAGGACAGTAATCAGAGGCAGTAGACACCTGCCGAAATGATAATTACTCCCAGTGAGGTCTAAAGCACTGTTCAGGGGGTGCTGTGAACTTATCATTAAACCCAGCTGTGACCTCATTGAACATTTCCCTTTGTGTCTCACAACACAAGGGGGTAGTCACAGCCTGCCCTCTAAAGACAACTCTCTTCCTCCACACAAAACTACAAGCACCTAATAACACACGCACCCTCGGAGTCCCCATCTGGGGAGGAGGGGACCATAAATGTCCCCAGGTTGGACTGCCTTTCTGTCGATGACCCTAAGTGTCTTGACACCCCCCCTCAACTTTTTCTTCTTTAACTTCTGTAACATTCACGGTCTAAGATCTAATTTTCAATCTGTAGAACACCACCTCTCATCTTCTAAACCTCATCTTTTCCTCACTGAAACTCAGGTGTCTGAGGCAACTGACAGTAGCCCCTTTTCTGTTCCCTCCTACTTTCTCTATCCTCATTTTCGATCCAAAGCTGGATGCTGCGTTTATGTGCGCAGTGACTTAACCTGCTCTCATGCCCACGCTCTTGAATCTTCCGAGTTTTCCACCATCTGGCTACAACTACAGAGTCACTCTCAAACTAAATTTATCTGTGCTGTATACCTCTTACCTAACTTCTCTGACTATAAGAAATTCTTTGACTATTTAACTTCCAAAGTGGAGCACATTCTGACTCTCTTCCCTTTTGCAGAGATCTCCATTCTTGGAGACTTCAATGTTCACCACCACCTTTGGCTTTCCTCTCCCTTCACTGACCATCCTGGTGAACTAGCCTACAACTTTGCTATCCTCCACGACCTAGAGCAATTGGTGCAACACCCTACTCGTATTCCTGACCGTCTTGGAGATACGCCCAACATTCTTGAACTTTTCCTGACCTCTAATCCTTCTGCTTATGCTGTCACCCTTTCTTCTCCGTTGGGCTCCTCCGATCACAATCTCATATCTGTATCTTGTCCTATCGCTCCAATCCCTCCTCAGGATTCCCCTGAGCGAAGGTGCCTCTCTGGCATTTTGCCTCTGCTAGTTGGGGGGACCTGAGGAGGTATTTTGCTGATTTTCCTTGGAATGACTACTGCTTCCGTGTCAGAGACCCGTCTTTGTGTGCTGAGCGCATAACAGAGGTGATAGTGTCTGGCATGGAGGCGCACATTCCTCACTCTTTTTCTTGTCCTAAACCTTCCAAACCTTGGTTTAACACAGCTTGTTCTCGTGCTATACACGATAGAGAGGTGGCCCACAAAATGTACTTAAGCCTTCCATCACCAGAATCTCATGCACTTTATATTTCTGCCCAGAACCATGCCAAGTCTGTTCTCTAATTAGTCAAAAACTCTTTCATTAACAGAAAATGTCAAAACCTTTCAAGATCTAACTCCCCTCATGACTTCTGGCATCTAGCCAAAAATATCTCCAATAACTTTGCTTCTTCTTCTTTCCCTCCTCTATTTCAACCAGATGGCACCACTGCTATCACATCTATTTCTAAAGCTGAACTCTTCGCTCAAACCTTTGCTAAAAACTCTACCTTGGACGATTCTGGGCTTGTTCCTCCCTAACCTCCACCCTCTGACTACTTCATGCTACCTATTAAAATTCTTCACAATGATGTTTTCCATGCCCTCGCTGGCCTAAACCCTCGGAAAGCTTATGGAGCTGATGCGATCCCTCCTATTGTTCTCCGAAACTGTGCCTCCGTGCTTGCACCTTGCCTAGTCAAACTCTTTCAGCTCTGTCATTCAATATCTACCTTTCCTTCTTGGAAGTTTGAATACATTCAACCTGTTCCTAAAAAGGGTGACCGTTCTAATCCCTCAAACTACCGTCCTATTGCTTTAATTTCCTGCCTATCTAAAGTTTTTGAATCTATCCTCAACAGGAAGATTCTTAAAAATCTATCACTTCACAACCTTCTATCTGATCGCCAGTATGGGTTCCGTCAAGGCTGCTCTACTGATCCTCTGGCTTTCCTTACTGAGTCTTGGTCATCCTCTTTTAGAGATTTTAGTGAAACTTTTGCTGTTGCCTTGGACATATCAAAAGCATTTGATAGAGTCTGGCACAAAGCTTTGATTTCCAAACTACCCATCTATGGCTTTTCTCCTTCTCTCTGTAACTTCATCTCAAGTTTCCTTTCTGACCGTTCTATTGCTGCTGTGGTAGACGGTCACTGTTCTTCTCCTAAATCTATTAACATTGGTGTTCCTCAGGATTCAGGCCTATCACCCACTCTCTTCTTATTATTCATTAATGATCTTCTAAACCAAACTTCTTGTCCTATCCACTCCTACGGTGATGATACCACCCTGCACTTTTCCACGTCTTTTCATAGACGTCCAACCCTTCAGGAGGTAAACATTTCACGCAGGGAAGCCACAGAATGCTTGACTTCTGATCTTTCTAAAATTTCTGATTGGGGCAGAGCAAACTTGGTATTGTTCAATGCCTCAAAAACTAAATTCCTCCATCTATCAACTCGACACAACCTTCCAGACAACTACCCCCTCTTCTTCAATGACACTCAACTGTCCCACTCTTCTACACTGAACATCCTCGGTCTGTCTTTTACTTATAATCTGAACTGGAAACTTCACATCTCATCTCTAGCTAAAACAGCTTCTATGAAGTTAGATGTTCTGAGACGTCTCCACCAGTTTTTCTCACCCCCCCAGCTGCTAACTCTGTACAAGGGCCTTATCCATCCATGTATGGAGTATGCTTCACATGTCTGGGGGGGTTCCACTCATACTGCTCTTCTAGACAGGGTGGAATCAAAAGCTTTTCGTCTCATCAACTCCTTTTTACTAACTGCCCATCTTCAGCCGCTCTGTCATCACTGCAATGTTGCATCTCTTGCTATCTTGTACTGCTATTTTCATGCTAACTGCTCTTCTTATCTTGCTAACTGCATACCTCCCCTCCTCCTGCGGCCTTGCTGCACAAGACTTTCTTCTTTCTCTCACCCCTATTCTGTCCACCTCTCTATCGCAAGAGTTAACCAGTATTCTCAATCATTCAACCCTTTCCCTGGTAAACTCTGGAACTCCCTGCCTGCTTCTGTATTTCCACCTTCCTATGACTTGAATTCCTTCAAGAGGGAGGTTTCAAGACACTTATTCATCAATTTTTGACTACTGCTTTGACCCTTTTATGGGACTGGCATTTCAGTGGACATATTTTTTTATTGGATTTTTGTTGCCCTTGGCCAGTGTCCTTCCTACATAAAAAAAAAGAAAGAAAAAGTTGAAAAGGAGAACTGTAATAAGTGGAGTTCACAAGGATTAGTACTAACACCAGTTATATTTGCAATATATGTAAACGACATGATGGAGGGGATGACTAGCTAAATGAATCTCTCTGCTGACGATACTAAAATTATGAGAAAGTAACAAATCAAGAAGACTGCGAAGCTCTGAATCAAGACCTAATAAAGTTAAATGGATGGTTGTTGAGGTGGAACATTTAGTTTAATGGCAAGAAATGTAGTGTAGTGAAGTTTGGAAAAAGTGTGAGAAGAACAGAAGGGACCTACTATTTGAGAAAAGAGAAAATTACTATAAGATCAAAAGAAAAGATCTGGGAGTAACCATTTCTAACAAACTGTCGTATGTGAAGGATGTAAACAAAATCATGGGAGAAACATATAAACTACTGAGGTCTAGAGCCCCATCCATGACCTGAGCCGCCAGCCATGAAGGAATCTCCCCCAGAGTGACCAGCCTCGGGCCTGGACATGCAGCTCCTGATAGCTCACCCTTATTTTCTTGTACAGTTTTTGTTATATTATATTAATATATGATAGCAGTTATACATCATGTTTACCTACACCCCTTGGGCACCACCTCTACACAGTAACTAGAGATCATATTAATACAAGCTACATTTTATTATCTAAATAAGTTAGTCTCTTGCAAAAACATAAGTCACTTCACACGAAAACAATGAATAATAAATTTCTACTTAGTGACATGGAACTCATCAGAAGATACTGTTTAAACCATGCAGGTATTCTTTTTGTCAGTGATCTAGTAAGGAAAGCCTTACAGAGTGACACAGAAAGGAGCAACCCCGCTTACTGCCAAGATGAAATTGATCGTAACAGTTAGACATCTTGCTACTGGAAAAAGCTAGTGGGAAAATGCAGTTCTGCAGTGCTGATTGTGTTGTGGGTCATCAAGAGAGCCACAGGTGGCTCAAGTTGGGTTTATTCCTAAGCTAGCAAAAAAAATATTTGTTTACATCAATTCATCAACAGGATTACATTATTACATTTACCTTATTTTAAAGATTAAATTACTGTCTTACACAATGTCTCTCTCCTCCAAATATATAAAAACAAAGGCAATATTTATAGAAACTATAAATTAGTAATAAACAGCAGCTTTTGTTTTGCCTTTTAACATTTGAAATTAAGTAACTTTCTTCGAGAACCGAATTATGGTACAGCAACCGAAGCAATTATGAGTTTGAAATTTTGTTTGAAAACCAATTTGTTTCAAAAGGGATGCATTTGGTAGCCAAGGTTCCACTATATATATATATATATATATATATATATATATATATATATATATATATATATATATATATATATATATATATATATATATATATATATATATATATACATATTGTAATGTACGGTGAGATGGTGCAATGAAGAAAGTAAAAAGAATGAAAGAGAAAGGATAATAAACAAGAGAGAGAGAGAGAGAGAGAGAGAGAGAGAGAGAGAGAGAGAGAGAGAGAGAGAGAGAGAGAGAGAGAGAGAGAGAGAGAGAGAGAGAGAGAGAGAGAGAGAGAGAGAGAGAGAGAGAGCACTTCTTATCTGTGATAGCTATGGGGGAGGGGAGGTGACAGAGATGGAGATATATATAGAGGGTGTAATGCGAGTTTCTGCAAATACTGAAAGCAGTGAAAGAACATGTAATTCTAAGTAGAAAATGTTTTATACACATATGCATTTTAAGGCTTTGTTTACCCATCAGAGGAGTTGAAAAATGTATGGGTATACTATGCGTGTAGCTATGAGGTGACAGACAGATGGTTTCATTGTCACAGCCTCAGAGTTGCCACTTGCTCAAATTACGAATGGTTTAATCTCATTTTTTACAGGCTGTGGAATATTACAGTATCTTATAACAAGACAAATGGTGTTAAAAAAGCATGTAATTTACCAATAAGCATTACACGACAACATTATAGCAGTGATTAAAAGTAGTCCTGTAAAATGCTACATGGCATCATCACTCAGCTGTTTTCAAGGTCACTCAGACTCACTCCCCCCCCACCTCCCTCACTTTAATCACCACACTAATGTTGTCATGTAATGTTTATCAGTAAATTACATGGCTTTTCAATACCATTTGACTTGTTACAAGATACTGTAATATTCCACAGTCTGCAAATAATAAGATTAAACCATTTGTAATTTGAGCAAGTGGCACCTCCAAGGCTGCAACAATGCAACTGTCTGTCTGTCATCTCATAGCTACACACACAGTACACCCATACATTTTCAACTCCTCTGACGGGATAAACAAAGCCTTAAAATGCATGTGTATATAATATTTTCTACTTAGAATTACACGTTCTTTCCCCTTTTTCAGTATTTGCAGAAACTCACATTACACCCTGTATAAAAAAAGATATATATCAGTGATAAACATGAACTTACAGAGTAGCATATAAAATATATAAGATAGGTTGGTTATTACCTGGTGTGGATGAAGTCAAGGAGAGAAGTGATCGTAGTGAGGGACAACAGAAGGAAGAAAATTAGAGCGAGAAAAGAGTTGAAACTGGGTTGAGTTATACTATTAATAGTATAACTCAACACAGTTTCATTCTTGACTCTCTCTCTTTTCTCGCTCCATAATTTTCTTCCTTCTGCTGTCCCTCACTACAGCCACTTCTCTCCTTGACTCCATTCGCACCAGGCAATAACCAATCTATTTTATTTAATATGCTACTCTGTATGTTCATGTTTTTCACTGATATATATATATATATATATATATATATATATATATATATATATATATATATATATATATATATATATATATATATATATGTTTTTTTTTTCTTTCTTTTATGTATTTCTGATTGTAATAATACTTCTAAACTGGAAATTTCTTATCTCATCTCTCACTAAAATAGCTTCTATGAAGTTAGGCATTCTGACCAATCTCCACCAGTTTTTCTCATCCCTTCAACAAAGGATTGTACAGGGGCCTTATCCACCCATGTACAGAATATGATTCACATATGTGGGGGTGACTCCACTCTTGCTGCTCTCTTGAACAGCAAGGAATCAAAAGCTTTTTGTCTTTTCAACACTTCTCTTCTGACCAACTTTTTCACTTTCTCTCTTCACCAAAATGCTGTATCTTTTGCCATCTTCTATCACTCCTTTAATGTTAATTGTTCTTCTGTTTCTAGCAAATGGACATGTTTAGTGAGCAATGACCTGACAATATAGCTGGTTAGTGTAGACTCAACACAGTTTCATTCTTGACTCTCTCTCTTTTCTCACTCCACTGTGTTGACTCAGCCTTGTGTTGCTGAGTCATCTGGTTGCATTAGTTCTCCTGTTCACGAGGCTTTTGTTGCAAAGGTCTCAGAGGTGGAGGCTGAGTTCCATCGAAGAATCTCAGAGGTGCAGGCTGAGTTTCATGAAAGGATCTCAGACCTGCAGGCTGAATTTTGTGAGAGGATCTCAGCACCTGAGTGAGGATCATGCCCCACCACCACCTTACCTAGTAAGGCGATGGAGGAGAAGTAGTCGGTTATGTGAATTTTCACTAAGAGGCTGAATGTCCTTAAGGCACCTCATAAGAAGATGTACCACATAGAGATGAAAAATTCCTTCAGTATCCTGGAGGGAATGACAGAGGAGGAGGTGGATGTGGCGGGAGGAAACAAAGAGAAGGATGAGATAGACACAGTTACCCTGCCCCAAGATAGCGTGTTTGTGCTTGATGATTGTCAGGTTAGGCACTTAGATAGTGCATTTTGTGCCAGAGACAGGAAGTGTAGGTCAAGAGTGTGTTTACCTTGGGCTGGGATAGGGAAGATAGCAGATAGGATAGGCATATGCTTGGAAAATGATAGGACCAAGCCTATTGTTTTTCTCAGTGCAGGAGGGAATGAATTTTTTTTTTTTTTTTTATGTAGGAGGGGCATCAGCCAAAGGCAACAAAAAAAACAATAAAAAAATAGCCAACTAAGATGTTGGTCCCCAAATAGGGTCTGAAACAGTAGTAAAAAAAAATTGAAGGATAAGTGTCTTGAAACCTCCCTCTTGAAGGAATTCAACTCATAGGAAGGTTGAAATACAGAAGCAGGCAGGGAGTTCCAGAGTTTACCAGAGAAAGGGACAAATGACCAAGAATAATGGTTAACTCTTGCATTAGAGAGGTGGACAGAACAGGGGTGAGAGAAAGAAGAAAGTCTTGTGTAGTGAGGCTCTAGGAGGAGGGCAGGCATGCAGTCAGCAAGATCAGAAGAGCAGTTAGCAAGAAAATAGTGGTAGAAGGTAACTAGAGATGCACCATCGCAGCAATGAGAAAGAAGCTTAAGACAACCAGAGGAGAGGAGTTGATGAGACAAAAAGCTTTTGATTCCACCATCTAAAAGAGCAGCATGAGCAGAACCCCCCACCCAGACATGTGAAGTATATTCTATACATGGACAGATAAGGCCCTTGTACAGAGTTAGCATCTGGAGGGATAAGAAAAACTGGCAGATATGTCTCAGAATGCCTAACTTCATAGAAACTGTTTTAGGTAGAGATGGGATGTGAAGTTTCCAGTTTAGATTATAAGAAAAGGACAGACCTAAGATGTTCAATGTAGAAGAGGAGGCCAGTTGAGTGTCACTGAAGAAGAGGGGATAGTTGTCTTTTTTTTTATGTAAGAGGGACACTGGCCAAGGGCAACAAAAATCCAATAAAAAAATATGCCCACTGAAATGCCAGTCCCATAAAAGGGTACAAAGCAGTAGTCAAAAACTGAAGGGTAATTGTCTTGAAACCTCCCTCTTGAAGAAATTCAAGTCATAGGAAGGTGGAAATACGGAAGCAGGCAGGGAGTTCCAGAGTTTACCAGAGAAAGGGATGAATGATTGAGAATACTGGTTAATTCTTGCATTAGAAAGGTAGACAGAATTGCGGTGAGAGAAAGAAGAAAGTCTTGTGCAGCAAGACCGCGGGAGGAGGGGAGGCATGCAGTTTGCAAGATCAGAAGAGCAGTTAGCATGAAAATAGCAGTAGAAGACAGCTAGAGATGCAACATTGCAGCGATGAGAGAGAGGATGAAGACAGTCAGTTAGAGGAGAGGAGTTGATGAGATGAAAAGCTTTTGATTCCACCCTGTCTAGAAGAGCAGTATGAGTGGAACCCCCCCTAGACATGTGAACCATACTTCATACATGGACAGATAAGGCCCTTGTACAGAGATAGCAGCTGGGGGGTGAGAAAAACTGATGGAGACATCTCAGAAAGCCTATTTTAGCTAGCGATGATATGTGAAGTTTCCAGTTTAGATTATAAGTGAAGGACAGACCAAGGATGTTCAGTGTAGAAGAGGGGGACAGTTGAGTGTCATTGAAGAGGGGATAGTTGTCTGGAAGGTTGTGTCGAGTTGATAGATGGAGGAATTTAGTTTTTGAGGCATTGAACAATAACAAATTTCCTCTGCTCCAATCAAAAATTTTAGAAAGATCAGAAGTCAAGCATTCTGTGGCTTCCCTGCGTGAAATGTTTACCTCCTGAAGGGTTGGACGTCTATGTAAAGACGTGGAAAAGTGTAGGGTGGTATCATCAGCGTAGGAGTGGATAGGACAAGAAGTTTGATTTAGAAGATCATTAATGAATAATAAGAAAAGAGTGGGTGAAAGGACAGAACCCTGAGGAACCCCACTGTTAATAGATTTAGGAGAAAAACAGTGACCGTCTACCACAGCAGCAATAGAACGGTCAGAAAGGAAACTTGAGATGAAGTTACAGAGAGAAGGATAGAAGCTGTAGGAGGGTAGTTTAGAAATCAAAGCTTTGTGCCAGACTCTATCAAAAGCTTTTGATATGTCCAAGGCAACAGCAAAAGCTTCACCAAAATCTCTAAAAGAGGATGACCAAGACTCAGTAAGGAAAGCCAGAAGATCACCAGTAGAGTGGCCTTGACGGAACCCATACTGGCGATCAGATAGAAAGTTGTGAAGTGATAGATGTTTAAGAATCTTCCTGTTGAGGATAGATTCAAAAACTATAGATAGGCAGGAAATTAAAGCAATAGAATGGTAGTTTGAGGGATTAGAACAGTCACCCTTTTTAGGAACAGGCTGAATGTAGGCAAACTTCCAGCAAGGGAAGGTAGATGTTGACAGACAGAGCTGAAAGAGTTTGACTAGGCAAGGTGCAAGCATGGAGGCGCAGTTTCGGAGAACAATAGGAGAGACCCCATCAGCTCCATAAGCCTTCCATGGGTTTAGGCCAACGAGGGCATGGAAAACATCATTGCAAAGAATTTTAATAGGTAGCATGAAGTAGTCAGAGGTGGAGGAGAGGGAGGAACAAGCCTAGAATCGTCCAAAGTAGAGTTTTTAGTAAAGGTTTGAACGAAGAGTTCAGCTTCAAAAATAGATGTGATAGCAGTGGTGCCATCTGGCTGAAATAAAGGAGGGAAAGAAGAAGAAGCAAAGTTATTGGAGATATTTTTGGCTAGATGCCAGAAGTCATGAGGGGGGTTAGATCTTGAAAGGTTCTGACACTTTCTGTTAATGAAGGAGTTTTTGACTAGTTGGAGAACAGACTTGGCATGGTTCCGGGCAGAAACACAAAGTGCATGAGATTCTGGTGATGGAAGGCTTAAATACCTTTTGTGGGTCATCTCTCTATCACGTATAGCACGAGAACAAGCTGTGTTAAACCAAGGTTTAGAAGGTTTAGGACGAGAAAAAGAGTGAGGAATGTACGCCTCCATGCCAGACACTATCACCTCTGTTATGCGTTCAGCACACAAAGACGGGTCTCTGACATGGAAGCAGTAGTCATTCCAAGAAAAATCAGCAAAATACCTCCTCAGGTCCCCCAACTAGCAGAGGCAAAACGCCAGAGGCACCTTCACTTAGGGGGATCCTGAGGAGGGATTGGAGCGATAGGACAAGATACAGATATGAGACTGTGATCGGAGGAGCCCAACGGAGAAGAAAGGGTGACAGCATAAGCAGAAGGATTAGAGGTCAGGAAAAGGTCAAGAATGTTGGGCATATCTCCAAGACGATCAGGAATACGAGTAGGGTGTTGCACCAATTGCTCTAGGTCGTGGAGGATAGCAAGGTTGAAGGCTATTTCACCAGGATGGTCTGTGAAGGGAGAGGAAAGCCAAAGCTGGTGGTGAACATTGAAGTCTCCAAGAATGGAGATCTCTGCAAAAGGGAAGAGGGTCAGAATGTACTCCACTTTGAAAGTTAAATAGTCAAAGAATTTCTTATAGTCAGAGGAGTTAGATGAGAGGTATACAGCACATATAAATTTAGTTTGAGAGTGACTCTGTAGTCGTAGCCAGGTGGAAAGCTCAGAAAATTCAAAAGTGTGGGCACAAGAGCAGGTTAAGTCATTGCACACATAAATGCAACATCCAGCTTTGGATTGAAAATGAGGATAGAGAAAGTAGGAGGGAACAGAAAAGGGATACTGTCAGTTGCATCAGACACCTGAGTTTCAGTGAGGAAAAGATGAGGTTTAGAAGAGGAGAGGTAGTGTTCTACAGATTGAAAATTAGATCTTAGACTGCGATTGTTGCAGAAGTTAATGAAGAAAAAGTTGAGGGGGATGTGAAGACACTTAGGGTCATCGACAGAAAGGCAGTCTGACCTGGGGATATTTATGGTTCTTTCCCCAGATGAGGATTCCGAGGCTGGTGTAGGAGTCGCCATGATAATTTTGAAATTTTTGAGTGAAGGGTGTGTGTGTGTTATTAGGTGCTGTTTGTTTTGGGTGGAGGAAGAGAGCTATCTTTAGAGGGCAGGCTGTGACTACCCCCTTGTGTTGTGAGACACAAAGGGAAACGTTCAGTGAGGTCACATCTGGGTTTAATGATAAGTTCACAGCACCCCCTGAACAGTGCTTTAGACCTCACTGGGAGTAATTATCATTTCAGCAGGTGTCAATATGTTGCCCCACCATCAGTACAAGAAGGCTGAGTGTTCCTCACATGACAGCTTGGCGAGTATTAAAGAATGAAGGCTTTCATCCATATCATTTACAGAAAACACAATATTTAAAACCAAGATTTTGAAAGAAGGCTTAATTTCTGCCACTGGTTCCAACAACATCCACAACACTGCAGCAACATCCTTTACACCAACAAAGTGATATTCACATGACAGGAAACAGCCAACACTCACAATAAATACTGATGGGCACAGGAAAATCCACACAAAACAGTGGAGTGTAAATTCTAGTATCACTTCTCTGTTAATGTTTGATGTGGCATCATAGTAGACATTTTAATTGCATCCTATATTTCCCAAAATCGTCTTACAGGAGACATCTACCTAAATATTTTGCAAGCCATGTTTCCTGTGCACCTCAGAGAAGTGCCACAAAACATCCAACAGCAGATGATCCTGCAACAAAATGGTGCCCCACCTCATTACAGCAAGCAGATGAGGAGGTACCTGAATGAGTAGTTTCCTGATTGGTGGATAGATTGTGGAGGCCCACAGGTCAACTAATATGTGAATGGGAAGTTAAAGAACAAATCTGGAATAAATAAACTACCAGTTGATGGAGTGATATATGAAGAGACAGGACGGATGGGTGAAGAAATGAATAACTGTTTCCAGAAGGTTTTTACAAGAGAGAGTGGTTTTCAGGAGCAGGAGAATGTAGAGATGGTTAATGTAGGGTTCAAAAGAAACAAATGTTATGGTGCAGGAAGCAAAGAAGATAATAAAGGACCAAGATATAAGGAAGGCAGCAGGTTCAGACAGGGTATCAAAAAGGATATTAAGGGAGAGTAGTCAACAGTTAGCCCAAAAGATCCAGTCATAATACATTCATGAATAAAGGAAAGAGTCCCAATGGACTGGAAAAGAGCAAATATAGTGATAATTTTCAAGGGAGGAGATAAGGAAGACCATTCAAACTACAGACCAGTGTCATTAGTAAGTGTGGTGGTTAAAATATACAAAAGTTATAAAAGATAAAATGGATCAAGTTTTTGAAAGAAAACAACATATTAACAAACAGACAATTTGGTTTTCGAGGAGAGAGATCACATACTACAAATTCATTAAGTTTCTATTTGCGAGTTATAGACATTGTGCAGGAGAGAGACAGTTAGGCAGACAAACTACTGCATATCAGACAGTTATGGAAGCTGAGGATTTCTGAAGGATTGCAAGAAGGGCTGCTAAAGTGGATGGAGAACTTCTTGGAAAATAGTGAGATAAGAACAGTAATCAAGGATCAAAGGTTAGCCTGGATGGAAGTTTAAAGTGGGGTTCCACAGAGGTCTGTGTTGGCACTGGTAATGTTTGTTATATATATTAATGATATACCAGGAGAAATAACCTGTTACATAAGCTTATTAGCAGATGATACCAAGTTATTGAGAAAAACTGAAAAAGAGGAAGATTGCACAGCATTCCAACATGATTTAAAGAAGATCTGGGAGTGGAGCCAAAAGTGTCAAGTAGATTTCAGTGCAAAGAAGTGCAATGTAATAGAATGATAGAATTTGGCAAGAGTGGCAAGAGATAAACAGGAGATTATTCATTGGGGAATAAGGGAATCCGCAAAAGAAGAAAAGAAAAAGACCTTGGAGTAATAATTACTGATAAGCTGTCACCAGAGAAACACATAAACAAGATTAAAGGCAAAACGTATAACCAACTGAGAAACATAAGGGCAGAATTTACTTATCCGGATCAAGAAATTATAAAAAAAATTATTATGACCATGATACACCCAAGATTGGAGAATGCAGCTGTGGTATGGTCATCTAGTGCCAAGAAATGTATAAGAAAATTGGAAGGGATATATAGAGCAGCAACAACAATAAGGATTGTCAAAATTGGATCCTATAATATTGGAGCAGACGAGAGGTGATTTGATCACATTGTGTAGAGTGATGACAGGAATAGAAAAGTTGGACAGGGAGGACTTGGTGATGTTGGATACAAGAGTCTCAAGGTGTGGCAAGCTGGCATAGAAGGACAGTACCAGGTTATAAATATTTACCTTGGGTTTGGCAGACACACAGATAGCTAAGTACCATATATTTTAGTGGATAAGACAACTTTCAGATATGACGACTCCCAAATTTCAGTTAGAATTTTAATGGTTTTAGCTGATATCAGTGGTATAAGACAACACCCAAACTACCAAACCATCTGTGGCAATATTTGCGTCAGTGAGCACCAGATAACTGAGACAGTGATATACCAGTACAATGAATAAAATCCCCTGAATGTATTACCAGTAATAAGGTACCATCACCTTCTACCCCAAAACTAAACCTACAATAAAATTCCCACTAGTTGTTTTTGTACATTTTAACAAAAAAGGATGGATGGACAAAGATGCTATAAAATCACATGCAGTACAATCAGTTTTCCTAAACATAAACAAACCCTTGCCTTGCACCACCTTTTGTGAGCAGTAATCTAATAAGGCCCTTAATTTAGTAATCTTACCTCCTTTTCCAATGAGAGGTAACATTAAGGTTGGTAAGATAGTTCTTTCCTAGGGAGCTGTTAAGATTAATGTTGTTGTCTCCCTTAGTTTGGCCTCAGCCACTGTTTTGTTTGTTGCTTTAGGTTTTAAAGAGAACCTGTAATTTTTAATGTTGGGATTTGTGGAGCCTTTCTTACCATTGCCAGGTTCTAGATATCCACTGCATAGCCTTAATTGCGTTGATCTTTTTACTTTTCTGTCAGGATTTGGATATTGTCTGCATTTAAACTATGGGTGATTTTGTTTTTGGCACAGTTTACATTGAGTTTTAGGTTTATCTTCCCTATTTTGATTAATATCAAAGCTATCTATTGTATGGTGTTCTATATCCTTCTCACCACTAGATGGATTACTTTCTAGAGTAAATATTTCATTCCTCAAACAATCCAAAGTTAATCAATACTCTTTTTTATGCTTTTTCCTTATATGGGTTGGAAAGTAATTTATGAGGAATGTAGAGCACACTTCTTCTCTACTGATAATGTGTGCAATCAGTGATTTATATAGGCTTTCATATCTTGCCATGAATTGTTTGAGGATAGTGATCTCATTATCAGGTTTTTGCAGCTTAGTTCAGTCACCAAGGCATACCTGAGCCTGTCTTTCCTGCCATAATTGTCTTTTGAGTAGTTGTATGGGTGGATCATAATTCAAGGCTTCAAAATTGAAACCCGACATCAATTGTGCTACCTCTCCCTCCAGCTGGCCCTTCAGATAAGTAAGCTTTTGGATTGATGTTAGGCTGTTATTCTGATGAATGAAGCATTCATATAGGCCCCAAAACTTAACCCACCTGGTTAGATTGCCGTTAAATGAGGCTAAATTAGGTTTAGATAGCTTGAAAAGGGTTTCTTTGGTCTCTCATTTTGGAGTACTTTGTGTGACCTTTAATCTAAAGAGGATTTCATTAATTTCTTCTTCATAATTAACATCCTCTATCACAGCCTGCTGCATATTTGCTTGATCCAGGAGATCATAAGTTTTTTCATTGTTATTATTAATCTTAACTAGTGTAATTTTTATTGTTTTGCCTCTAATTCATGCACGTTAGTGGCACGAAGCCAAGGTTAGGAGATCCTTACTGATGGTAATGATGCCAGCCTTGAGCCCCCTTCCAATTCATTTCAATTTCTTGATATCCTCCATTTTAGGTTTAAAGGGTGATATGACAAATCAGATTGTTACTGGGTGGTTAGAATTTGTGGTGTGATGCATTGATCCACCACACCATTGCCAGACACACCACTCAAAATAAACAGTGGATGTTTATCGTCTTCTGCTGTGTGTTAGTGACACACAGATACTAGAGATACGCATGGTGGGCACAAGTTAAGTCACCAACGAGGATCCAGCCTGAAGGACCTATGTGGCAAACTGACTGGCATACAAGGCCAGTGCCAGGTTATAAATATTTACCTAGGGTTAGGCAGACACACTGATAGCTAAATAACTATCAGAACACCGGCCTGCGACTAAACAAAGTACTTAGCTGGAGTTTGAATGGAATGTCCACCAGGATAGTAGAGTTGAGAAGGAGTGTTAGCATGTTATCTGGCCACTGTTTGGAAGTTGACTAACTCCCAGGATTTGAAGCAAAGTGAGAATGGTTTTGTTCCGGAAGTCCGGATCCACTAGAACCGAATCCTCATCACTTCATCCACTCAATACGATGGACTTTTATATTTCCATTGAACTAATTCCCATTATCATTAATTTCCCAGTTGGAACAATAATTCCGACACAAGGGGACATGGCAGAAAATTGAAAAAGGATGCTTGTAGAAGAGATGTTAAGAAAATAGCTTCCAACATAGAACTGTGGAAGTTTGAAATTATTTGGACAGTTAAATGAACTTAAGACAAAGTTAGATAAAAGGATTTTGAGCAGAGTGAAAAATCTATTTTCAATGGTGCTGAGTGGATGCCAAAGCTTTATGCACAGGACTTGCATCAACATGTTTGAGATATAAGTCTGGATCCAGCAAATTGTAACACCTACACACAGATAGGCAGCTATACACAACAAACACTTGCCAAAAAAAGAAGTCATAGAAATAGGAAAAAAACACCAAATGTCATTCAATTCCCCAACTTAAATACCTGTCTAACTACCGACTAACCTGAAAGGGGGCATGACCAAGGAAAATAAGGAAGACAGGACATGTAGAACTCACAGTCAGAAAATACCATGTATAGCCAGGTGAGGTCTGAATGAGACAGGAAGCTATGTGTGAAACCAAAACATTGGCATCCACACAGTGCCACCAGAAATGGATTTTTCACTATGTTCAAAATCCCATTTTGGTGGCCACTTCCTGGATGCCAATGCTGCTTTCCATGTGGAGGTGGTCTAGGCAGACACCAACTTATGACACATACTCACCAAATGAGGAGACCAAAGATCCACAGCTGTGATGTAAGCAACAGCAGGATGTCCTCAAGAGGCAAACACTGATTAAGATTAACCCGATGGGGAAACCACAAGAATGTTCCCCAACAAAACCAAGAAAACACGCGCAAAGGGGCCACAGGTCTGTAAGTTACAGATGACCAAAACCCAGAAAACAAACCCAAAGTTTCATAGAATATGAAAAAGGGGGACCCTGAACCTATGAGGTCTCAAACAAGGGATCAGTTAAGCAAGAGGGCCTAAGCTCATCATGACACAGGGCATATCGGTGACTTGAGTGGAAAGGTAGCGATGGACAAAAGTGTGAGCTGAGCTCCTCTGGCCTCCTAGGCAAGTAGTCTCCAAGGAATGGGAACGAAGAAAAAGCAGAGAAGCTCCCATTTTCCAGACATCCTGACCTCTTGGGCAATGTCCTGGGTCTACACAATTAATAAAATCACACAAAACCTGTGCAATATGAACACTGGAGCAGGGACAGTGAGAGTCAGGCCAGACAAAGAGATAGTCTGAAGAAGAATCAACAGAAGGCAGAAGATACTGGCAGAGAGAAGAGACAGGACACAGAGGATGATGAACCCACCTTGAAACCAAACCAGGATAATAATGGGGAAAAAGCAGTGATCTTCTCATTCATTCTTGGCCAAAAAGGAAGGGACAGGGGCCAATGAAACCTGGATGCCACCAAAAGCAGGACAGCAAGACAAGGCATGTAATTGTGAAGCAAGCTGGCCAGATGCTAAGACAACCAAAAACAGAGTTTTCTGAAAAATCAGATCCAGAGAGGGAAGCTCATGAAAAAGAGGAACCAAGGGGTCCAGAACCTTAGAGAGAGACCAGAAAGGACAAGACTAACAAGGAGCAGGATGTTGAAGGAAGAAGCTGTGGAGCCTCCAGTTCAGCCAGAGGGGGTCCAGTGAAATGCCAAAGCCATAACAAAGTGGAGCCTCCAGAGCAGTGATGTGGGTATGCATAGTAGTAGGTGGAGTGGCCTTTCTCATGAAACAAGAAACTGAATAACTGAAGTACCACATATTGAGAGAGGTCTTGAATATGTTTACTGCACAGGAAGGACTACAAAGCTTTCCAGCAGGACTGGTACTGGCAAAAAGAAGAGTTGTGAAGGGCCTCAGAAGGATCCGACACCACTTGCGGAGACAGCACTCTAGATAAGCTCAGACAGAGAAATTCCAAGTGCGAAAACTGGAGATCCCGGAGGACTTCAGGCCTCTCCCCAACAGAGACAGATGGTTGAGGGGCACTGGAGAAGGGCACCAGTGCAGGAGTTGCTGTACAGAGGCCTTATCCATCTATGTATGGAGCATGCTTTACATGTATGGGGAGATCCACTCATACCACTCTTTAGAATCAATATCTTTTTGTCTTATCAACTCCTCTCTTCAAACTGAATGTCTTCAGCCTCTCTCTCATCACCACCATGTTGCATCTCTTGCTGTCTTCTACTGTTATTTTCATGCTAACTGCTATTCTGAACTTGCTTACTGCATGCCTCCCCTTTTCCCACAGCCTTGCTGTACAAGACTTTCTTCTTTCTCTCACCCCTATTCTGTCCACCTCTCTAATGTAAGAGTTAACCAATATTCTCAATCATTCATCCCTTTCTCTGGTAAACTCTGAAACTTCCTTCCTGCTTCTGTATTTCTTCCTTCCTATGGCTTGGAACTCTTTCAAGAGGGAGGTATCAAGACACTTATCCTTTAATTTTTGACGACCACTTTTGACTCTTCAGGAATCAGTACCTCAGTGTGCCTTTTTTTTTTCTTACCATAATTTTGTTGCCCTTGGCCGTTTCCCTTCCTACATGAAAAATAAATAAAATAAATAAATAAAATAAATAATTAAATAAATAAATAAATAAATAAAAAGACACTTCTAAAGGATGAATAAAAACAATAACTAGTAACATAGTATTTCACACTGAAAGCGGAGATACCTCTGGTATTTTGCCTCTACTAATTTGGGGGACCTGAAGAGGTATTATGCTGATTTTCCTCAGAATGACTACTGCTTCTATGTCAGAGACCCATCTCTGAGCACATAAAAGAGGTGAGAATGTCTGGAACAGAGCCATACATTCCTCACTATTTCTCTCGACCTAAACCTTCAAAACCTTGATTTAACACAGCCTGTTCTTGTGCTATACATGATAGAGAGGTGGCCCACATTGGGTATTTGAGCCTTCCATCACCAGAATCTCATGCACTTTATATTTCTGCTTGGAATCATGCCAAGTCTGTTCTCCAACTAGCCAAAAACTCCTTTATTAACAGAAAATGTCAAAACCTTTCAAGATCTAACTCCCCTCGTGATTTCTGGCATCTAGCCAAAAATATCTCCAATAACTTTGCTTCTTCTTCTTTCCCTCCTGTATTTCAACCAGATGGCACCACTGCTATCACATCTACTTCTAAAGCTGAACTCTTCGCTCAAACCTTTGCTAAAAACTCTACCTTGGACGATTCTGGGCTTGTTCCTCCCTCTCCTCCACCCTCTGACTACTTCATGCCACGTATTGAAATTCTTCGCAATGATGTTTTCCATGCCCTCGCTGGCCTAAACCCTTGGAAAGCTTATGGACCTGATGGGGTCCCTCCTATTGTTCTCTGAAACTGTGCCTCTGTGCTTGCACCTTGCCTAGTCAAACTCTTTCAGCTGTCTGTCAACATCTACCTTTCCTTCTTGCTGGAAGTTTGAATACATTCAACCTGTTCCTAAAAAGGGTGACCGTTCTAATCCCTCAAATTACCGTCCTATTGCTTTAATTTCCTGCCTATCTAAAGTTTTTGAATCTATCCTCAACAGGAAGATTCTTAAACATCTATCACTTCACAACCTTCTATCTGATCGCCATTATGGGTTCCGTCAAGGTCGCTCTACTGGTGATCTTCTGGCTTTCCTTACTGAGTCTTGGTCATCCTCTTTTAGAGATTTTGGTGAAACTTTTCCTGTTGCATAGAGTCTGGCACAAAGCTTTGATTTCCAAACTACCCTCCTACAGTTTCTCTTCTTCTCTCTGTAACTTCATCTCAAGTGTCCTTTCTGACCGTTCTATTGCTGCTGTGGTAGATGGTCACTGTTCTTCTCCTAAATCTATTAACAGTGGTGTTCCTCAGGGTTCTGTCCTGTCACCCACTCTCTTCTTATTATTCATTAATGATCTTCTAAACCAAACTTCTTGTCCTATCCACTCCTATTCCACATCTTTTCATAGACGTCCAACCCTTCAGGAGGTAAACATTTTACACAGGAAAGCCACAGAACGCTTGACTTCTGATCTTTCTAAAATTTCTGATTGGGGCAGAGCAAACTTGGTATTGTTCAATGCCTCAAAAACTCAATTCCTCCATCTATCAACTCGACACAACCTTCCAGACAACTATCCCCTCTTCTTCAATGACACTCAACTGTCCCCCTCTTCTACACTGAACATCCTCGGTCTGTCCTTTACTTATAATCTGAACTGGAAACTTCACATCTCATCTCTAGCTAAAACAGCTTCTATGAAGTCAGGCGTTCTGAGACGTCTCCGCCAGTTTTTCTCACCCCCCCAGCTGCTAACTCTGTACAAGGGCCTTATCCATCCATGTATGGAGTATGCTTCACATGTGAGGGGGGGTTCCACTCATACCACTCTTCTAGACAGGGTGGAATCAAAAGCTTTTCGTCTCATCAACTCCTCTCCTCTAACTGACTGTCTTCAGCCTCTCTCTCACCGCCGCAATGTTGCATATCTAGCTGTCTTCTACCGCTATTTTCATGCTAACTGCTCTTTTGATCTTGCTAACCGCATGCCTCCCCTCCTTCCACGGCCTCGCCGCACAAGACTTCCTTCTTTCTCTCACCCCTATTCTGTCCACCTCTGTAACTCAAGAGTTAACCAGTATTCTCCATCATTCATCCCTTTCTCTGGTAAACTCTGGAACTCCCTGCCTGCTTCTGTATTTCCACCTCCCTATGACTTGAATTCCTTCAAGAGGAAAGTTTCAAGACATTTATTCATCAATTTTTGACCACTGCTTTGACCCTTTTATGGGACTGGCATTTCAGTGGGCATATTTTTTTATTGGATTTTTGTTGCCCTTGGCTAGTGTCCTTCCTACATAAAAAAAAAAAAAAAAAAAATGGGTTTCTGAGAAATATGAGGCTTAAAAGAAGTGAGGTGATATTCTACAGATTGAAAATTACATTTAAAGCCACAAATGTTGCAGAAATTAACACAAAGAAAGTTGGAGGTGATAAAAGAACATAAAGACATCATATCATCCACACCATAGTTTGGGCACATCATGGACCCTGGCCCAGATAGGGACTCTGAGGATATTTTTCTTTCAACTATTTTCATAATAATTTAGATTTTAAGATCACATAAGTGTTCACATGACTTGTAGTATGAATAGTAGGAGAACATGTCTTTAGAAAAGTCCAAGTAGCAAATACTTTGTGGTAGTGAGACAAAAGAAAATAGAAAGGCTATGGGAAGAACCAGTACCATGGTTACAGCACCCCTTCATTCCCCCCTGTATGTATCTCTCTAGAAGCATTTAAGCATGGTAGCAGGTGCCTACTGCATCTATTGCCTCTGTGTACTGCTTACTATCAGTATATAACTTTTTTTTTCAAATCATCCAGTAATCAATTCTTCTTCAATTCTAGAGTTGGAATGGAAATAAACTGACCATGACAGAGGAAGTTGACCATGAGACTACAGATGAAAATATTATTAGAATAAAATGACTTTGTTGCAGTACTTAACATCTGTCAAATATCTATCAACTACTACTTCACTTAACAAATTGATCACAATTGTACTTAGACAAAAACCAAGATCATAATTGTAGTTACACAACACCCAACAACACATTCCACAAAACTGTCACTCTTATTAATTTCAGTAAGAAATATATACCAAAATAAGAGTGATTTTAAGAAGATATTAGACAACCTTTCATATATAAAAACAACTATATTACAAACTGCTGACAGAATCTGATATCTTTATCTTAAAATAAATATAGTACAAATAAAATATCCATCTAAATTCATCAAAATGTTTTACTAAACTGAGAAATTGTAGAAATATGGGTTTACTAAATTGGAGCAGTAGTTTAGTGTATAATATTGCAAATCCAAATGTGAGGCAAATTATCTTTGCCTAGCATTTCTTTCTATTAACATAATTTAAAACTCATTACAATATTCATGTTAATGTTAATCTTTATATCTTACCTTTCTTCTTGTGCTGGTGATACCAGGTGTATAACGCTAACTGGGGACTGGCAGCCATACATTCAATGTGTTCTGAAAACTGAAATTGTTAATTCATTAACAAATGTTCAGACCAAGAATCAAGAAACAATGTATCACCTTGATTATCAGCAATTTCATTGCCATCTTTATTTTTAATAGTATATGTAAAATTTCACTCACACACACAGCTTAACTCATTCTGAAACCAAGTAGTCAACTTTTGCATTTTTGTCAAATACAAATCTATTTTTCTTTTAGCTGGAAGACTTTTACATTGTTCAAACTTTGAGAAGTTCTCAATATTCCTAAGCATATGAGAGAACCTACATCACACATGAACTCTTGGCATCATTAACTTCATGACAGTGCTTACACCCAGAAAAACAGTATCTATACACTGCAGTTTTCTTTTCACTTTATAAAAATTAAAAAAAAAATACTAATTTTTAAATAATCAACAGCTTGACTTCAACCCAAGAAGTGGATGGTAAGCAAAATATATTCCTATGGCATAGTTGTATGATTGTTGCCTAAACCCTTCCAATGTGTACATAATGCACTATTAAATACACCAATACATAATATGTTACTGAAAATTACCATTTTTCATGTACTGCAAGAAGACGACCAATCAATCATGTCATATGTCTGTTTAAACACTGACACTATACAGCCAGCCCCCAACGTTCAACACTAACATACACTGGAACCTCGGTCCTCAAACTTAATTCATTCCTGAATGCCATTTGAAATCCAACTTTTTGAAAACCGAAACTATTTTCCCCATGGGAATCAATGTAAAATGGATTAATCTGTTACCAAACACCAGTCCAGCCTGTCTTAGCGTCTTATAATAGACACTCCCAAAGCAAAGATGGCTCATCACAACATCTCCAGCTCACATATTATTTATCCAGAAAGGATGTAATGAATGAACTTAGTGAGAGAACTCATTTGAAAATACTGTTTAGATTTATCTGGTGAGGGAAACCTTACAGAGGGACACAGAGAGGAGCAACCCACTTACCACCAAAATGCAGATGATCATAACACTTAGACATCTTGCCACTGGGGAAAGCTATTGGAAAAATGCAGTTGTGCAGTAGTGATGGAGCTGGGGGATCATCAAGAGAGCCACAGGTGGTTCGGAATTACTCCTGAGAGCCGAAAACTGTTTGTTTACATTGAGGCTTTTCAACAGGATCACATTTACCTTATTTCAAAGATTGAATTACTGTCTTACACATTGTGTCTCTCCTCCAAATATATAAAAACAAAGTAGATATTTAAGGAAACTATGAATTAATAATAAACGGCAGCCTTTGTAGTCTTTTAATATTTGAGATTTTAATTATGATATAACAACTGAAGCAATAACAAGTTCAAAATTTTGTTCAAAAACCGAATTGTTTCAAAAGGGAGACATATGGTAACCAAGGTTCCACTATGTTTGATAACTTGCTGACTGGCATAAGAAGGGTAATGTATATGAATTTGATTTTTTAATGGTTGCCACCAATTTAAAATTTGCATGCAGTGCAACTCTACACCTGGGCGCTGTACAGCTGCTGCCACGGATCACGGAGCTCCACCAATATCCGTGATTTCTATATTACTAGGACCATTTGTGCCTTGGAATTGTCCGTAGGAGTACATAAGGACATCGTCGACACTGTGGTAAAAGACTAGAAGTGGAAGGACATTGTGATATTTAGTGTCTTATAATGAAGAATGGCCCGACTGGTGTACGATCGCAGTGACCTGGTTGCCAGACGTAAAAACTTTAGTTATCCCAGCACACCAACGATCGTGACCCTGAAACAACTGTCCCTATACAAAGCCCGTTCAAGGCGTGCCGGGACACACATGCGACGACCCATTCCCACAGTGACCCTACCGCGCACCTCGGCTCCCAGGCCGGGCCCGACAAAGCACCGCCACCTCACCCCCATTCCCCAAGAGGAGGCGAGGCATGGTGGGACACACATGCAACGACCCATCCCCACAGTGACCCTACCTCGCACCTCGGCTCCCAGGCCAGGCCCGACAAAGCACCACCACCTCACCCCCATCCCTCGGGAGCCTCGGTCTACCGTTCCCCTGCCATCACTGCTACTCACCAACCCCACCAGCCTAACCAACAAGTTTGACGAATTAAGTGTTGTTGTGAAACAAGAGGACCCAGACATTATTGCAATAAGTGAAACATGGTTCTCAGTGAATAAACCGGCTCACCAGTATGAAATTAATGGCTATGACTTGTTCCACAAAAACCATGACACCCGTGGCGGAGGAGTGTGTTTGTATGCGCGAAAACATTTACAAGCAGTGAGAGCACAAATCACTGTCCCTCCACACCTTGAGTGTCTCTGGGTACACCTGAAAAATGTAAAACAAGTGTCCCAAATAATATTGTGTGTGCTGTACTATCCCCCAGATTCTGGCGCTAATACACATAGTGATCTCACTGAACACATAATAACGAGTGTGGATATGTTCAGACAGAGGCATAATAATTGTAAAGTGAAAATCTGTGGTGATTTTAATGGGCTTAATAAAGATCAGATATGTAATCAACTGAGTCTGAAAAACTTGGTGACACAGCCCACTCATGAAAATTCCGTGTTAGATCTTGTGCTAACAGACATGCATTACTATAGGTCCCCTGTATACCTGCCCCCTATTGGTCTGAGCAGACACAAGTGCGTGTTGGTGCGGCCGGCCACACCAGCCTCACCCCCGCGCCACCACACTGTGCAGTACCGCCCCTACAAGGAATCGTCCATGAGGGAATTCGGATCCTGGATTACAGCGGTAGACTGGTCATTCCTAGAAACATACCCCAGCATAGAACAACAAGAAAATGCATTGCACGCTATCCTCCAACACCAATACGAAGCCTACTTCCCGCTGAAAACATGGCGAAAACGAGAGAGTGACCAACCGTGGATGACCCCTGAGATAAAGCGGTTGATAGTTAAAAAGCGAAATGCGTACAACAAAGGGAACCCAGAACGATATCATGAACTAAATTGTTGTGCAAAGAGAAAAATCAAACAGGCAAAACATGACTATTTTGTGACGACACAAAGTGAAAGTGGATTTAACAAGTGCATTGCAAAACTTATAGAACCTAAAACGAAAGCCTGTAAGCCTCCCTTTCCTCAACCTAAGCGACCCATGTGAGATTGCTAACGCGATAAATGCACACTTTGCCACAATATGTACAAACTATCCACCCCTGGACCCAAGTATCGTACCTGCCCACCAACCTTCACTGCCTCCCCCTTACTACTCAAGGCATGATATTTATAAAGACTTAAAGAAAATAAAAACAAACAAATCTACTCCCCAAGGTGAAATTCCGCTAAAACTAGTAAAAGAATTTGCATATGAACTGAGCCAACCGCTTGAAATAATTTATAACAAGTGCCTACAAACAGGAGCCTGCCCTGACCGGTGGAAGCAGTCCACAGTGACAGCCCTGCCCAAGGTGGCTGATGTGACCAACCTGGGGCAACTACACCCTGTGTCTCTCACACACACTTTCGGGAAGGTGCTGGAGGGGCGCGTTGCAGACGTAGCCCTGACGGACAAGCGCCCACACATCGATGAGCACCAGTTCGGGAACTTGAAGGGACGCTCTACCACGCAGTACATGGTGTTCCTCCTGGACGCCATCCTGAAAGGTCTGGAGCAGCGTAATACGGTGGCCCAGATGTGCCTGATTGATTTTAAGAAGGCTTTTGACAACGTGGATCACAGCGTAGCAGTGACCCAACTGTACAACCTCGGTTGCCGCACGTCATTTCTACCATTCATTTCATCCTTCCTCACGGGCAGGCAGCAGCATACCAAATACAAAGATAAAACATCCACGTGGCTTCCCACCACATGTGAGGTGCCGCAGGGGACCTGCATCGGACCTGTCATCTTCCTTGCCCTCATCAACAGCCTGTTACAACATTCATCCCATAAAGTGAAATTTGTGGATGACGTCACTGTGTTCTCGGTAAATACAACAGCGGACCTGCAAGCAAACCGACTCCAGCAACTTATCACCACCATCAATGAACAGTGCCAACAACTCAAATTAATACCCAACCCAAATAAATGTCAACTGATAAATATCAACCTCTTGCGGCAGGGTGTGGCATTTCCAGATGTGCATCTCGACGCCAACCCCATCCCCTGCGTCGACATAGCCAAAGTAGTCGGACTAGTCATGAACTCCAACTTGACCTGGCAGGACCACGTCGACCACATCGTCAAGAAGGCTTCCAAGCTATTCTTCATGCTATTCAAAGCGAGACCGTTTGGAGCAACACAGCAACAACTAGTGCAGCTATACTGCCAGCGCATACGACCCGTGCTGGAGTACGCGTGCCCGGTGTGGCATTCCGGCCTCACAACCGCACAACGAACCACCCTGGAACGTGTGCAGAAGCGGGTGTGTCGTATCATCCTCGGAGGCAGCTACAACAGCTACACAGCCACGCTTACCACGTTCGGCCTGCCTTCCCTGGAGGACAGGAGAGGTCAGCTTACCCTCAGTTTTAGGGAGAAAATGAAAGAAAATGACCACTTGCAGCTTCTCCCCCAGCGAGCACCATCACGGTATCAGACCAGGCACAGTGCCAGGTTACCGCCTGTCAGGTGCCGCACAGAAAGGTACAGGAACTCCACCATCCCCTATGTGACTCGCCTGGCCAACAAGTAGACATAACTGGCACAAAAATACATGGACACTATATTCTTTCTCTAAAGTGTTTTACCCTGGTAAACTTTTTACTTTAAGTTGATTTTAATAGTTTAAATATTTTAACCTAGTATATATGTATTGTTTTTAACTTTTATTTCCATGTAAATCAAGACCCCTTCAGCAACTATCACTGTATTGTCTGCTGCCTCTTGATAAATAAACCTGATATTATTATTATTATTATTATTATTATTATTATTATTATTATTATTATTATTACACCACACAAACACACACACAGATACACCACCCACCACACCAATCTGCATTCCCTCTGCTGCTCAGCAGAGCTGTCAATTTTGTGCATTTTTGGCAAATGATTGTCTACATTTCCTACTGGCTGTATATTCTGAACATTTCCCACTGCTATTCTGCTGTCCCATTCCTCACTCTCACCCATGCCATGACTAGAGCCTCCAAGATACCTTGCCATACTTGTTTGTTAAAATTAGCAGTAGATATTATATTAAAAGAACATGTTTATTTTCTGCAGCAGTGACAATATGGAGGCAGAAGAATAGAGTGTGTGGTGATGACACAGTATTGGCAGTGGAGTTGATGATACTGAGAGTTGGGAGGGTAGAGTGAAAGAGGCCACATTACCACTCATTATTATTTGACTTTCCTTTAACATTAAATAAAGTATTTGTAAATACATAGGGTTATTCTATACTTAAAGGCATAGAGGGTATCAGGAATGTTTTTTAAGTCAATACACTACCATAGGGGGGTCAGGAATTTTCTTCTGAGGAATGTACTAATTACTTACAGATTTTCAACATTCATGGATATCTCTGGCAAAAAAATTGAGGGCTTGCTGTACTTTGAGATTTCTCATCACCAGCTTTGGTTATAATAGTCCTTCACTAACAAACCTAGTGAACAAGCCTTCAGCTTTGCTTTATGTAACCTAGAGCAACCTTACCTGCATTCTTGATCACCTTAAAGATGCTCCCAACATTGTTTAACTTTTCTAAGCTCTAACCCAGTCCTGTATTAACCCATGGCAGGACCCTAAGGCTTCAAGCTCTTTTGGGCCCCTCACATCCCCCCCAAAATCACATGCTCTCCTATCATACAATTTACTGCAATAAGAATGAAACCGCTGACCTCAGGCCATCCATGACTATGTGTCAAAATTTCACATAAATTAAATCATAATTGAAAAAATATATAATCTAAATACCCTTACCAGCTCTCAAATCAAAGAAGATTCCTATAGATTAATTTCAGTGATGTGCAGGGTGCATTTGTCATATCCAGTGTTAATGTTTAAAACATTTTTTTTTTTTTTTAAATACATGGTCCCCTGCTTTTGGTAGGCACCTTGGTTTCAGCTCAGTCAGCCTTATGGATAATGCAGCACTGCTCTAACCCTTCAGCTCAATATGTCAAACTATTTTCTTCTCTGACCTCCTCAAATCACAATCTTGTTTCCATGTCCTCTCCTACAGCTGCAGCACCACTCTAGACATATAAAAGCAAATGTGCTTCTGGCACTAAAAAATCTACAAAGTGGAAAGACCTGTGACTTGTGATTTTCCCTGGAATGACTTGCTTCTGTGACAGAGATCCATTTGTCTGTGCAATATAGAGGTGATTCTGGCATGGAGGCATACATTCCACATATTTTCTCTAATCCCAAAGCTCTCAAATCTTTGTTCATTTCAGCTTGTTCTTCTGCTATCCAAGATGCAGAGGCATCTTGCTGACAGTACATAAACTGTCCATCTCCCAAAACTCTTGTTTTTTATAATTCTGCTTCAAATTATACCAAATCTGTTCTCCAACTTGCCAAAAACTCTTTCATCAATAAGAAAAGTCAAAATATAGCCTGTTCTTTTTTTTCTCAAGACCAGCATCTAGCCAAAAATATATCCAAAAATATTTCTTTATTTCATTCAGAGAGCATGGGAGAATGATCCCATCATACACCCACTTAAATACCAGTTCCCAGATCAATGCCAAATACAATGATCAAATAACAGAGGATTAGTGTCTTCAAACCTCTCTCTTGAAAAAGTTCAAGTCATAGGAAGGTGGAAATACAGAAACAGGCAGGGAGTTCCAGAGTTTACTAGAGAAAGAGATGAATGATTGAGAATACTGCTTAACTCTTGCATTAGAGAGGTGGACAGAATAGGAGTGAGAGAAAGAAGAAAGCCTTGTGCAGTGAGGCCAGGGAAGTAGGGGAGGCACACAACTAACAAGATGATGCAATATTGTGGAGATGAGAAGCTAAAAACAGTCAATTAAAGGAAAGGAATCGATAGGACAAAAAGCATTTGATTCCATCCTCTCTAAAAGAGCAATATGACTGGAACAACCCATATATGTGAAGCATACACCATACATGGATGGATAAGGCTCCTGTACAACTTAGTTGGGGGAGGGAGCTGAGAAAAACTAGCGAAGATGACTCTGACACTTAACTTTATAGGAGATATTTTAACTAGAGATGAGATGTAAAGTTTCCAGTTTAGATCATAAGTAAAGGACAGATGGAGGAGGATATTCAGTGTAGAAGTTGGGGAAAGATGAATGCCACTGAAGAAGAGGGTATAGTTATCTGGAAGGTTGTGTCAAGTTGAAAGATGGAGGAATCAAGTTTTTGAGGCATTGAATAGTGCAAACTTTGCTCTGCCCAATCAGAAATTTTAGAAAGACCAGAAGCCAAGCATTCTGTGGCTTTCCTGCATGAGCTGTTTTCTTCCTGATGGGTTGGGCATCTACAAAAAGATGCAGAAAAGTGCAGGGTGGTACCATCAGCATGAGTGAATAAGATAAGTTATGTTTAGAAGAACATTGACAAATAGGAGAAAGAGAGTGGGTGACAAGACATAATCCTGAGGAATACCACTGTTAATAGACTTGGAAGAAGAACAGTGACTGTCTACCACAGGAGCAACAGAATGGTCAGAAAGGAAACTCGAGATAAAGTTACAGAGAGAATGATAAAAGCCATAGGAGGGTAGTTTAGAAATTAAAACTTGGTTCCAGACTCTATCAAAAGCTTTTGATATGTCCAAGGCAACACTGAACATCTCACCAAAATCCATAAAATAGAATGACCTAGATTCAGTAAGGGATGCTGAAAGATGACCAGTAGAGCAGCCTCAACAGAACCTATACTGGAGATCAGATATAAGGTTGTGAAGTGATAGATGTTTAAGAATCTTCTTGTTGACAATAGATTCACAAACTTTAGAGGCAGGAAATTAAAGCAATAGGACAGTAGTTTGAGGGATTAGAGCGGTCACCTTTTTTAAGGAACAGGGTGAATGTAGGCAAACTTCCAGCAAGAAGGAAAGGTAAATGTTGATAAAGAGAGTTGGAGGAGTTTGACTAGGCAAGGTGCAAGCACAGAGGCACAGTTTCGGAGAACAATAGGAGGGACCTCATCAGGCCCATAAGACCATTGAGGGTTAAGGCCAGAAAAGGCATGTAAAATATTACTGTGAAGGATCTTAATCGGTAGCATGAAGAGGTTGGAGGATGAAGGAGAGGGAAGAACAAGCCCTGAATAGAATTTTTAGCAGTTTTGTGAGAAGAGTTCAGCTTTAAAAATAGATGAGATGGCAGTGGTGCCATCAGGTTGAAATAAAGGAGAGAAAGATGAAGAAGCAAGGTTACTGAAGAGCGAAGAGTTCAGCTTTAAAAATAGATGAGATGGCAGTGGTGTCATCAGGTTGAAATAATGGAGAGAAAGATGAAGAAGCAAAGTTATTGAAGATGTTTTTGGCTAGGTGTCAGAAATCATGAGGGAAGTTAGATCTTGAAAGATTCTGACACTTTCTATTAATAAAGGAGTTTTTGGCCAGTTGGAAAACAGATTTTGCATGATTCTGGGCTGAAATATAAAATGCATGAGATTCAGGTGATGGAAGGCTCAATTGCATTTTGTGAGCCACATGTGAGCCAAGGTTTGAAAGGTTTAGGACAAGAGAAAGACTGAGAATTGTATGCCTCCATACCAGACACTATCACTTCTGTTATGCACTCAGCACACTGAGATAGATTTCTAACACAAAAGCAGTAGTCATTCCACGGAAAAACAGAATAATACCTCCTCTGGTCCAAAAAAGTTAGCAGAGGGAAAATACCAAAGGCACCTCCTCTTTGAGGGATCCTGTGGAGGGATTGGAGAAATAGGACAAAATACAGATATGAGGTTGTGATCAGAGGAACCCAGTGGAGAAGATAGAGTGATAGCATAAGCAGAAAGATTAGAGGTTAGGAAAAAATCAAGAATGTTGGGCATATCTCTAAGACAGTCAGGAATACAAGTAGTGTGTTGCACCAGTTGCTCTAGGTCATGGAGGATAGCAAAGTTAAAGGCTAGTTCACCAGAATGGTCAGTGAATGGAGAGGAAAGCCAAAGTTGGTGGTGAATATTGAAGTCTCCAAAAATGGAGATCTTCACAAAAGTGAAGTCAAAATGTGTTCCACTTTGGAAGTTAAGCAAAGAGCCTTTTATAGTCACAAGAGTTAGGTGAGAGGTATACAGCACAGATAAATTTAATTTGAGAGTGACTCTGTAGTCACAGCCAGATGGTAAAAAATTTGGAAGACTCAAGAGTGTGGGCACAAGAGCAAGTTAAGTCATTGCACAAATAGACGTAACCAGCTTTAGACTGAAAATAGGGATAGAGAAAGTAGGATGGAAAAGAAAAGGGGCTACTGTCAGTTGCCTCAGATACCTGTGATTCAGTGAGGGAAAGATGAGTTTTAGTAAAGAAGAGGTGGTATTCTACAAATTGAAAATTAGATCCAAGGCCACGAATGCTGCAGAAGCTAATGAAGAAAGTGGCCTTTTTATATTCAAAATTTTTGTTGCCCTTACCATCTTATGTAAAAAAAAAAAAAATTTCAATCCCAAAGCAAAATGCACACTACTAAGATATGAACCTAGCCAAATCCAGAACTTGGTACATTTTCACTAAAGGATGAGGGAGGTTAAAGGTTTCTTTTTTTTTAAGGTTGTAGTGAAACTCATCTTGAATAATGAACAGGAAGTAACTCTGCAAACTTCATGAGCATCACAAGAAAAGGATATGAAGATGTACCATCTGTTTGGGCTCTGAGACAATCTACAACACACTGAAGTTGCAGTCCCTGGTCCTGCACAAATAATTCTGAAAAGCCCTCATTGGCCATATTTTGCAATCTTTCTTCTGCTCCCCAACACAATCAGAAAGAGTAGAAATTGGAAATTCTGACAGATTCATCACCTAGACAGTGAGTTATGACCATTAAAAACAGTCACTGACAACCAACCCCTCAAACAACAAAACCCAGGTGAAAGCCCATTAAGTTTGCCCAAACAGTGGGCAGTAGCTACTGCAATTCCTCATAGAAACATCCCTTATATGGCCAGTTTATTAAACATTCGGGTTACTGGCCAGCAACCTAAATCCCAAAAAGATGATTCATCAAACATACTCGAGTCTGAAACATTTGGGAGAGAGCACCATAACACGAAGATATTATTGGAACCCTGAGTGAAAAAGCATCAGCAGCCAGACACCCTCCAAAAGCATCAGCTAATCCCATTTAGAAAGGTTTTATTCTCTAATTCACAGCAGAAAAGTACTGCAACTGTACAAATACATTCAATAACAAAATTTGCATTTTTTTTATCATTAAATCACAGGATTTCAACCTTTTAAAAGAGTGCAACTGAATGAGTTGGTAGCGAGCCTACTGCACATGCACCTGATCAGCTTGCGTCTTTACAGTTTATACATTCATATTCAAAATTCCCAGTTAAAGACTGCTGATTGGCTGTGCTCAAACAAATGAACCAATGAGAATGAAATATACTAAGTCTGCGCACTGTGACAACAAACATGCACAAACACATCCTGCCATCTGACACTACCAACATACACAGATGAATCCAGTGTTATATCAACTGTAGGACATGGCAGGTGTTACACTTTGCATTAATGGGACAAAACAAAAATAAAAGGTTTGCACAACATTTCCTTAGTATATCCATACAGGTTTTTACCTCAAGAAACAGTAGAGAAATGAAAAAACCCAGTTATGATCGACATATCAGCCTATCAATGGCTGGCAAAAAATACGGTACAGTGGTACCTTGACTTATGAGTGCCCTAACTTACAAGTTTTTGTGATACGAGCTGTCGCTTGATTGATTTTCTGCTTTGGGTTGCAAACCAAAATCCAAGATACAAGGGAGATTCAGATACAAAACTGTTAGTTGGCACAGAGTGCCACAACATCCACCCAGCATTCCTCATCTCACTTGTTCATTTCATGTTTTTATACAATATTTGTTATTTATAAATAAATTTTTCTTACAGTAAATCCTCAATATAGTGAACACAAATGGGGAGAGGAGGAGAGAAAGAGGGATGCATGACCCTGACAATGGCCAATGACACAATACTCTCTCCCTCTCTCTCAGAGAGAATTTTGGGGGATGAGAGTTAAAAAATGGTACATAGAGAAAAAAGGAATAAATGAAAATAAAAGAGAAAATAGAAAAAACAAAGGACTGAATGTGATGTATACCAACATAGATGGACTGCCACACAGAACACTGGAATTGCAAGACTATTTAAAAGAAAAGAATCTGAAGGTGGTGTGTTTAACAGAAACAAAAGCTAAAAGAAGAAAATCAGATTGTCATTAACAATAACTACAATATGTGGAGAAGAGACTGTCATTAACAATAACTACAATACGTGGAGAAGAGACAGGATTGATAAAGGAGGGGGAGGTGTAATGATAATGACAAGAAATGAGGTGTAGACAAAAATATTGAAATATGGGGAAGGAAAAGCAGAAATAGTGAGAGTGAACTTGGAGGATAATAATGGAGAAATACTGATAGTAATAACAATCTATGTACCATCCAAAACAAATTCTTGGAGCAAGGAAGGAAATGAGAAAATAATAGAAGATATCATCCAGTGTTTGAGTAAATTAATCAAAAGTAATAAAAGACTACTATTGGTTGGTGACTTCAACTGAAAAGAAATAAATTGGGGAACATCTGAGGTAGGATGAAATGAGACTACATGGGGAGAAAGATTTCTGAAGCTGACTATGGAAAACACAATGATGCAATGAGTGACTGAAAATACAAGATATATGGGAGATGACGAACCAACAAGACTTGACCTAATATTAGTGAAAGGAATGAACCTAACTAAAGAATTAAGATATGTGAGCCCTATGGAAAAAAGTGACCATGTAATGATAGAAATAGAGACTAATAATGATGTCAGTAAAGAGGATGAATCTTACAAAGAAAACAGGAGAAACTATGAGAAAGCAAATATGAATAATCTTAAGAGATTCTATGAAGAAATGAACTGGAGAAAGCTGAAAAGAGCAAATGATGTGCAAGATAAGTATGACATTTTTTATGGAACTATATGAGACAAGAGTGAATGAATATGTCCCACTATAACCTAAAGAAAAAAGGAAACAGGTGTGGTTCAATGCAAGATGTGCAAGAGCAAAGAAAAAGAGACAAAGCATTGATAAAAATTAAAAGAAATCGAAACCAAAAAAATAAGGAACACTTTATGATAGCAAGAGATGCATATGTGAATATGTGAAAATAAAGAGAAAGGAAGAGAAAGGATATGAAAAAGATATAGTTGAAAAGTGCAAGGATAAACTAAAATTGTTCTACAGATTCATAAATGGAAAAATTAAACTAAAAGAAAAACTAGAAAGGTTGAAGGATGGAAATGAAACATAGGAAGACCCAAAAGCATGAGTGAATTGCTAAAGAAAAAGTTCCAGCAAGTTTTCACAGAAGAATCAGAATTTAACGAACCACAAGGTGAGAAGACAAAAAAGCAAATGTGGGAAATTACAGTAATCAAAGTTTATAAAATGATGGAGGAACTGGAAGAGAGAAAAATAACAGGAATACATGGAGTATCAGGTTTCCTTTTAAAAGAATTGAACCAGTATATGACATAATAAAGTGCTCATTATCAACTGGAAGAGTGCCTAAGGAATGGAAGAGAGCAGACATAATACCAATTTATAAAAGTGGAAAGAAAGAAGAACCACTAAACTATAGACTAGTATCAATGACTAGTAAGATCTGTGAAAAAGTGATAAAGAAGCAGTAGACAAAATTTCTAGAAATACATATAATATGTATGGCTTTCGACAAAAACAATCATGTATAACAAATTTGATGAGTTTCTATTCAAGAGTGACTGATATAACACAGGAGAAGGACGGATGGGTAGACTGTGTGTATTTAGATCTAAAAAAGAGAAGCTTTTGACAAAGTTCCCCAAAACAGGCTACTATGGAAGCTAGAAAATGTAGGAGGATTAAATGGAAAAATAAAAAACTGAATGGAAAGTTACTTAAAGGCAAGAGAAATGAGAACAGTAGTAAAAGATGTAAAATCAAAATGGAGAAAAGTAGATAGTGGAGTACCACAAAGATCAGTGCTGGCACCAATACTTTTCCTGGTCTACATAAATGATATGGCTATATGTCTGCTTGCAGATGATACAAAATTACAGATATACATAAGAAAGAGCAAAGACTGAAATTCTACAAGAGGACTTGAATAAAATCTGGGACTGGAGTAAGAAATGGGAGATGGAATTTAATGTGAAAAAATGACATGTAAAGGAAATGGGAAAAAGTGAAGAGACCAAAATGGACCATGTGAAAAAAAAAACTACAAAGGATACAAAGGATGGAAACAAAGATGCTTCCAGAACTGGAAGAATTAACGTATGAAGACAGTTTAAAAGAAATTAATCTCCCAACATTGGAACAAAGAAAGGAAAGGGGAGATTTAATAATGAAATATAAATTGTGGAATAGAGTGGAAGAAATTGATAATCAGAAACTACTGCTAAGAGAAGTAGAAAATACCAGGCACACACAAGGCCACAGCAAAAAACTAAAAGGAAGATGCCTGAATAACATCAAGAAATATAGTTTCCCACAGAGAAATATAAAAGTTTGGAACAAGCTAAGTGAGGATGTAGTATCAGCAATGAGTGTGCACAACTTTAAGGAAAAACAGGACAAGTGTAAATGTGGAGACAGGACCACACAAGCATAGCTCAGGCTCTGTAAATTACAACTAGGTAAACACACACACACACACACACACACACACACACACACACACACACACACACACACACCTCCACCTCCCATTATCTGACCAGCTTCCTTGAATTCATCCACAGCCACCTGGACAAGCGAAACACCTCTCTAGCTGTTGCTTTTGTGGACTTCAAAAAAAGCTTTTGATCTTGTTGATCACACTGTTGTCATCGGCAAGGCAATAAGTCTGGGTCTCCCTCCTAACCTGGTAGCGTGGCTAGCCAACTTCCTCACAGGGAGGCGTCAGGCCGTTCGCTATCAGGACTCTGTCTCTAATTTCCAACAGCTGACATGTGGGGTCCCCCAGGGGACCAAGATGGGTCCACTTTGCTTCCTCCTCCTCATCAACGACGCCCTTACTGACACCCCCCATCGCTGGAAGTATGTGGATGACTGCACCGTGGGCGTCCCAGTTTCCAACAAGAACCTGGACTACTCACCACTGCAAGCAATTCTGAAGTGACTACAGATGTGGACGGAGGAAAGCAGGATGACCATCAACCACAGCAAAACTGTGGTGATGCATTTCTGTACCTCCTCTGTACCAGTGCCCCCTCCCCAGCTCACAGTGGGCCCTCACCCCCTCCAGGTGGTCCAATGTGCCAAGCTTCTCGGAGTCACGGTGGACGACCAGCTGACCTGGAAGCAGCCTGTTGCCAGCACCGTAAGATCCACTACCTACAGGCTGTACATGCTGCACAGACTCAGGTGGCTGGGGACGCCGACAGACGAGTTAAGGGGGGTGTACCTCACCTTCATCCTCCCCAAACTCATGTATGCCTCCCCAGCATGGTCCTCCTCCTCACACACACTCAACAGCTACAGGTGGAGAGTGTGCAGAAAAGGGCGAGCAGGGTCATCCTTGGCCCTGCCTACACCACTTATGATGAAACCCTGACCACCCTGAGTCTGTCCAGACTATCCACCAGGCACTGAGAGGCTCTGGAAAAGTTTGCAAGGGGACTGCTGCATCATCCACATCTCAGACACATGCTGCCGCCTGACGCGCCTCACCCGGTCCGTGCCACCAGACACCACAACAAGATAACGCCCCTAAAGGCGCCGCACACGGACCAGTACAGACTCAGCGCAATTCCCACCATGGTGTGAGCCATCAATCAGTAGTATTTCCCTTCTAGATTAGACTTAGCTTTAGGATAAATGTTAAGTATTTCCCCACACCCTCTATACATTTTCAGTATGTTAACTGCCTAAAGAATAAACCGTTTATTATTATTATTATTATTATCATTATTACACATACACACAGAGAGAGAGAGAGAGAGAGAGAGAGAGAGAGAGAGAGAGAGAGAGAGAGAGAGAGAGAGAGAGAGAGAGAGAGAGAGAGAGAGAGAGAGAGAGAGAGAGAGAGAGAGAGAGAGCATTGCATCATCAGCCATTGTCAAGGTCACTCCCTGATTGTCACACAGCCACAATTCATCTTTCAAATATGCAGTTGACTGTGCATCAGCCAACTCTCCTGCATTTTAAGACCTAGGGTGTTCATAAAATAAAGCAAGCATTCAATAATTTTGAAATATGTCATAATGTGCAAACAACATCATAAAATGGGTGTTCAATAGCTTTAAAGGGTTCATTATACCCAATATTCAGCAAACAGAGATTTGTTACACCAACAGTTTACTGTATTCAAAAACAAGTAAAAAAATTGGGATAGTTCTTGGGGGCTGGAACAGATTAATGGCATTTCACTTTATTTCAATAGGGGAAACCTGAGTTACGAGCACTGTCACAGAATAAATTAAACCTGTAAGCCGAGGTACCAATGTATATATCAAATGGCTTGCCTATGGAACAGCAGCAATTCTTACCTATCTCACTGGATAGATAATTTCATTTTGAATGAGTAGCTGCCTGAGACAAGGGGCCAAGCACCAATCCCCATGAAATGGAGTTAATAATGTATTATATTCTATAATTTCCCCTACATCTTAGAAATAACACTGATGTGATCGTATCTCCATTATGCAAGCAGTTAATGTCCATTAATCATAGTAGTGTATACCTCATCAACTATGCTACTGCCATCATCTCATTCAGTAAATATCAGATGTTTGAAAAGGCAGCTGTTGATAATGATGGTTAATTTTAATGCAAAACATTAGTAGACACTCTTGTTACCGAAAAAAGTTAGTGCTACACACATGAAAGTTTCCATAAATGACAATAAAAACTTCATTGCTGGAGGGCACATAAGTTTTCTCTCTTAAAATGTGCCACACCAGCCAGCCCAAATTGTCCTGCAGCATTGCTAATACCAATGTCCTTATGTTTTGTGTCAAATTATTATAGAGAGCTATTTTATTAAGGTACAGTTATTACTTATCTGATGCTGATAGAGAGAGAGAGAGAGAGAGAGAGAGAGAGAGAGAGAGAGAGAGAGAGAGAGAGAGAGAGAGAGAGAGAGAGAGAGAGAGAGAGAAAGTGCTCTATCACAAGATGTTAGTTCAGCAACACAGCACATTACCATGGTGACAGTGCACTTTCTCTCTCTCTCTCTCTCTCTCTCTCTCTCTCTCTCTCTCTCTCTCTCTCTCTCTCTCTCTCTCTCTCTCTCTCTCTCTCTCTCTCTCTCTCTCTCTCTCTCTCTCGATCTTTAAAAGGGAGGGCAAATCACTTGCAAATCTTTTAAAGAGTAGAAGATAAAAAAGTTGAGAATAAACACCAACAGATCTTCACAATAAACCATCTTACTGCCCTAAGTTTACAGTGAGAGAGAGAGAGAGAGAGAGAGAGAGAGAGAGAGAGAGAGAGAGAGAGAGAGAGAGAGAGAGAGAGAGAGAGAGAGAGAGAGAGAGAGAGAGAGAGAGAGAGAGAGAGAGAGAGAAAGAAATAGTACAAATTATCAAACATCTGGCAGTACCATCCATCCCTTCTGGAGAAAATGGCTTGAAACAGCACAACTGAGCCAGTGGAAGTACTAAAATTATTGTCATGGAGTGTTTTACTTAGGAGCCTGAATCTGTTACTAATGAGTTATTAAAAGATGCTGCATGTCAATAGATTTTTTTTTGTTCAAAGGTTTACAGGACCATGTGACAGCTTCAAAATCTGAAGATGTTTCCTGCTAAACACACTGTATTATTCCTAATTTTATAACTCTTTAATTATTCAACATAACAAAATCAGAAGTATATCATGTAAAAGCCAAAAAAATGTAGTCTATAACAAGATATAACACACAATTGCATATACTCTGTATAGGGCAAACTAAACAGGTAAGTAAAGTAAAGGGATGGTGAACAACAAGCATATTTTTTTTTTTTATGTAGGAAGGACACTGGCCAAGGGCAACACAAATCCAATAAAAAAAATATGCCCACTGAAATGCCAGTCCCATAAAAGGGTCAAAGCAGTGGTCAAAAATTGATGAAAAAGTGTCTTGAAACCTCCCTCTTGAAGAAATTCAAGTCATAGGAAGGTGAAAATACAGAAGTAGGCAGGGAGTTCCAGAGTTTACCAGAGAAAGGGATGAATGATTGAGAATACTGGTTAACTCTTGCATTAGAAAGGTAGACAGAACTGCGGTGAGAGAAAGAAGAAAGTCTTGTGCAGGGAGGCCACGGGAGGAGGGGAGGCATGCAGTTAGCAAGATCAGAAGAGCAGTTAGCATGAAAATAGCAGTAGAAGACAGCTAGATATGCAACACTGCGGCGGTGAGAGAGAGCCTGAAGACAGTCAGTTAGAGGAGAGGAGTTGATGAGACGAAAAGCTTTTGATTCCACCCTGTCTAGAAGAGCAGTATGAGTGGAACCCCCCCCCAGACATGTGAAGCATACTCCATACATGGACGGATAAGGCCCTTGTACAGAGTTAGCAGCTGGGGGGGGGGGGTGAGAAAAACTGGCAGAGACATCTCAGAACACCTAACTTCATAGAAGTTGTTTTAGCTAGAGATGAGATGTGAAGTTTCCAGTTCAGATTATAAGTAAAGGACAGACTGAGAATGTTCAGTGTAGAAGAGGGGGACAGTTGAGTGTCATTGAAGAAGAGGGGGTAGTTGTCTGGTGTCGAGTTGATAGATGGAGGAATTTAGTTTTTGAGGCATTGAACAATACCAAGTTTGCTCTGCCCCAATCAGAAATTTTTGAAAGACCAGAAGTCAAGCATTATGTGCCTTCCCTGCGTGAAATGTTTACCTCGTGAAGGGTTGGACGTCTATGAAAAGACATGGAAAAGTGCAGGGTGGTATCATCAGCGTAGGAGTGGATAGGACAAGAAGTTTAGTTTAGAAGATCATTAATGAATAATAAGAGAGTGGGTGATAGGACAGAACCCTGAGGAACACCACTGTTAATAGATTTAGGAGAACAGTGACTGTGTACCACAGCAGCAATAGAACGGTCAGAAAGGAAACTTGAGATGAAGTTAGAGAGAAAGATAGAAACCGTAGGAGGGTAGTTTGGAAATCAAAGCTTTGTGCCAGACTCTATCAAAAGCTTTTGATATGTCCAAGGCAACAGCAAAAGTTTCACCAAAATCTCTAAAAGAGGATGACCAAGACTCAGTAAGGAAAGCCAGAAGATCACCAGTAGAGCTGCCTTGACAGAACCCATACTGGTGATCAGATAAAAGGTTGTGAAGTGATAGATGTTTAAGAATCTTCCTGTTGAGGATAGATTCAAAAACTTTAGATAGGCAGGAAATTAAAGCAACAGGACGGTAGTTTGAGGGATTAGAACGGTCACCCTTTTTAAGAACAGGTTGAATGTAGGCAAACTTCCAACAAGAAGGAAAGGTAGATGTTGACAGACAGAGCTAAAAGAGTTTGACTAGGCAAGGTGCAAGAACGGAGGCACAGTTCCAGAGAATAATAGGAGGGACCCCATCAGGTCCATAAGCCTTCCGAGGGTTTAGGCCAGCGAGGGCATGGAAAACATCATTGCGAAGAATTTTAATAGGTGGCATGAAGTAGTCAGAGGGTGGAGGAGAGGGAGGAACAAGCCCAGAATCATCCAGGGTAGAATTTTTAGCAAAGGTTTGAGCGAAGAGTTCAGCTTTAGAAATTGATGTGATAGCAGTGGTGCAATCTGGTTGAAATAGAGGAGGGAAAGAAGAAGAAGCAAAGTTATTGGAGATATTTTTGGCTAGATGCCAGAAGTCATGAGGGGAGTTAGATCTTGAAAGGTTTTGACATTTTCTGTTAATGAAGGAGTTTTTGGCTAGTTGGAGAACAGATTTGGCATGGTTCCGGGCAGAAACACAAAGTGCATGAGATTCTGGTGATAGAAGGTTTAAGTACCTTTTGTGGGCCACCTCTATATCATGTATAGCACGAGAACAAGCTGTGTTAAACCAAGGTTTAGAAGGTTTAGGACGAGAGAAAGAGTGAGGAATGTATGCCTCCATGCCAGACACTATCACGCCTGTTATGCGCTCAGCACACAAAGACGGGTCTCTGACACGGAAGCAGTAGTCCAAGGAAAATCAGCAAAATACCTCCTCAGGTCCCTCCAACTAGCAGAGGCAAAACGCCAGAGGCACCTTCGCTTAGGGGGATCCTGAGGAGGGATTGGAGCGATAGGACAAGATACAGATACAAGATTGTGATCAGAGGAGCCCAACGGAGAAGAAAGGGTGACAGCATAAGCAGAAGGATTAGAGGTCAGGAAAAGGTCAAGAATGTTGGGCATATCTCCAAGACAGTCAGGAATACGAGTAGGGTGTTGCACCAATTGCTCTAGGTCATGGAGGATAGCAAAGTTGTAGGCTAGTTCACCAGGATGGTCAGTGAAGGGAGCGGAAAGCCTGCATGCTTACCTTTAAATGCAATTTTCTTGTCTGTTTACTTTTGGTGCTTGATCCCTTGTCCCAGCCAGCTACTCATATATAAGTACCGGCAATTTATTATAATGCCACTAGTGATTTTTTAAATCTTATTCAAACTGTCCCAGACTACTGCCCAGAGTGCCATACCATACTCTTGACATTAAATTATCAACTGTCTCCTATCCACTGAGTGATGCATGTGTTCGTACATGCATGTCATGCTGCAGTGAGTGATCTCAGTGTGCCAATGCCAAATAATTCACACTGGTTGGTTTCTTTTAATGAAGACAATGGCCCTGGCCAACAAAAAAAAAGTTACTTGATTAATTCAGCCAATCATAGCACATTATTTCATCAGAGAAAGAAGACATGGTCTGAATTTGAATCATTACAAGGAAGGCTTCTCTGTGCCTGGATGTACTTCTCATTAGATGTGAGTATTGCCCGATTCCACAAAAATATCCAATATTCCCTGACTTTTTTTTTATGAAACAGTGTTCTGCTATAAGCGTGAGATCCCATAGCAACAATAGCCTGTGAGAAGAAGGCCAGAAAAGGAAGGAGGGGACAAATCAAATGCTGCCCCATCAACACAGTAAGGTTTTTTTACAAACTATTCATGCCTAGATGGAGGCTAGATTATGTCTGGTTGGGTTTACCTAGTTAGGTTAGCTTAGGTTTAGTTAGGTTATATTTTAGGTTTAATCATATTTGGCTGTTTAGTTAGGTTAGGTTAGATTTAGGTTTAGGTTAAGTTAGGTTAGACTAAACTTGGTTTAACATTTAAAAGTCCCATGGTGTGAGACTAGTGGAACATCCCGTAGCATGTGATTAAAGTGCATATGCAGTTGCGAATAACAATACATTATTGTCTTTATGAAGACAAAAATATTTTTTTCTTTTGGCAGAATTAGGCATGCTTTGCACTAACTGATTACCTGTTATTTTTGCAAATTGTTACTTTCCAAGGACAGAGTGAAGTAACAGTGATATTACCATGTGTACTATCTGTGAGGATAAAAAAAAAAATTCTAGATGACTTTAGTGTATTTTGTATTAATCTGTTAGTCACTTTATCACAAATCGGCAGTCCCAGGGAGGGGAGAAAAGGTATTCTTTTAGTCTTTCACCAGTATTACTATGGACAGGTTAGGTTAGTTTGAGTTAGATGATGGTGTGTGACAGCCAGCTGGTGGCCATGGGCAAGAGGCAGCCAGTCCTCTCTGTGTTACTGCTGTGGTACTTATTTGTGAGGATGAAACTATTTTCTTCTGGCAGATTTCTGTATGTTTTGTGTTAATCTGCTTTTAATTTTTATTGCAAAACATAGTTTCTCATATGGGCATGGGCAGTAAAAAATAAAAAAATAAAGATTTCCAGGAAAAAACAGTATTATTATACATATTCACCGGTCTCAGCAAAAAAAAAGAAAAAACGTTCTCACTGAAGTACTTGGGTCTAATATAACACAGTGGTGTATATCTTTAACATCATAAATTGTTTGTTCCTGTGATATTAATTTTTATCAAATTCACCATTAATGTACGTTAGGTTAGGTTAGTCTAAGTTTAATTAGAATTTAGTTAATGTTCTTTTCATGAATTTCTGCTGGTTTACAAGGGTGGGGGGAGGTGGGTATAAAAGAAAAAAGTTTATTTGCGATGGAAATCATTACTAGATTAATTCAAAGCACATCAAAATCTACCAGAAAAATGTAGTCTGGTCCAAAATTGTTAGACAAGTGAAAATATAAATTTACCCCCCAAAAAAAACAACATACAGATTAATTTTAAAAAATTAGATTTTTTTTTTTCATCCAGAATAGAGACTGGTGAAAGTAAAAATTTACTGAAAAAAAAAACGACTGATTTCCAGAGGAGATTGTTACCAAATTAATTAAAAACCCACCAAAATCCACCAGAGGAAATTTCATCCACCAACTTGAAACAGCAAGGAATTTAACACAAGAAAAATACTGGGAACACCTGAAGCTTTACTACCTCCAGAGAAGGTACCAAATCACACCAGGCGAATTCTGGAGGCTTAGTGCCTAACATCATCATCAAATTAAGCCCAAACAAGATACAAGGGAAATCCTGTTATACTGAAGACCCAGTCAAGGATCTTCGTCTGCCTTCCTCAGTGTGGGATATATCAGTCTGCAGTGTAGAAGCTTTTAGGAAACATTAGACAACTTCTAACAAAAGACTGAAGACACCTCTCTTCTGCCTTCATATCAGACCTGGCCCCACTGTAATAAAATATACAACTTCATACCAATATATCAAACCAATGGTAGAACGGAGGACACAGCAGCAGTTCCAGTAGCTTAGGTCGATCAGCCGAAATCATCACTGCCTTAACTGCTGCAAGGAATCAAAGATCTATCCCATAATGCAAGAGGTTTTGACACTCCATAGGATTATTTGATGAAAGGCAAATAGTACACTTACCTACAATCAGCGAAAGCAGATTTTTTGCAACGCCCAGGAAACAACACGGCTTGATAAATCTACTATTTCTGTTTGGCGCGAATCAACTGATCTCTTCTTGATCTTGATCTTGATGGTACAGGTGGCACAGGATCACTCCTGAGCCAGGCCTTTGGATCGGCAACTCCTGTACAAGGGAAAAAAAAAAAGAGAAACCAACAGCATCCTCTATCCTAATTGTTCATACACCTGGCACGACACATTCTCTCCAGAAACTCTTTCACCGCCTCAATCATCCTTTCATTCGCCTCTCTACACAGTCCCAGCAACAACACCATCCACTCCTTTCCCGTCTTCTCCACTCTTTCATTCCTATCATGCCCTAACTCAGTCAGTATCACTTGCATCATCTCATTCCTGTCTCTGGCATACTTCACACACTCCAGCACCACATGTTCCACCGTCTCATCCTCTCCCATGTCACACATCTGGCACACTTTGCTGCGGGACTCAGACCACCTGTAACTCCTTGCATTCACATTCATACATTGTGCCCTCGCTCGGAAGAGAAGATCACCGCCCAGGCTTCCATCATACCACCTTTCATACCTCGGGGCCTCTTTCTCCTTGTATCATTCCAGGGTCTTCTTTCTTTCCATTTCATTCTTCCATTCATTCAGTCCCACACATTTCACTTCTTTGTCTATCTCATTCTTCCATTTTCTCACATCCCATTCGGCTCCCACTCTGCCTCCTCTTCTTACCACCCATTCACGCTCATTTTGATTCCTACCAGCCATTCTTATCGCCCACACAACTTGCAATCCATTCCTGTCTGTCATTCTCATGCATCTCTTCCTCCAGTTGCTTCCACTTTCATTCCACAGGTACACCTTCCTTGCTATTCTTGCAGCATCCATTCTCTCAAGCCTAATCTTGTACCTAAGTGTGGCTTTTGTCAGTCTTTCTCTGAAGGTGCTCCATCCCATGTCACCTCTCAAGGCTTCAACTGCTGTGCACGTTGGTGCACTCAGTGCCACCCTTGCTACTCTATTCTGGCCCACTTCTAACTTATCAATTTCACTTTCATTCCATGCAATCACATCCATACCATACATTATACATGGCACAGCCACACTCTTCCACACTTCTCTCAACACATCATACTTACTTGCTCTCATCCTTGCCGCGCTTCCCAGTTGACCTACCCACTGGTTTACCATACTTATCTTTTCATTCTTTGTCTTTGCACACCCACTAGGACTCATCCACATCCCTAAGTACTTGTATTCTTGCACCTGTCTCAACTCATTCTCTCCAAGTCTCCATACCACATTACTTTCATCCTCTGACCTATTCACAATCATTACTTTGCCTTTCTCACTGCTAAACCTTACTCCAAAGTCTTTATCATAGCCATCCACAGCATCCAACAAATTTTGAAGCTCATCTGCCGATTCACTCATAACAACTACGTCATCTGCATAAAGGAGCACACATACTTTATCATTCCCCACACTTACCCCTACATTCATTCTTCTCATCCTGGCTGCTAACTCCTCTGTATACAGGCTAAAAAGGGTTGGTGACAATATACAGCCCTGCCTAACTCCTCTCTCACTCTTCACCCAGTCTGTTTCTATGTCTCCTAGCCTGTATCTAGCTCTTGTGGCCACATACATACTTTGCACTATGTTAACTTTCTTTGCACTCAATCCAATCTTTTCTAAGACTTTACCTAACATTTCTCTGTTCACTCTATCATAAACTTTCTCTATATCCAAAAAACCCTAGGTACAATTTACCCCCATCCTTCTTTTTCTTCTCAATCATTTCATTCACCACAAACATATTGTCCTCAGCTCTCCTGTCCCTACGAAAACCATTCTGTTCTTCACCCAGCACTCCAGCTCTCTCAGTCCATTTACAGTACACAGTCTCTCATTCAACTCTTGCTCTTGCTCTTGATCTTGATGGCACAGGATCCCTTCTGAGCCAGGTCTTCGGATCGGCAACTCCTGTAGAAGGGAAAAAAAAAAAAAAAAAACGAACAGCATCCTCTATCCTAATTGTTCATACATCTGGCACGACACATTCTCTCCAAAAACTCTTTCACCGCTTCAGTCATCCTTGCATTTGCCTCTCTACACAGTCCCAGCAACAACACCATCCATTCCTTTCCTGTCTTCTCCACTCTTTCATTCCTATCATGCCCTAACTCAGTCAGTATCACTTGCATCATCTCATTCCTGTCTCTGGCATACTTCACACACTCCAGCACCACATGTTCCACCATCTCATCCTCTCCCTCTCTCTGTACTATTTCTTTATAATGATTTTTCTTTTTATTATCACATGCACCTCATTTCCCCACTTCGAGAACTGTTTTCTTTGGTTTTCTTTAATTTATAATCAAGAAATTCAAGTTTTCTTTTTTAGTCAGGAAATTCTAATTATGTATCAAAAGTGAATTTTATATGGCATTTTTTTAAATTCTTCTTCCATGCTAAGAATTTTATCCTAGCCGACTCCTTTAGTTTTTCATATGAAGAAAAGCAAATTTGTTTCCCATTATCCTCATATGTATGTATGTATATTTGTTTTTGTTTTTTTCTGATGGTTCTCCTTGTGTGCCGATAGTTGCATTTAAGCAACATGTATTGCGGTCGAAACGCTGCTCGTTGCGTTTGCGCAACAACACATTTTCGTCAATAAAATGAGAGCCATTCTATATATGGAGTATTTTTCATCATATATTTGCAGTTTAGGTTCACATTATGCATATATCAAAGCCGCAACATCAAATTCTTACTTTCACTTTTTTTCGGCTTAAATGGGTTAAGAGAGAAAGGTATGGAAGGTGACCGTGAATGGTACAAGTTCATGAGAGGTGAGAATATGTCAGGCAGTGTTGGTGTGGAGAGCCCAAAAGTAGAGGGTGTAGTTATAACAGAGAAGGAGGGAACCAGGGAGGCAATCAAGGGGTTCTGGGAAAAAGTAGGTGGGGTAGGTGAATTGTTTAGTGTGAGAGAAGGATGTGTAACACTGGAAAGGAAGAATGCAGATGAACTGGATGAAAGAATCAGTAGGGATGAAGTGGAGAGGTGTGTGAGAAGGCAGAAGAATGGCAAGGCAGCAGGTCCAGATGATATACCCTATGAGTTCTACAAGAATGGTGGGGAGGTAGTGATAGACAGAATGACTGAGTTATTCAACCGAGTGTGGGATGAAGATAGAGTGCCAAGAAAGTGGAATGAGAGCCGAGTGTGTCTGTTGCATAAGGGAGAATTTAAGAGTAAGAATGAGCTGAAGAACTACAGGCCAATTGCATTAGTGAATACAATAGGAAAAGTTTTCAGTGCAGTGTTGAATGAGACTGTGTAAATGGATTGAGAGAGCTGGAGTGCTGGGTGAAGAACAGAATGGTTTTGGTAGGGACAGGAGAGCTGCGGACAATATGTTTGTTGTGAATGAAATGATTGAGAAGAAAAAGAAGGATGGGGGTAAATTGTACCTAGGTTTTTTGGATATAGAGAAAGCTTATGATAGAGTGAACAGAGAAATGTTATGTAGAGTCTTAGAAAAGATTGGATTGAGTGCAAAGATAGTTAACAAAGTGCAAAGTATGTATGTGGCCACAAGAGCTAGATACAGGCTAGGAGACATAGAAACAGACTGGGTGAAGAGTGAGAGAGGAGTTAGGCAGGGCTGTATATTGTCACCAACCCTTTTTAGCTTGTATACAGAGGAGCTAGCAGCCAGGATGAGAAGAATGAATGTAGGGGTAAGTGTGGGGAATGATAAAGTATGTGTGCTCCTTTATGCAGATGACGTAGTTGTTATGAGTGAATCGGCAGATGAGCTTCAAAGTTTGTTGGATGTAGTGGATGGCTATGGTAAAGACTTTGGAGTAAGGTTTAGCAGTGAGAAAAGCAAAGTAAAGATTGTGAATAGGTCAGAGGATGAAAGTAATGTGGTATGGAGACTTGGAGAGAATGAGTTGAGACATGTGCAAGAATACAAGTACTTAGGGATGTGGATGAGTCCTAGTGGGTGTGCAAAGGCAAAGAATGAAAAGATAAGTATGGTAAACCAGTGGGTAGGTCGATTGGGAAGCGCAGCAAGGATGAGAGCAAGTAAGTATGATGTGTTGAGAGAAGTGTGGAAGAGTGTGGCTGTGCCATGTATAATGTATGGTATGGATGTGATTGCATGGAATGAAAGTGAAATTGATAAGTTAGAAGTGGGCCAGAATAGAATAGCAAGGATGGCACTGAGTGCACCGAGGTGCACAGCAGTTGAAGCCTTGAGAGGTGACATGGGATGGAGCACCTTCAGAGAAAGACTGACAAAAGCCACACTTAGGTACAAGATTAGGCTTGAGAGAATGGATGATACAAGAATAGCAAGGAAGGTGTACCTGTGGAATGAAAGTGGAAGCAAATGGAGGAAGAGATGCACGAGAATGACAGACAGGAATGGATTGCAAGTTGTGTGAGCGATAAGAATGGCTGGTAGGAATCAAAATGAGCGTGAATGGGTGGTAACAAGAGGAGGCAGAGTGGGAGCCGAATGGGATGTGAGAAAATGGAAGAATGAGATAGACAAAGAAGTGAAATGTGTGGGACTGAATGAATGGAAGAATGAGATGGAAAGAAAGAAGACCCTGGAATGGTACAAGGAGAAAGAGGCCCCGAGGTATGAAAGGTGGTATGATGGAAGCCTGGGCGGTGATCTTCTCTTCCAAGCGAGGGCACAGTGTATGGATGTGAATGCAAGGAGTTACAGGTGGTCTGAGTCCCGCAGCAAAGTGTGCCAGATGTGTGACATGGGAGAGGATGAGACGGTGGAACATGTGGTGCTGGAGTGTGTGAAGTATGCCAGAGACAGGAATGAGATGATGCAAGTGATACTGACTGAGTTAGGGCATGATAGGAATGAAAGAGTGGAGAAGACGGGAAAAGAGTGGATGGTGTTGTTGCTGGGACTGTGTAGAGAGGCGAATGAAAGGATGATTGAGGCGGTGAAAGAGTTTCTGGAGAGAATGTGGCGTGCCAGGTGTATGAACAATTAGGATAGAGGATGCTGTTCGTTTCTCTTTTTTTTTTTCCCCCCTTTCTACAGGAGTTGCCGATCCAAAGGCCTGGCTCAGGAGTGATCCTGTGCCACCTGTACCATCAAGATCAAGATCAAGATCAGGCTTGAGAGAATGGATGATACAAAAGTAGCAAGGAAGGTGTACCTGTGGAATGAAAGTGGAAGCAAATGGAGGAAGAGGTGCATAAGAATGACAGACAGGAATGGATTGCAAGTTGTGTGGGCGATAAGAATGGTTGGGAGGAATCAACATGAACGTGAATGGGTGGTAACAAGAGGAGGCAGAGTGGGAGCCGAATGGCATGTGAGAAAATGAAAGAATGAGATAGACAAAGAAGTGAAATGTGTGGGACTGAATGAATGGAAGAATGAGATGGAAAGAAAGAAGACCCTGGAATGGTACAAGGAGAAAGAGGCCCCGAGGTATGAAATGTGGTATGATGGAAGCCTGGGCGGTGATCTCTTCCGAGCAAGGGCACAGTGTATGGATGTGAATGCAAGTAGTTACACGTGGTCTGAGTCCCGCAGCAAAGTGTGCCAGATGTGTGACATGGGAGAGGATGAGACGGTGGAACATGTGGTGCTGGAGTGTGTGAAGTATGCCAGAGACAGGAATGAGATGATGCAAGTGATACTGACTGAGTTAGGGCATGATAGGAATGAAAAAGTGGAGAAGACAGGAAAGGAATGGATGGTGTTGTTGCTGGGACTGTGTAGAGAGGCAAATGCAAGGATAACTGAAGCGGTGAAAGACTTTCTGGAGAGAATGAGTCGTGCCAGATGTATGAACAATTAGGATAGAGGATGCTGTTCGTTTTTTTTTTTTTTTGTTCCCTTCTACAGGAGTTGTCGATCCGAAGACCTGGCTCAGAAATGATCCTGTGCCATCAAGATCAAGATCAAGAGCAAGAGTTGAATGAGAGACTGAGAATGGATGATGCAAGAATAGCAAGGAAGGTGTACCTGTGGAATGAAAGTGGAAGCAAATGGAGGAAGAGATGCATGAGAATGACAGACAGGAATGGATTGCAAGTTGTGTGGGCGATAAGAATGGCTGGTAGGAATCAAAATGAGCGTGAATGGGTGGTAAGAAGAGGAGGCAGAGTGGGAGCCGAATGGGATGTGAGAAAATGGAAGAATGAGATAGACAAAGAAGTGAAATGTGTGGGACTGAATGAATGGAAGAATGAGATGGAAAGAAAGAAGACCCTGGAATGGTACAAGGAGAAAGAGGCCCCGAGGTATGAAAGGTGGTATGATGGAAGCCTGGGCGGTGATCTTCTCTTCCAAGCGAGGGCACAGTGTATGGATGTGAATGCAAGGAGTTACAGGTGGTCTGAGTCCCGCAGCAAAGTGTGCCAGATGTGTGACATGGGAGAGGATGAGACGGTGGAACATGTGGTGCTGGAGTGTGTGAAGTATGCCAGAGACAGGAATGAGATGATGCAAGTGATACTGACTGAGTTAGGGCATGATAGTAATGAAAGAGTGGAGAAGACGGGAAAAGAGTGGATGGTGTTGTTGCTGGGACTGTGTAGAGAGGCGAATGAAAGGATGATTGAGGCGGTGAAAGAGTTTCTGGAGAGAATGTGTCGTGCCAGGTGTATGAACAATTAGAATAGAGGATGCTGTTCGTTTCTCTTTTTTTTTCCCCTTTCTACAGGAGTTGCCGATCCAAAGGCAAAGGAGTGATTCTGTGCCACCTGTACCATCAAGATCAATATCAAGATCAAGGATTGAGAGAGCTGGAGTGCTGGGTGAAGAACAGAATGGTTTTCGTAGGGACAGGAGAGCTGAGGACAATATGTTTGTGGTGAATGAAATGATTGAGAAGAAAAAGAAGGATGGGGGTAAATTGTACCTAGGTTTTTTGGATATAGAGAAAGCTTATGATAGAGTGAACAGAGAAATGTTAGGTAGAGTCTTAGAAAAGATTGGATTGAGTGCAAAGATAGTTAACAAAGTGCAAAGTATGTATGTGGCCACAAGAGCTAGATACAGGCTAGGAGACATAGAAACAGATTGGGTGAAGAGTGAGAGAGGAGTTAGGCAGGGCTGTATATTGTCACCAACCCTTTTTAGCCTGTATACAGAGGAGCTAGCAGCCAGGATGAGAAGAATGAATGTAGGGGTAAGTGTGGGGAATGATAAAGTATGTGTGCTCCTTTATGCAGATGACGTAGTTGTTATGAGTGAATCGGCAGATGAGCTTCAAAGTTTGTTGGATGTTGTGGATTGCTATGGTAAAGACTTTGGAGTAAGGTTTAGCAGTGAGAAAAGCAAAGTAATGATTGTGAATAGGTCAGAGGATGAAAGTAATGTGGTATGGAGACTTGGAGAGAATGAGTTGAGACAGGTGCAAGAATACAAGTACTTAGGGATGTGGATGAGTCCTAGTGGGTGTGCAAAGGCAAAGAATGAAAAGATAAGTATGGTAAACCAGTGGGTAGTTCGACTGGGAAGCGCGGCAAGGATGAGAGCAAGTAAGTATGATGTGTTGAGAGAAGTGTGGAAGAGTGTGGCTGTGCCATGTATAATGTATGGTATGGATGTGATTGCATGGAATGAAAGTGAAATTGATAAGTTAGAAGTGGGCCAGAATAGAGTAGCAAGGATGGCACTGAGTGCACCGAGGTGCACAGCAGTTGAAGCCTTGAGAGGTGACATGGGATGGAGCACCTTCAGAGAAAGACTGACAAAAGCCACACTTAGGTACAAGATTAGGCTTGAGAGAATGGATGATGCAAAAATAGCAAGGAAGGTGTACCTGTGGAATGAAAGTGGAAGCAAATTAAGGAAGAGATGCATGAGAATGGCAGACAGGAATGGATTGCAAGTTGTGTGGGCGATAAGAATGGCTGGTAGAAATCAAAATGAGCGTGAATGGGTGGTAAGAAGAGGAGGCAGAGTGGGAGCCGAATGGGATGTGAGAAAATGGAAGAATGAGATAGACAAAGAAGTGAAATGTGTGGGACTGAATGAATGGAAGAATGAAATGGAAAGAAAGAAGACCCTGGAATGATACAAGGAGAAAGAGGCCCCGAGGTATGAAAGGTGGTATGATGGAAGCCTGGGCGGTGATCTCTTCCGAGCAAGGGCACAGTGTATGGATGTGAATGCAAGGAGTTACAGGTGGTCTGAGTCCCGCAGCAAAGTGTGCCAGATGTGTGACATGGGAGAGGATGAGACGGTGGAACATGTGGTGCTGGAGTGTGTGAAGTATGCCAGAGACAGGAATGAGATGATGCAAGTGATACTGACTGAGTTAGGGCATGATAGGAATGAAAGAGTGGAGAAGACGGGAAAGGAGTAGATGGTGTTGTTGCTGGGACTGTGTAGAGAGGCGAATGAAAGGATGATTGAGGCGGTGAAAGAGTTTCTGGAGAGAATGTGTCGTGCCAGGTGTATGAACAATTAGGATAGAGGATGCTGTTGGTTTCTCTTTTTTTTTTTTTCCTTGCACAGGAGTTGCCGATCCAAAGGCCTGGCTCAGGAGTGATCCTGTGCCACCTGTACCATCAAGATCAAGATCAAGATCAAGAAGAGATCATTTGATCTCTTGTTGAGAGAAGTGTGGAAGAGTGTGGCTGTGCCATGTATAATGTATGGTATGGATGTGATTGCATGGAATGAAAGTGAAATTGATAAGTTAGAAGTGGGCCAGAATAGAGTAGCAAGGATGGCACTGAGTGCACCGAGGTGCACAGCAGTTGAAGCCTTGAGAGGTGACATGGGATGGAGCACCTTCAGAGAAAGACTGACAAAAGCCACACTTAGGTACAAGATGGGCTTCTTTACGTATCAACATGCAAAAAAGGCATACAAAACAACCTTTACGGAGAAACAGAACAACATTATCGAAAAGTGTATTTTGAGTGTATTTGAGCTTGTAAGGTACCAAAACGCTAAAAATGGATGCAAAGTACCCTTTATGGGAAACGAAACGATATTAACAAAATCATGTATTATGAGTGCCTTTTAGCTATCAAAACGATAAAACACATAAACACCACAATATTTAAAAAAAAAAATTGTATTATGTGTGATTACCACCATATCAGGGACCAAGACTCCAAAATGCATACAAGGCACTCTATTAGAAGAATCAGAAGAACATTGTAAAAACGTGTAATATCAGTGTTTTTAAGTTTGTTAGGTAAGAAAACGCTAAAGTGCATGTAAAGTAATTTTTACGGAGAAAAAATATTACTATAAACGTGTCTTTTAGCGTTTTCAGTTCCTTACGTATTAAAACGCTTAAAAAAAAAACAAAAAAAAAAAAACATATATATATATATATATATATATATATATATATATATATATATATATATATATATATATATATATATATATATATATATATATATATATATATATATATATATATATATATATATATATATATATATATTGAAAACACGCTATATTGGAAAAGAAAAAAACTTTATTAAAATCGTGTATTTTGAGTGTTTTTTTTTTATCTTCTTTCGTACAAAATTTCTAAAACGTATACAAAACACCCTTTTCTGGAGAAAAAAAAAAAAAAAAACATCAAGATAACCAAAACCATGTTTTAAGTATTTTTGAGCTTGTTAGGTAGCAAAACGCCAAAATGCATGCAAAGCAACCACTATGGGTTAACGAGACGATATTACAAGAAACGTGTCATTTGAGTGTTTAGCGATTTAGGCACCAAAACACTAAATACGTGCTCTTTTAGTGTTTTACAGCTTGTCATGTACCAAAATGCTAAAAATATATTTACGAAAACACAAAAATGCATATAGATCTCCCTATATGAATTACAGAGACTACATTACTAGAAAAATCTTGTCTGTTTATGAGCTTATTAGGCACCAAAACGCAAAAAAAGCATAAAAAAACACGATAAATGGGAAAACAAAGGAACTTTATCGAAAACCTATCTTTTGAGTGTTTTGAGCCTATTTACGTACCAATTCCCAAAAAGACGATATTAACGAAACAATATTAACAACAGCGTGTAATATGAACATTTTTTTGTTTCTTAGCTACGATAACGATAAAACACATGAATACCACTTAATATGGATAAACAGAACACCATTACCAAAATCGAATATTATGAGTGATTGCCACTGTATTAGGGACCAAAATGACAAAATGCATACAAAACACCCCATAAGAAGAAATATAATAACTTTGCTAAAAACGTGTAATATGAGTGTCTTTAAGCTTCTTAGGTACCGAAACGATAAAAATGCATGCAAAGTACCTAATATGGGAAATGAAGATATTAAGAGAAACATATATTATGATAATTTTTCAGCTTTTAGGTACCAAAACATTAAAACACATGAATGACACTCTATATGGAGAAACAGAACGACATTAACAAAAACGCGTTTTATGAGCGATTACCGCCATGTTAAGGAACAAAACGCCAAAGGCATATAAAGCATACTTTGAGAAGAATCATAATAACAATGTACAATATGAATGTTTTTGGGTTTGTCAGGCACTAAAAGGGTAAAACATGCAGAGCACTCGATATGGGAAAAGAAAACATTACCAAAATCGTGTCTTTTGAGTGTTTTCACCTTCTTACCAACGCGCTAAAAAAACATGGAAAACATGCTTTATTAGAAAAGAAAACAACTTTATTGAAATAATTTTTGAGGGTTTTTGAGTTCATTTCGTAGAAAAAAAACGATAAAACGCCTTTAAAACACCCTTTTCTAGAGAAACAGAAAAAAAAAAAAAATCCAAAAACGTGTGCTTTGAGTGTTTTGAGCTTATTAGGTATCAAAACGCTAAAATATATGTAAAGCAAACTAAATGGGGGTAACGAGACAATAGTATCAGAAACGTGTCATTTGAGTGTTTTTGAGTGTCTTCTGAGTGTTCTTGAGCTATAGGTATCAAAACGCTAACAATGTATGGAAGTTACCCAATATGGAAAACGAAACGTTATTAACAGAAACATATATTATGAGTGTTTTCATTTTCTTAGGTACCAAAAATGCTAAAACACATGAAGAGCACTCTATAAGGAGAAACACGACAACATTACCAAAAACGTGTATTATGAGTGATTACCAAAATGTAACCGACCAAAATGCCAAAATGCATGCAATGCGCCCTATACGAAGAATAAGAACAATAATGCTAAAAATGTGTAGTATGAGTGCTTTTTGGCTTGTCAGGTACCAAAACGATAAAGTGCATGGAAAGCACCCTATATGGGAGAGAAAACAAGATAACCAAAAACGTGTATTTTGAGTTATTTTCAGCTTCTTACGTACTAAAACGCTAAAATTCACGGAGATATACAATGAAAAAACAAACAAACAAACAAACAAACTTAATCAAAATCGTGTCTTTGGAATGTTTTCAGTTTCTTACGTTCAAAAACGCTAAAACGCATACAAAACCCCCTTTATGGAGAAACAAAACAACATTACGAAAAACGTGTGTTATGAGTGTTTTTGAGCTTGTTATGTATCAAATCGCCAAAATGCATTCAAACAACCCTATATGGGGTAACGAGATGATATTACCAGATACATGTCATTTGGATGTTAATATTAGACACCTAATCGCTATAAATTATGGAAAACACCCTATATAGAAAAACAAATTAACATTACCGATAACTTGTCTTTTGATTGTTTTTTGGCTTGTTAGGTACGAAAACGCTAAAAATGCGTATATAGTACCCAATAGTAGAAACGAAATTATATTAACAGAAACAAGTAATATAAGTGCTTTTCACCTTCTTATCTACCAAAATGTTAAAACACTTCATATGGAGACACAAAACGACATTACCAAAACTTATATTATGAGTGATTACAACCATGTTAGGGACCAAAACTCCACGATGGATACAAAGCACACTAAAAGAAGTCAGAACAAATATTCTAAAAATGTGTAATATGAATGTTTGTGGGCTTGTCAGGAACCAAAACGCTAAAGAGTATGGAAAGCACCTTATGTGGGAAATAAAACAATATTACCACAGACGTGTCTTTTGAGTGCTTTTCAGCTTTTCACTTACCAAAACGCTAAGAAGAATGGAAAACATGCTATATTAGGAAAAAAAAATCAGAATCGTGTCTTTTCAGTGTAATTGAGATCCTTACGTACGAAAATGATAAAATGGAGACAAAAAAACCCTTTCTGTAGAAACAAAACAACATTACCAAAACAATTTTTGAGTGTTTTTGAGTTTGTTAGGCACCAAAACGCCAAAAATTCATACAAAGCACCATGTATGGTGTAACGAGACAACATTACCAGTAACGTGACATTAGGGTGTTTATGGGCATTTTTGGCATTTAAAGGATAAAAAGCATGGAAAACAACCTATATGCGAAACAAAACAAAGTTATCGAAAACGTATCTTTTGAGTTTTTTGAGCTTCTTTACGTACTAAAACGCTAAAATTCATCCAAAAACTCCCTTTACAGAGAAACAAAATAACATTTTGAGAAATGTGTATTTTGAGTGTCTTTGAGCTTGTTAGGTGAATCGTGACAACGCTTAAAATGCATGGAAAGTACCCAGGATGGGAAACGAAACGATATCGACAGAAACGTGGATTATAATCCATTCATAATTATGAGTGTTTTTTTTTTTTTTTAAACTTTTTACATACCAAAACGCTAAAACACATTTTTCTAGATAAACAGAACAACATTACCAAAGACGTGTTTTATGTCCCTATGTTAGGGACCAAAACGCCAAAATACATACAAAGCACCCTATAAAAAGAACCAGAACAACATTGCTAAAAATGTGTAATGTGAATGTTTTTGAGCCTTTTAGGTAGCAAAACAGTAAAGTGCATGCAAAAGCATTCTTTATGAAAAAGAAAACAACATTACCAAAAACGTGTTTTCAGCTTCTTACGTAGCGAAACTCATAAAAGCATGGAAAACATATTGGAAAACAAAACCTCGTCAAAATCGTGCCTTTTGAGTTTTTTTAATCTTTTCTCGTAAAATTCTATAAAACGCATACAAAACATCCTTTCTGGAGAAACAGAACAACATTACCATTAAGGTGTCTTAGAGTTTTTGAGTTTGTTAGTTGTCACAACGCTAAAATGAATACAAAGCACCCTATATGGGATAACGAGACGACATAACCAGAAACGTGTCATTTGGGTGTTTATGAGCGTTTTAGGCACCAAAACGCTAAAAAAAAGCATTGAAAATACACTATATGAGAAAAGAAAACACTATTATCGAAAACGTGTCTTTTTAGTGTTTTGAGCCTGTTTAGGCACCAAAACACAAAACCACATGCAAAACAGTTCCCTTTACGACGAAACAGAACAACATTATGAAAAAAAAATGTGTATTTTGTGAATTTGAACTTGATAGGTACCAAAACCCCAAAAATTCTTGCAAATTGCCAAATATGGGAAAAGAAAAGACATAAAAAAAAACGTGTATTATTAGTGTTTTCAACTTTTTAGGTACCAAACCGCTAAAACACATGAGTAGCAATCTGTATGGAGACAGAACGGCATTACCAAAAATTTATCATCTTAGGGACAAAACAACAAAATGCATACAAAGCACCTTATATGATAAATCAGAACAACAATGCTAAAAAGCATGCAAAACACCCGATATAAGAAAAAAAAAACTAGTAATAATAATAAAAGCGTGCCTTTTGAGTGCTTTTCAGCTTGTTGCGTACCAAAGCGCTTATAACTATGAAGAACAAGCTGTATTAGAAAACAAAACAACTCCATCAAAATCGTGTCTTTTCACTGTTTTTAATCTTCTTATGTACAAAAAAGCTAAAACACGTTGAATACACCCTTTCTAGAGAAACAGAACAACGTTTACAAAAACGTGTGTTTTCAGTGTTTTTGAAATTGTTTGGTACCAAACCCCTAAAATTAATGCAAAGCACCCTACATACGGTAACGAGAAGACTTTACCAGAAAAGTATCATACGGGTGTTTATGCGCGTACCAGGCAGGGAAGCTCTAAAAACTATGAAAAAAACACACATTATATTGGAAAAGAAAACAATATTATTAAAAATATGTCTTTTAAGTATTTTTGAGCATCTTTACGTACCAAAACGCAAAACACCCTATAAGGATAGCCAGCGGGCCATCAGTGAGTTGAACAGGCAGCTCAGACTGGGTGAAGCAGTGGGGAGAAGTGTGGCAGTCAGCTTTGCTCCAGAGAAGTCGCAGGCCATGGTCATCTCACGGTCCCCAGGTGCCTCTCTAGCAATCGCAGGACAGCTATACTTTGGGGGCAAGAGCCTGCCACTTCAAGACCATGTCAAGGTCTTGGGAGTGTCTGTGGACCGAGGCCTGCGCTTTGACCACCACATCGCTGCCGTCACCAATCAAGCC